>NC_058101.1:65959772-66262803 GCF_020171115.1 Neogale vison | reverse complement strand
GCCCCAGCCCAGGCCCTGATCAGCACCCACACCCCTGCCTAGAGGGAGGTGCGGGGTGGCCGGGCCCTGCCTCTGACCACAGCTCCTCTGGGTCTACACAGGCACGGGGCTCCCGCAGCAACCCGTGCAGTCAGCATCATTGTCCCCATTCTCCGGATGGGCAAACAGGCTCAAGTCGGGCAAACAGGCTCAAGTCAAGCAAAATAGCCTTAACCACAGAGGAAGGAGGTGAGCCTGATCTGGGGTCTACTACTGAGGTCAAACCATTTGGGACACACCTCACAATCCAGGAGACAGCTGACACTGGGGACACCGAATCCCACTGAGGTTAGGTTCGGCCCACTGATGCAGCAAATTTCAAGTGAGGCAAACTTGAGTCTTCCCCAGGCTGGGCTGGGCTGGGCTGGGCGCCTGGGGGCAGGGAGGGCTGAGGCCCCAGAGGACCCAAACCCTTGCTGTACTCCGTCGCACTCCCTGGGGGGTGGGGCTTGCAGGAGAGGTTTGGGGCTGGGAGGGCTACCAGGCCTGGGGTCAGAACCCCAATGGTCTGCTCACAGTGTTGGGGGCTCACCTGGGTTTGGTCTTTTGCCTGCCCCCCCACCCCCATCCTGTGTTGGTGGATGTTGGCCTTGGGAAGGCCCTATCCCCTTGGCCTCTGCAGCTTCCCCTTTCCCACACTGGGACGGTCCCCCAGGGAACAGCACTTGGTGATGAAGTTTAGGGAGATGAGCCCACTGGTTTTGGAAACTATCAGGAGGGTGGCCTCAGAGACCCCTGGGGCAAATCCCAAGGCTGCTAGCAGCGGGTGGCCCTGGGTGAGTGCACAGCCCCCAGGCCCTCTGCTTCCCCCTGGCAAAGCCTGGGTACACCTGGGTCTGGCCCCAGGACTTACCTGCCAGCTGCATGTACCGGTCCTGGGTACCGAGTTTCCTTTTCACTTCAAGTTCCCTTTTCACTTAGTGCTGGCAGACTCTTCGGTAGGTCCCAAGCAGAGCTAGAGCCGTCAGGCAAGGAGGAAGAAGAGAGGGAGGGAGCCGGGGGAGGGAAGGAGAGAGAGAGGGAGGGCACAAGGGAGGAACTGGGGGAGAGCCTCCATGATGAGCTAGACCCAATAGAGACACTTCAATGAAAGCTGAGTTCAGTGGGGCCCAGAGTTGGGTGTTCACCGCCTCCCTCCCCTCCCCCGCTTCCTCCCTGCTCTAGGGCACAGAACTCAGAAGTCCAAGAGGCAGGGAAGAGTGTGTATCTGAGAAGCAAGAAGCAGGCTTGGAGAGCCCTGAGAGGCAAGGCAGAGGCAGCAGAGTTTATAGGAATTTGATGAGCTGCAGTTGTTCCCTGGGTGGGACAGAGCTGGGCTCAGGGCAAGGATAGGGCAAGGATGGGGCGAGAAGGAGGTGGGTACTGCCGGCCCTTGGGGAGCGCAGGGACCCACCCCTCACCGCTGCTGGCTTTGACTTTATTTCTGAATATATATTCTGTCTGTTTGTTTACCACTACTCTGTAAGCTGTTGCCCAGAGATACGAAGCAGAACTCCCAGGAGCAGGGGGCTGCATTTCATTCCTGGCCCTGGAACCAGCCACTCCCCACCCCCCCACCCCCGCCCACTTCAAGGTGAGTGTGTGGCTCTCAGATCCTTTCAGCTCTGTGCATCCACTGTGGGGAGCCCTGATCAGCTCCTCTCTGGGGCTGCCCGGAACCAAGGGGGCAGGGGGGGATCTCGCATCTGACCAGCTCCTCCTTTGCTTTCTGGAGAGGCTCTTGGTGTGGGTCATTTTGCATTGGCCCGACCAGGAGAAGGCTCAGAAGGAAGGCTGCAGGATGCCTGGTGTACCTCCCCAGCCCCCAGCATTCCTCTTCCCCTTCCCCTCCTGTCCCCAGTCCCTGGGGACCACGCAGCTCATTCCCTCTTGGTGCCTGGGCTCCTCCTGCATTACCGGGGATACAAAGCATTTCTGGGAGCACATTCTTTGGGAACAACTGCCTCTTGCTGGCATCTGGAGGCATTAAAGGAGGAAGGGGGAAAGGCTTCCCTTCAAGACTTCCCAGGAGGAGCCCCTCCCCCAGGTGGAAGCCCCACCCACCAGCAGGGAGACCAGAGGGAGCAGCCCCCAGGTTGGGGGGACGAGGGGGGTGTGTGATCTCCTTTCCTGTCTGGGAATTACTGCCACGCTTGCTGGCAGATCACCCCCCCTGCCCTCCCTGACCCATTTTCTGCTCACATATAGGGATGGGTGGTGGGGGACACTCATGCCTGTCCTTTCTGAGCCTCCTCCAGCCCCTGCCTCTCAGCTGCCATTTCATTAAGTGATGTTCCCCTTCCCTGTGTGCTGGGGTGGGGGGGAGAGGGGAAGGAGTGGAGTTCAGGAAACAGGTGTTCCAGGGGCCCAGCAAACTGCTTTCTGTTGGTTGGGTCGGTGGAAAAACATTTCAGTTTTCTGCAGTTTCTTGCTTTAGGAAGAGTAAATGCAAAGTGAGTGGATTTACACCAAAATATCTACAAGAGCCAACTGGGCACCCCACCTGCCCACACTGGCCTCCTACACTATTGCGGCCTCAGAAACAGCCACCAGAAGAGAGAAGCCTGGCCATCCCTGGGTTCTGAGGCTGCCGGCCTTGAACTTGAAGGAGGAGGCTAGAGGGGCCTCCTCCTTCTCCCTGGCTGTGTGGGACCACAAAGCATGGGCCAGAAGGACACTGGGGCCTCGGGACCCCTCCTGCACCCTGTGCTTCTCTGTGGAGCCCCATTCAGGTATACTAGGCCATGACAAGCGTCCACCGCCCACCCTGCCTTCCCCTTCTGACTCTGACAGCCGGGCTCTTTCCTCGGACCAGATCAGGGTCTCCACGCCCAGCTGCATCCTGCTGGTAGTTGTCTGACAAATGACAGAGCGGATGAAGTGGCTGAATTTCTCCATGCCCGAGTCCTCAGTCTGTGGAACGAGGGTGAAGCAGGTCCCTGCCGGGGCGCCGAATGAGCCGCAGGGACCACCCCGACCGCTCCCCTAGGTGAGGGCTCTGGCCTACCAGTCTGCCTGAGCGATGACTGTGGGGCGAGGGACAGGCTGTTCATGCAGAATTCTTCTAGACACCGTCTAGCAAGCATTTTGGGGAATGGGAGGGAGGCATGTTTATCCCCCCCTTTCACCCCATGGCAACCCCCAAAGCTAGGGCCTTATTTTTAAGGCACTGTGATTGTTCTTGGAATGGTGTGGTGTGTAGGGATGCAGGGAGGTCTTAAGGGGGAAGAAGCTGTTTGCACACCTGTGCCCCAGAAGGGTGTTTCCCCTGGCAGTTCCACGAGTTCCCTCGAGGTGGTGCTCTTGCTACGGGACGGCGCAACAAGGACCGCGAGGCCCCTGCGTGTCTTCTGCATTTTGAGCTTTCAGGGTAAATCAGCCTTAGGTGGATCATCTCCGGGGTGCAGCCGTCTAAGGAAGTGGAATTCCAGCAAAAGCTGGTTTATATGTAGCTTCAGGTCCAAGAACCTGTTTTATTTTAGACCATCCTCCGTGGGCCCGAGGGTGTGATGTAAGGGAATTTGGACCCTCCGTGTTTCTGGACACACTGATTCGAGACTTCCTAGCCAGCGGACTCCGCACACTGCTGTCTCCAGGCCCTGAGCTGGTGGGGGCCCTGGGGCCTGGGAGCCAGGACCCACCTTGCGAACGGCTGTCCTGGTTTTCCCGGCATGGTGACAAGGGACAGCCTGTCGTGCCTCTCACCCTGTGACCCCTGCAGACCCTTCCTCCTGGGATGCCCCAATGGGCTGGTGAGTCCACCCAGAAATTTCACTGATCACGAACACTCGTGATCACCCTTGGGGGCTGGGTGCAGGGACTAGGGAGCAGAGGACAGCGTGGTGGGGGTGGGGTGCAGTTTCTGACTTGCTGGCTTGCCGTCAGTTGGGCTCAGCTGGGAAGCTTCCGCTACGTCCCTTCAGGCATGCAGTGTTCAGGAAAGCCTCCGTGACCTGACACTCTTCCATGGCACAGGTTTGGGGTGTTGTGTGAGGTCACGTGACCAGCGGGTCGGATTTGAGGGGCCTGGGAGCCCAGCGATCCAGAAGCCCCTTCCCCAGGCCCCACCAACCTGGTCCGCCTACACCTGTGCAGTGCACCCAGCCATCCCCAGGGGGGCTCTGGTCAGCCTCAGTGGGCTCACCCCAGGGATGGAGTGTGGGGAGAAGGGGGCAGAGGAGGAAGCCACAGGTCAGGGCAGGCCTGTTCTGGATAGCACACCAGGGTGAAGCTGGATGTGCGTGCGAACCCAGCCACATTGCCCTACTGTGACTTGGATGCACTGATGATGGGGTTCTTGTCCAGGAAGGGGGCGTATCACTCTGCACACAGCTCAAAACCCCCTCAGTCACAGCTCCTCCACAGAGGTGCCCGTGATGGGCAGCCTGGCTCCAGCCTTGAAGGTGGGCCCCAGCCTGGAGCTGGCCTCTTGCTCACCTGAGGCTCACAGGCTTTGCCGAGTCCCCTTCTCACTGCACATCCTTATAATGTAAGGAAAGGGCATGGTAGGAGCAGGAAAAAATGGAGCAAGCGATCTTGTGTGATAGTGAGTTCCCTGTTTGGAGAGGTATGCAGGCAGCAGGTAGATGGTCCCTATTAGGAGGTTTTTACACCGAGCCACTGTTTGGGGCCCTCCCTCTGAATCCGTTTCTGAGGATGATTTCCAGGCTTCCAGGCGTGGCTTCAAACTTGCTTTCTGTAGCCACTGGGCTGGCCTTGCCTGGGCTGGGAGAGCACATGGCCAATGAGCCCAGGAAGCAGAGAGGAACCTGGGCCTGAGCTGCTGAGCTGGAGGCTGATGTGGACTTAGGTGCATGGGCTAAGCAATGTCCCCCACAGATATCAGGTCTTAGTCCCTGAGAACATACAGATGTGACCTCGGGTGGGAAAAGGGTATTTGTACATGCGATTAATTAAGGATTAACTGAGATTATCCAGGATTACCCGAGTGGACCCTAAATGCAATTATATGTGTGTTAATATGTGGGACCCACTGAAAGCCTCACTGGTTTGGGAGGACCAGCTCTGAGTCGTGGGTGCTGCCGAGGGCTGACTGCCTCTCCCTACACAGTGCTGAGCCTGGGGCCAGGGGCTGGGTTTTCATCGCCGTACAGTGTGCAAACTGATAATAATGTCAATGGCTCAGGTTTGAGGGAGCAGGCAAGGGGGTGGTGGACGGCCTGTGTTCACAGGGGCACACCTGGAGGGTGAGACTTGACTCTCATCAGTGTACATGAGCTGTGTGGGCTCCGCTGGACTCCGAAGGCAGTGCTCCCTTTCCAAGGCGAAGCTGCCCGTCCACCCACAATGGGGCCGGACCAGGGCGATGAAGGAGAGGGGGGCAGTGGACGGTCACAGCAACCTCTGCAGAAGTCCTGCAACTTAGATATCACTTGACCCCCGTTAGTCTGGCAGAAACAAGGAAAAGGAGCCCGTGCTGCCCGTTGGCACAGGCATGGAGGAGACGCAGCCCACGCAGCACTGCTGGGAGGGTGAGGCAAGGTGGAGAAGCATGTCAGAGCCATATGCACACCCTCCTGGGCCCATCCCTTGTTCTTCAGGGTTCCCATCCAGAGACACAGAAGGAGCAGTGCCTGCGGGCACGGCGACACGTGTCCCCATAAGAGGACACAAGTCCAGCACTCTGTGGTCATCACAACCTGGAGACCACAGAAGCCACAGAGAGGGGCATGCTGGGACACTGTGGCCCATCTGCCATGGAGACGACGCAGCCACCTGGCAGATGCCTGGGCTGAGCTGGGAGCCTGTGTTCCCGGGATGGAACCTGCCCAGTGTGGTGACTTCAGAGACCCTGAAGCCTCAGCCATGCAGCTGTGCACACGTGTGTGTCTGTAGCCTGTGTGGGACAAAGTGAGTCTGGGGAGAATGGGTGAAGGTGTATGTAAGCCTGGCACCAGGGATCTCCAGGGGGATGAGACAGGGTGGGCAGGCACTGATGGGGCCTCTGGCAGAGGGCACAGGAGCCCAGGCTGTGCAAGTGTGAGAGGGGCATGCACAGGGTGCCCAACTGTGTGCACATGGGCTATCTGTGGGGGTGGGCACAACTTTGTGATCATGTGTGGGTGGGGTGGCTAGTGCTCCTGTGTATGGAGGTGTGCAGGGCTGTGGGCCAGTGTGAGAGTGTAGGGGACAGATGTGCCTATGGGTGTGTGTACGTGTGTGTGGGGAGGCCTTTGTTTGTGACGGTGGGGGGCGTATGGGGGATGGGAGTGTGTGTGTGTGTAGGTATGCTTCTATTTTTTGTGTGTGTGAGTGTGTGTGTGTGTGTGCATGTGGGGGTGGGGGTGCATGTGTGCTTATGTGTTGTGTGCGTGGGTGTGAGTGTGTGAGGGGGTTGGGGTATATGTGCACATGTGTGTCAGGGGTGTGTGCACACGTGTTGTGTGCATGTGTGTGAGGGGATCGGAGTACATGTGTGCCATGGGGAAGTGTGTGAGTGTGGGCATGGGTGTGTCTGTGCCTGGCCCAGGGCTGCCTGGGGAGGAGTGGGAGGGGCTGCAGTGGAGGGGGGGCCGCAGGGTCTCAGGGTGGCGGGTTTCCAGATGGCCTGTATTATCTCCTTTACATCATCACGTATTTTTCACATTGCAGCTTCTCTGTGCTAAGCATGTATGATTTGTATGATATAAACGCTCTTTTGTGGGCAGTAAAAGGTTGGGGTGACGGTAGGGGCTCTGAATGGCCAGAGGAGCCAGGCTTGCACCCCATGGGGGTGAGGGGTGCCCTCGGGGGACCCTCATTAGTGTGGCCCATGGCAGCCTCCAGAACCCAGGTCCCCTCGCCAGCCTTGGGGGACTCCCTCAGTCCCTACACCCTCCGTGCCCAGCCCACCCTTGGGGGGCTGACTGGGGGGCCCCAGCCTCTAGCCCTTCTGTCAGAGGACCCTCATGATTCTTCCCTCCCAGGGTGTCACTTTGGGACTTTTCCCCATTTCTTTTTTTGTAATTCAGTAAAGCTTGTACCTGCCGCAAAACTCAAATGACGCCAACGTGAACGCTGCTGCGCTGCGTGACAGTGACAGCCGCTGTCCTGCCCTCATCTCTGGGGAGGGAGCAGCCTACGGCCCGTGTTCCTTGGCCTGTGTTCCTTCCTGCGGAATTCCTTGTCTTGCAGCTCTGGAGACCAGAAGCCCCAGACCAAGGTGCCTCAGGGCTGCGCTCCCCTGAAGGCTCCAGGTGGGACCCAGCAGTTAGCTCTAGTCCTGGGAAGAGCGGTGGACTAGGGGCTGCCATCCTGCCCGTGCTGTCTCTGCCTGTCCCCATGTATCTGTCTCTTCTCAGACTGTCTTTTCTAGGAGCACACAGGTTCAGCTACTCCAGTGTGACCTCAGCTTAACTGATGACGTTTTCAATGACTCTGTCTCCAAAGCAGGTCCCACTCTGAGCTACTGGGAGTTAGGGCCTCAACCTAGGAATTTCGGGGGGATACAGTTTGGCCCATAACAGAGTGTGTGCTAACGAGTGTGCGTGAACACATCTTTGTACAGTACTTACGGGTGTGCATGGACCGGTGTGTACCTGCCCCCTCCATTTACACACAGGCTATGCCCTCCTGCTGTCTTCCCCCAGCTGATGCCCATCCCAGATGCCGGTGGGGGGGGGACTGGGAATCAGGAGCACCCCTCCTTTCCCCAGCACCGATGATGAGGCAGTGTGGTGCTGAGTCACAATATCGGACTCACTTCTGGTCTGCACGCAGGTCTCAGGTTTTTCCATTGCAGTCAGTTATCTCAGTCTTTGTGGGGGGAGTGGGGGGGATTCGGGGGACATTGTGAGTGGTGAAGCCCCAGACAGGGTCTGCCCAGAGCTGAGCCTCCAGGAAGTGCTTTCCAGGATGAATGGTGAGGAACAAGGCTGGTGAGGAGTGGGGCTTCCTCCCGCCCCTGCCCCCAGTGCCTGCCCCCCACCAACAGGGTAACTGAGCAGTCCTGAAGACATTCCTGAGCCAGAAGTTGGCGTGGGCACCCTGTGGGGCACAGGGGGTGGGGCACAAGCACGCCTGCCAGGCAACAGGTATCCATCCCAGGACCAAAAAGGGGAGAGTCCGCCTGGTCAGACTGTGGGGTTCCCCTGCAGGTTGGTCGAGGTTTCTAGAAACTTCCCTCCAGCTCCTGGGAAGAGGTTCCCTCCGCTGTGGCCACGGCCCTTTGTTCCAGCCCCATGTCTTCAAATCACTTCCAATCAAGGTCACGGGCATCCCAAGCTGTCCCAAGGTTCCTGGTGGTGTGGATAACTCAGCACAAACCTCTGCTCCACTGTGGGAACCCAAGCCTGCTTCCCCCTCAGATGCTCTTCAGATGAGCTCTAGAAAACCCTACCTCCCCCACCCCAGCCTTAGTGACCACAACAGCGTGTCTTTACTGAGGCTGGAAACAGCGGCATCCAGCAAAGTGTGACTATGGACACAGAGCCCACGTCCCAGGAGGAAGATTTTATCGTCACCCTTCAGAAAGGTCACAAGATCGTCTGCCCAGGGAGCGTCTCCTTAGAGCACTGGCACCATCTCCCCATCCCTGTCCCCATCCCCGGGGGGCCTTATGTGCACATCCAAAGGTCCAAAGGAGGAAGTGGTCGCCAGTGAGTCTCAGTGCTGCTCCATGGCCGGCTGGGACCCACATTCACACATTACCCCAAAACGGAAATGCGCTGAAAAAAGAAAGCCGGATGGATGGTTAAAGGGGCGGGGAGATGGGCAGATGCGGCAAAGTAAGGAGAGCAACAATGTGTAAGGGAAGAATCCAGACGGTGGACATTCAGGTGTTCTCTGGACAATTCTTCCAGCTTGTGCGTGTTTAAAGGTTTCACAATAAAATGTCAGAGAGAAAATACATCCCTTCATGAGTGAGAGTTCTTGGCAAGGTCCAAGGTCTGCTGGGCATGGGGAGGGGCACGGGGATCAGGTGGGTGCTTCCTCCGAGAGGTGACAGACAGGACACAGCCGCCAAGCCCAGGGTAGGGGTGAGCAGAGGCACAGAAACCAGCTCCGGCCCAGGGCCGGTGTTCCTGGCAAGGCTCCTGGGGCTTGGAGGTGGAGTGGCCTTCTTGGCAAAGCTCTCTTCCCGGGGAGGCTTTGTTCAGGGCCCTGACCGTGCAGGAGGGGACAGGGGTTGACCAGGGGTTGACGCATCCTTTCATCCATCTGCCTCTCCCACAGATTCAGGGCTGTAAGTGGGAAGGGCTGGGCCCTTCCAGGGTGCTTCCGTGGTGAGAGGGCATCTTCAGGGCTGGCTGGGGAGAAGTCACCCAGGCTGTGGGAGGGTAGTGGCGTGATGTGCACAGGCACCCTGCAGAGCAGCCCCCAATGGCCACTGCTCCAGTGCGGAGGAGGCCACCTTACTCCTCCCACCCTCTTTCCCTCCACCCCTGCCCTGCCCTCCCCCTGGGGCACCTTGCCTCCCTCCTCCTCCTCCACCCTCCCGCCTCCCCAGGAGTGGAACTCTGGGAACCATCCCCTTGACACATTATAAAAATTAGCCTCCTCTTTCCAGTATTTAAAAGGGAGGCTCTCACAAGGAGGGATGCAGCTAGACCCTTAAAAAAAAAAGGCAGCCCAAATAATTTTCAGACGTTTGGCCTTTTTTAAAGCAAACATTTTTAATATACACCCAAGACTTGCCTGCACCATGATCTCCACTTGGCCCAGACCAGCCCCTCGTGGTAGGCAGCACGGGCTGGACTGGCTTTTCAGGGTAGGTTCCCTGGGTGGGGGGGGTGGGGGTTTAGGGGTGGGGGGGTGTGACTGGCCCAAGAACACCTTGGAATCAGTAGCTGAGCAGAGTGCCTGATTGCCTCTGGACAGCTTCAAGGACACTTCATGCTGGCTGTGATGTGGGGAACAGACTATCTGATTGGCCACTAAGGATGTCTCAGGCTCTCCCTGCATCCCAGCTCTGGCCTGTGCACCAGCTCACGGATACCGAGACAGGCTGGACCCTCCTTTGTGCTCTGCCAACTCCCATTCACCTGCCCTGCCATCCCTTCCAGGTGACTCCCCCTAAGACTCAGCTTTAACCCTCCTCTGGCCAAACAGCCTTTAGTGGCTCCCCATTGCTTTGCAAACTAAGAGCTCTATTCTCCAGCTCTCCGTGCACAGGCCCTCTTGACTGATCCCAGCTCTCTCTTCCCCTTCATCTCCCTGCCTCTGGGGGCACAGCCACCTTATCCGTAGTGACCAGAGAATCGCTGCTTAAAACAACCTGATTTCCCAAACACGTGTCAGTTATAGCGTCACCGATGAACGATGAACGTCGGATAAAACCAAGTGCTCATGAGGATGTATGGACATGGGCACTGAGGGAGCTGTTCTGAAGAATCTTTTGATATCGCTGAGCAATGGTGGGTCTCTCTGGACCCTTTAGCCCAGGGGTGCCCTTCTGGACACATGCACCCCTAGAGAGCTCTCAGAAATTCTGGCAGGGGTGTTCTTGCCAGTGACATGGACAACAGCAGAAGTGGGCGGCAAACTGAACGTCCCCAACGGGGCAGCGCGCACTCCGTGTCACGTGTGCGAGTCTCTCCCTGACCAACTACAGATTACCCAACCCACCATCTGAGGACCCTCTTACTGAGAGATGGGGTCCCGGCCCCTTCGCTGTGAGCCCTGAAGAGCTCTGGGACTACTGCAGTCCACAGAGTACAGAGGAGCAATGCTCTGAATTCCCAGGTCAGGCTCTGCAGTGCCTCTCCCTCCGCCCCCCACCCCAGCTCTGCATTTATTCTGGAACCCAAGCTGTGTGGGAGCCAGGTCACAGGGAGAGGACCCATGTAGGGTTTCCTCAGCAGACTCCAGCCCCAGCCCTCGATAAATGAGCCACCGCCACCTGGCCCTCAGATGAGTCCAGACTTCATCCCCTATCCCCAAGTTCAAGTCTTCCACTGGAGACAAGCTAGCCCCAACCTGCAGACCCCACGGGCCACTAAGAGATCACTGTTTTTCATCACTAAGTTTTGGGAAAACCTGTGACACGGCCACAATAACTGGAACAATGGCATATGTGGCTGTTGGGTTAGAACATAGTGATTTAAAACTGAGCGCAGAGAAATCTCAAATTTACGCTTTAAGGTAAAAAGAAAATAAGAGGTAGGGGAGGTTTGGAATGTAAATTAATGTGTAAGAACTCATATGCAGGGCAGCATGGGGATGAGCTAAGGACAAATGGGATTGGGGTCAGAGATGAAGGGAGCAAAAGTAAGACAAAATTTGAATTTAAAGGTGGACATTCCCCATGTTGGGTGTAGAGATTATTTAAACATAAGAATGAATACATAAAAGCGGACATTCCCTAAAATTTTTATTTTTATTTTTTTTAAGATTTTATTTATTTATTTGACAGGCAGAGATCACAAGTAGGCAGAGAGGCAGGCAGAGAGAGAGGAGGAAGCAGGCTTCCTGCTGAGCAGAGAGCCCGATGCGGGGCTCGATCCCAGGACCCTGGGATCATGACCGGAGCCAAAGGTAGAGGCTTTAACACACTGAGCCACCCATGTGCCCCCCTAAAATTATTTTTAAAAGGAAAATCTTATTAAGACCAAACAAACATAACAGGTGGTGGCCGGCCACAGTCTGCTGGCTCCCTATCCAAGCTGCTGGGATGATTCCCACTAACACTTCTTTTCCTTAAGGGGCATCTGTGGTGACTGGCCCCAAGCTCTGCAGTTGGGACTTGGGTAATGAGGCTGGGTCTCTCTGCTCACTGTCCAGACGAGAAGAGCACTGGGTGTCCTCTGGGACCATTTGCTGGGACTCTGTGGGGTCCCCCCTACCCCACACAAGGGAAGGGGAGAGTTGGAGCTGGTAAGAAAGGACAAGAGTAGACAGAGAAGTAAGAAAGGGCAGCTGTGGGGGTGCCTCACGGAGGCAGAGATGCAGAGAGGGGACTACCGGGAGTCCCTCTGCGCGGTGCTTACCGGTGACCAGAAGACTGAGCTCTGGCCCACTTAGTGCCAGAAACCCTGCTTAGGTCAGGGCCCCCACGGGGCAGTGTCAGTCTGGAGAGAGTGCCGGGACAGGAGAATGTTCTGGGGTTGAGAACAGAGAGCTACCCGCCAGGCGGAAGGCGCAAAGCCTCCGCTGCGGTGATCCCGGGCTCCGCCTCTGCTCTGCCCGCAATCCTGTCTAGGAACCCGCCTCTCTGCCAACCTCGACGCAGGGTTGCCTTTTGGCTGCGGGGCTCTGGCTCAGGGACCCGCTCAGCACACAGAGGCGGGAGGCCTGGGCGAGCACCGTGCGGCTCCCTCTCCTCCCTAAGGAACCCCGTGCCCCAGCGGCAACCATCTGGCTGCTCTCGGAGGACCGCGCAGTGCGCTCGCGCTCCGCCGTTGCAGTCGTGGCGAACCGGTGCCGGCCGTGGAGAAGCGCCCCCAGCAACCCCGGGCTGGCCGGCGAGAAGGCCTCGGGCTCCACCGCTTGTGTTCAGCCTACCCCTGGCCTCCCACCGCGACCTCCCTTCGTCCCCCGGCTCGGCAGAGGCAGTGGGGCGACCCTGGCGAGCCCGGGTGCCTGAGTCCCCCTCCGGGGAGCACCCAGCCTCCCTCGCAAGAGCCTGCATGGCTGGGTGCTTAGAACCAGAGGTTCATAGGAGAAAAAACCCAGATCAGAGCCCCACCCCCAAGCCCTGGCGCCCAGGGCCACACAGCTTGAGAGCAGAGAGAATCAAAACCCAGACTCCCCAGAAAACCCCCACTCTCAAGGTGCTTGGAAATAATGGGAATAAACTGGGCACGAACCTCTCAGGCTTGTGGTTCAAGAAGCATGCTGAAGGTGGCCCCAGGACAACTTGCCTAAAATTGGTGGTTATCTGGAAGACACCTATCCTCACAGTCATTGTTTTCTTATCTGGGTCCCTCTCTGGCCTCAGTTTCCTCCCAACTATCCGAAGTGCCCCTCAATTAGACTGTGTGATTAGCCCAGGGTAGCACTTTTCAAAGGATTGAGGCTGCCATTTCTTCCCTGGGCTTAGCCCCTTCTGGCTCTCCCCTGCCGGAGTTTCTCTCACCCTGGCTGCCCCCAGGGAACAATACTTGGGACACCCCCACTCTTCCTAAGACCCCAGCTCTTGTCACTTTTGCTCAGTATCCTTATCTACAGAAAGTGGGAAGAGCCCTCATCCCAGTGTCTGCCTCCAGGCTGGGGTGAATTCCTGTCTTTGACCGTCTTTTCCCCTTCAGGGGCGGGATGTGAGGACCAGAGAAGATGGGCCCAGCACCTGCTTGTTGAGGCTGCCGAAATGCACACCCCAAGTCGGTCCCAGCACCCGAGCTCCTGGGCTACTGAGGGGCTGACCAGGGGAAGCTGGTTGGAGGCAGGCATGCCAGGAAATGGCCAGCTTCACCTTGTCCTGGCCTGATCTCTGGGCCTCACCCCTCGGCTCCCGAATCCGACTCCGGGGACCTGGTGCCCACTCTAGACCCAAAGCTCCAGAGTTACAGGCCTGCTAAAGCCACTTACCATCTGGGGCAGTCTCTCCTCTCCTCGCCTCCCTGTTTTCCCCTCTGGAAAATGGGGTTGATGCTCCTCCGGGTGGCTGATCGGAAACTTGAAACTATCCAGGCCTGCAGCCCTCCCAGAGAAGGCAGGCAGCACTCCCTTGGACTGGGGGCCCGTGGCTGGCACTGGGGGTCAGGACAGATCTCGCTGAGATAACCCGCGTTAGATGAAGCCCGCTCCACCCGCGCCATAGGGCTGAGCGAGCCTGGTCACAAGGTTACTCCAGAGCGGTCACAGCTCTAAGGGTGATGACGGCTGGGCCGGAATGCACTCTTGTCCCTGCGCTCCCGGCTGCAGAAAGGGGAGGAGACTCCCCACGGGTTCACATCCAGAAACGGAGGCTCAGTGAGGGATGGGCCTGCCCCCAAGAGCTCCGCGGCCAGGGGCAGTGGCCCACGCTCCCCAACTAAGTCCCGGGCCTCTCGGGGAGCCGTTCGCTGGGGAGCCACTCTCACTGTGCGGGCCTTCGGGCGCCAGGAGCGGGGGTAGGGGCGAACATTGCCTTACGTTCTGGGGCTGAGCCTGGGAACTAGAGAGTTCTACGGCACCACATTTAACGTGGAAAGCACATTTTATTAAATGTATATATTGAAATATGCCACAGCTTTGCAGCCAGTCTTGAAACAAATGGCTGTGGCCCAGCCTCTGACGCTTTCCTGGAAGTCCCGGGGTCTTCACGCCCCCCCGTGCACACGCACACCCACGCGCGCGCACACCCACGTGCACACACGTACATACCACACTCGCGAGCGCGCGCACAGTTACTCACGCTCGGTCCTACACTCTCCCCGCGGCGAAGCGATTACGGCCCCCGCCGGACGGTGATTGGCCCGCCCGCCATCCTCGGGGCCCCGCGGCCAATGGGCGGCCGCCCGGCCGAGGCCCCGCCCTACCCCCCCGCCCCCGGCCCGGGCGGCGGGGGCCCCGGGAATGGATCACGCGGGGCCGACCCCGCCGCGACCCCCTGCCCCGGCCTTCCCGCCGCCCGCCCTCGGCCGCGCGCCCGCCCGCGCCTCCGGCCCCCGGCGGCGTCTTTCGGGCCGCGGCCGCGCTCCTGGCCCGGCGCGGCGTCCCCGGGCTGCGCCGGCGACCCGCCGGGCCCGCGCCGCCCCGCCCCTGCCGGCCCCTCCCCCGCCCCTCCCCGCCCCCAGCGAGCCGGCCCGGGCGACGACCAGAGCGGCGACGTGAAAGGCGAGCGAGGCGGCTGTCCGGCCGGCTGTCGGCACGCACCCGCTCCCGGCCCAGCCCAGCCCCGCGCCGAGGCCGCCGCCCGCTCGGCGGGGTCCGACGCCAGCGTTCCCGGCGGCCGCTCCAGGGCCGGCCCGCGCGTGCGCCCGGGAGCCGCGCGCCACAGTCCCCGGCGGGGGCCCGGGACCCCTGAGCAGCGCGCAGAGCCCGACGGGCCCGCGGCCGCGATGCCAGACGAGCTGACGGAGCCCGGGCGCGCCACGCCGGCCCGCGCCTCCTCCTTCCTCATCGAGAACCTGCTGGCGGCCGAGGCCAAGGGCGCCAGGCGCGCGGCCCAGGGCGGCGGCGGCCGCGAGGACGAGGAGGAGGACGACGACGACCCGGAGGACGAGGACGCGGAGCAGGCGCGGCGGCGGCGGCTGCAGCGGCGGCGGCAGCTGCGTGCGGGCGCGGGGCCCGGCGGGGAGGCGCGGGCGCGGGCGCTGCTAGGGCCGGGCGCACTGGGCCTCGGTCCCCGGCCGCCCCCCGGCCCCGGGCCGCCCTACGCGCTGGGCTGCAGCGCAGCGACGCGCTGGTACCCTCCGGCGCAAGGCGGCTACGGCGGCGGCCTCAGTCCGGACAGTGAGTGGGGGCGCCGGGAGGCGTGGGCGGCCGGGGACAGTGCTCGTGGGCTTTGGGTCCGTCGGAGGCCTTTCGGGGCCGCCCTCCTCCTCGCGTGTAAAGGGGCGGGTTTGGAGGCCCGCTCCTCGGGACGGGGTCACCACAGGGCTTCGGCGTCACCCCTCGTCGCCAGGCTCTGCGGGTCCGAGGGAGGCTGGAGAGCCAGAGAAGAGGAGCCCGGGGACCACGGGCTGCTGAAGCCCAGCGAGGGAGGGGGCATGGAAAAAGACAGGGAAAGACGGAAAGCAGAGAGAGAGTGGGAGAAGAGGGAGAGAGGAAGAAAGAGAGGGATGTGGGGAGAGGGGAAAGAAGAGGCAGACACAGCAGCCCCGCGGGTGATGATGAGAAGACCGGGAGGTAAGGGCAGAAGAAGTGAAGACAAAGTAGAGTCCCACCCGGAAGACCCGGAAGGGTGAAGGGGCTGGAGTAGAGGGAGCCACTGTTAGGGGCCTGGATAGTGGAGGGGGGAGCGTCTGTGCCCCCAAAACCCCATCTCTTGAGAGTTACAGACTGGGGCTGGGGCCTGCGAGGCCTCCCTCTTGGTCCTCCTGGGCAAGAAGAGAGCCGTTCTGAAGCCCCCAGACCCACCCCTCTCTCTTCCTTTTCTGCCCCTCCCCCTCCCTTGCCTTTGTTCCTTGCTGAGGGCTCAGATGCTGGGAGTGGGGGTTCTCAGCCCCAGAGCTGCTCACCCCTCTTGCCCTGAGTTCTGCTCGCTCTGCCCGGGCCCACCAAACCCCTTGGGGACCTGCCCTTTGGAGGAAAACCCCTGGGAAGAACACCAGGAAGTCATTGGAACGCTGGCCATTACCCACACCCCCTTAACACACATACTATAAAGCCAGTGTGAGGACTGTTCCAGGTTCTTGCTCCAAAATCCATTAATGTGTGCTGGGGGGTAGGTGGCCAGACCCCTGTCGATAAATTCCCCACCTAGATCGGGAGTGATCCTTCTGCCAAGGGATCCGCTTCCCAGAACCCATACCCAGAAAAGTCTGGGGTTTCCACCCCTTTCATGTACACTGGATCAGGGCTCTAGTGTTTCCCTGAAATCAAGTGACCACATTTCGTGCCCCCCCCAGGAATGTTTCTGAGAAGGTCTGGCAGGGTGAGCTGTGATCCCCACCTTGCCCCAGGTTCCCCTGCCCCCCTCCACCCTGGTGGCCAACTCCTGAAGATGGAGCTTCTTATTTCGTGCAATGCGGGTTAGGGTCCAGGTTTGCCACCGAAGCTGGCAGGCCTGGAGTGGTGTCTTGGGGTAGTGCATGGGCCTCTGTGAGTCTGGGCGCTTAGGGTGCTGTGAAGAGACAGGCTTCTCCTGTCTGGTAGCACATAGGCTGGACTGGACCTGACTCCCCATCAGGCACCCAGAAGGCTCACACCACCCAGGGTTGGACAGGGGCACACACACGACTCCGCACACCCCCAGGGGCCCGAGCCACACGTACAAGCTGAGCTTTGTGGGCACACTTTGTAAAAACACTGATGTTGCCGGCAGGCCCTGGCTTCCGAGGGCACGGGCTGCAGGGGCCAACCTCCACTTAGATCTACCAAGGCTTGGCACAGGGTGGGGGGGAAGATGGAGGGACTCAAGCCAAGGGGAGGCTGAAGGGCATGCTGACCCTGATTGGCCTGCACCCCAGAGTCTGGGGGGGGTGCAGGAATATGGATGTGCACCTGGCAGCCTCCTTTACCTGGAGGCACCGTCCCCATCCCATGCCAGTCCTGGGGGGCATCTCCTTACTGTTGGAAGATCAGGTGGAGCCGGGCATTTGGAGCACAAGCTCAGGAACCCTTGGGGGCCCTTCTGTAACCCCAAGTCCCCAGGCTCAGCCAAGGCTGCAAGAACGGTGGGGATGCCCTGCAGTTGCTGTGTTTCTGCGGATCCCTGTTTGTACTTGTGCTGGGGAGAATGGACAGGCAGGCCTCTGTGGGCATCTGGGTGAGGGGTGCAGGAAGTGGAGAGGGGTGGGGATCCCAGTGCCACCTGGAGTTTTGTTTGGGGATGTTTGCATGCATTTATTCTCCTTCTCAGGGCTGTTTCTGTGCAAGCGGGACTTTTTGCATCTGTCCGCATATGCAAGTGGCTGGGAAGGGTCACTGCAGGTCTTCGTTTCTGTGTTTGGGAGGCTTGGCATAGGGCTGGGTGCTGGGAGTCAGGGTGCCCTTGTTTGTATCTCGGATGTCAGTCTTTCCTCCGGGGCCCTGTGCCGCCTACGATTCTTCGTCGTGTTCTTCGTCATGTTTCAGTGCGGAATCACTGGTTTCGAGAATCTCTTTTGTGTTTCTGTTTGCATTTCTGTTTCTTTTCTTTCCTCTCTCCCCTCTCGTCCCCTGGTGTGTATGTGCAGCCCTGAGCCAGGCTGTGTTGCCAGCCTGCTGGTTTGTGTACTGCTCACCTCCTCTCACCTCTCCCTTTCACCATCCCTGGGTGAGCTCTCCAGGCAGCAGCGCCGGGATGCGCGGGGATGCTCGGGGATACGGGGATACGCGGGGACCAGTTTTGTTGGCAGCTGTGGGAGAGGCCGCGGGTAGGGGAAAGGCCAGCCACAGTGATTGGGTCTGGGGATCAGCCCCAGAACCAACCGTGTGTCCCTCTCTCCCCTGCAGCCAGCGACCGGGACTCACCGGAGACCGGCGAGGAGATGGGCCGAGCGGAGGGTGCCTGGCAGCGGGCCCCCGGGCCGGGAGCCGTGCAGCGAGAGGCGGCGGAGCTAGCGGCTCGGGGCCCAGCGGCCGGCACGGAAGAGGCGGCCGAGCTGGCCGAGGCCCCCGCGGCGGCGGGAGAGGCGCGCGGCGGTGTCGGCGTCGCTGGCGGTCGCAAGAAGAAGACGCGCACGGTCTTCTCGCGCAGCCAGGTCTTCCAGCTGGAGTCCACTTTCGACCTGAAGCGCTACCTGAGCAGCGCGGAGCGCGCCGGCCTCGCTGCCTCCCTGCAGCTCACTGAGACGCAGGTCAAGATCTGGTTCCAGAACCGTCGCAACAAGTGGAAACGGCAGCTGGCCGCAGAGCTGGAAGCGGCCAGCCTGTCCCCGCCGGGCGCGCAGCGCCTCGTCCGCGTGCCGGTGCTCTACCACGAGAGCCCTCCAGCCGCAGCCGCCCCCGGCCCCCCGGCTGCCGCGCTGCCCTTCCCGCTAGCTCCCGCCGCGCCCGCGCCGCCACCGCCGCTGCTTGGCTTCTCCGGGGCCCTCGCCTACCCGCTGGCCGCCTTCCCGGCAGCTGCCTCCGTGCCCTTCCTGCGGGCGCAGATGCCCGGCCTGGTGTGAGCCCCACCCGCTGGGCGCACTGCCTGGGTCCGCTGGGGACCTCTGGGGCAGCCCAGGGAGCGCGCTGGGGGAGGGCCTCTCTGCGCCAGATCGCAGGCTGCATAGCAGACCGGAACCCTGTCTTAAGCTCGTCCAGAATGTAACAGAGATGTCTTCTACCGCGGCACCCAGACAGGCTGGACCTGTGGCAGGGAAGAGGACATCCAGGAGAGACACTGTGCCCTGCGGCCGGCAGCTCTGGCAGGACAGTCCTCCACTAAGGAGCAAGTTCAGCCACCTCCCACTGCCCCACTGCGGCCAGCCAATGCCCAGGCCCACGCCACCAAGGCCAAGGGGCTGTCCAAGGTGCTTCAAGGTGACTGCTCCCCAGCACGGCCCCCACCCCACATACATGTCCCTTCCCAGGACGGCGCAGGACCCCGACAGCAGGCTTCCAGAGGACTGTGACCAGCCTCAAGGCCTTGGCAGTGGGCCCTGCAGAGGGAGACCCCCAGGGCAAGTGCCCCTGCACAGGGGAAGGGGCGAAGACCGGCCAGTGGCCCCAGTGTCAGAGTGTCCCTTCCACAGATAGGGCCAGGCTGGGGCTTCTCTCCTGGGCCGTGGCCTCCAGTTCTTCTGGTGAAGACTTTTTTAAAAAACGAATCTACTTATTTGCGTATGGAATAAAAGGGACGTTTTCTGGACTGTTTCTGCTGCTTTGTGATCACTGGGGCGGGGCCCCTCCTCTGCTAGCAGGCCACCGTGGGTCCTGTCCATCCGTCAGTCTGTCCTTCCTTCCTGGAGCTCTTTCTGTGCTGACCAAGGACCGGTGGCAAGGTGGAAAGGGCAGGCAGGAGTCCAGGTCTGGGGACTCCTTGCTCCAGCCCCCATATCCTGGGAGGCCCAGCTGGTCCTCCGGGGGACTTTGCTGCAGGGAAGGTAAAGTGTTGGGGGAGAGAAGGGGGCTCTGTGGCCTGTGTCCCACCAGGGAAGGGAAAAGGGTTGGAGGGGAGGAGGGGCCTGTGTCCACCGTTCTGGGACCTCCATGAAACCTAAAAGCCATGAGTCAGGTGGAGGTGGAGCCCATTGCCTCTGGCACAAGGGGCTGTTGGCTGTGACTGTGTCTGTGTGGGTCCCTCCATCCACAGCCCCTTTGTTGATGGCCATCTCTAACCGTATGGGTTTTTCTTTTGGCCCAAACAAAACATGGACACTCCTAGCAAGGTCAGGTGGGGAATGGTGCTCTCCGGCCTCTCCTCAGTCCCTGGGCCATCTACAATCTCTGACAAGCTCCAAGGGGGGATCCAGGTCAGTGGGCAAAGCCCCAGCTCAGGGCCTGAGTTTGTGGGCTCAGAACAAAAGCTTATTCCAGTAGTCTGGATTACATGATGGTCATTCAGGCTCTGTCCACCCCAAGATAGGCTGTTACAAGGTGACTACAGGGTCCCCTGCAAAGGGGGAGAGATGAAGGACCCTCTGTGGGGTATGCTTCTCCAGTTGGGGAGAGAGGTCATTTGGGGCTAGAAATTTGGGTCCCTTCTAACAGAATTGAGCCCCCCCCGGAAACCTGTGTCTGTCTCTCAGCTTCTGGCTCTTGGGCTGAGATGTAGTGACCGGCCATACCAGGGGCTCCGTGCTCTCAGAGGTGGCGCCAGACAGCCCAGGAAAATGTGCCAAGGGGTTCTACCCTATGCTGGTGGTCCATCTGTCTGTCTGCCCCTGCCATCCAGCTCCTGTATCTGGAACATTCCCAGCCCGAGGGCCAGCCAGCTCCCAGTGCCCGGAGGCCAGGCCTGGAAAGTGGGGCCTCCTGGAGGAGGTAAGCCCATGGCTTGGGAGGTCCTTGGCCTCTAAGTCCTTGCCTTCTGACTTATGGTTCCCTCTGCATAAGAGAGATTTCTGGGCTCCCTCCCCCCACACCCAGCCCCTAAACCCACAGGTGCATTCCCCTGTGGCCACCTTGGCCTTCCTTGGGCCCTTCAGGGGCCAGCTGTCCTCCTCTTTGGGCTGGTGGGGGAGCTGCCCCACACTGCTTTTCTCCAAACTAGGTTTACTGAACGTTGGGAGGGACTTCTGATCTGCTTCAATTAAATGAATTTCCTGCTAGTTATTTTCCAAGGGTGTGGCTCCTGTCAGTAGCCAAGTGGGACATGGGGGTGCCCAGGAGGCCCCTCCAAGGGCAGCACAAGCCCATCTTTCCCTCTCTGCTCCCTCCCACTCTCCCCACCCTGCTGTAGGTAGGCCTCAATGTTCCTGCTCCTGCCTCAGGCCCCACCTGGGGCCCTTCCCCTCTGTTCTTCTGGTGCTTTCCTGGTGGGCTCAGGCAGGCAGCAGTCCTCCAAAGGATGCCAGCCCACCTGGGCAGAGGCCTCCGGGGCCAGCGTGGGTCTTGCTGGATGCTGCTGTCCCCTCTGCCCCCTTTCTTTCATGCCAGGCATGTTTGGGAGCTCTGGGGAGCACCCCCTCCAGGGTACAGAGAAGAAATGGTTTTTGAGAACAGTTAGGGTCACGGGGACTTAGATGGTACAGTGAAAGCCCAGGTCAGAGAGATTATCACTAGGAGACAATCATTTTATTTAACTGTTTATGGCTGATGTGGGTACAGTCACCAGGTAGCCTGGTGACCCTGCTGACCGCAACTCCCCACTGAGCTGGTGTGGCCATTGTCCCAAGGTGGGTCACCCTAGGCAGTACGGGGTGCTGCTGCCTGGGGGGGGGGCACAGGTGTGGGAGAAGGGGAAGAAGAGTGCACGTGCTGAGTCTAGGAAACCTGTTCTGTCTCCTGGGAAGCCAGCCAGCCCAGGGACCTTCACCCTCACTGGCCACCCAGCCTGTCTGTCACCGCATGAAGGGAGGAAGGGTCTGTAGCTGCAAATTCGGGCAGGATTTGGACTAAGGGCTGTCTTTCAATGGAGTAGTGAAAAGTTGATCTGTAGAGAGGCTTTCTTGCCTGTGGGCTCTGAGGTCTGTGGATGGAGGCAGCCAAGAGGTAGAAAGAAGGGCTGTGTCGGTGGTGAGGAAACAGCTGGGGTCCAGGAGTCTAACTTCAGAGTCCAGACCTGGGTTAGGCCAGCTGGGCTCCGGAAAGCTGGCTCCGCTCACCCCTCATTCTGAGCCAGCACACTGGGTGTCCCTGCAGGGGTGCCACAAAGCAGAACAAAGCACAACTCAGCCCAGGAAACCCTAGAGGGTGCGCAGGTCCAGGCTGGGGATGCGCTGCGCTGGCCCCAAGCTCCAGCAACATCCATCACCAGGAACCCAGGGCTCAGTGACCCTGCTCGTGGCAGATGATGAATGTCTTCAATCACTTTCCACCACACCTGCCCTGCTCCCTCTAGAACCCACCAACCTCACCTCCTCCTTCCGTGAGGTCCAATTCCTGCTACAGTGGACTGGTGGACTGTGCTGGGGCTACTGGTTGCAGAGTCCCTAAGCCTAGGCAGAGCTGAGGGGCTCTGGAAACCTGGGGCAGGCCCACCTCAGTCTAGGCTCAGCCCCACTCCCCTCAGTGACTTTGAGCAAATCCCTCCTCCCCTCCAGGCCTCAGTTTCCCCATGATCGACCTATGTGAAGATGGTGGTCTATAACCTGTAAGTTCTTCCCTTTCTCTGATCTGAGCAAGGTGGAAAGGTTCCTGGGGCCAGGGCCATAGAGACACCCTCACAGTGATGTGCAAACACGGGGTGAGAGGGGGAGCAACACTCCCGCCCCCCCCACATACACACACAAAGTTCCCTGCTCAGTCCCCGGCCCGCGCCCCCCCCCCCCCCCCCCCCCCCCGACTTTCCACCAACTCCGCCCCCCCCCCAAAGAACTTGGAGAATCAGTCCCCTCCCAGAGCTGGTCCCCAGGACCTCAGAAGGTGAAACTCATCCTCACAGTGTTGGGAAAGGCCACTAGGGGCTTGGGTCCCTCCTTTGGCCAAGGGTGAATGGGGAGTTGATATCTGGGAAGGATTCCCAGCCAGGTTCCTGCTCCATGTAGGAGCATACCCGCTCTCAAAGCGGATGAAGCAGATGAGCTCACCCTGTTCCTCCCCAGAGAGTCGCCCTGCCTGAGCTGCCTGGCCTTGGCCATGCCAGGCCCCAGGCTAGGAGTACAGGCAGTACCCTCATCCAGAGCCCTGGTGCAGGAGTGAAAACCCTGACAACCGCCCTTCTGGTTGGTGGCTCCCCACCCGCTCCACTTTGAGCGGGGAGCACCTGGCCTTCGTGCCCTCCAGCCCACCCAGGGCCTCCAACTGAGGTGCCTGTTGGAGGAAAAGCACTGCCCACGGACTCTTCTCAGCAGGCGTGGGTTACAGGTGGTCTGTGGCGTCTGTCCTCCTCCTGCCAAGTCTGGCCTGGCTGTGGGGGAGAGGGTGTCCCAGAGCTAGGCTCCCCAGAAGGCAAACACACCTGGGTTCACCGAGGGGGCTGGGAGCTGGTCAGATGGGCACCAGGAAGGAGGCAGAGGGAACCAGATGGGCTTCTGTCTCTTTCTCTTATGTCTGCCGGCGTCTCCCCACCAAGCATCCTTAGTGGCCTTCTGGTCCCATCCAGCAATTCTTGGGGGAACTGAGGCTCCAAGAGGGGCAGAGATTCTGGGGAAGGGACTCAGCCATGAGGTCCTGCAACTTTCTTGCTTTCACTTTGTGCTAAGAGTTCAGCGGCCCATTCTGGGGGCCTCACAATGGGGTTCCTCCCCACTGCAAATGCGCCTGCCCAGTGTCCTGACCTTCTTTTCCACCCTTCTGAAGCATCTGGATCCTTGCCTTTGGCTCCTTTGCCCTTCCAGTGGCCAGCACCCACATCTATCCAGCTGCTTGCCTATGGGGGGATGTAGCTGGGGTCCCACTTCCCGGTGGGAAGAGTCTGGCCTCTTCCAATTCATTATCCAGAAGCATTGCCGGACTGACCCAAGCCAGGTTCCCAAGGTGGCTCGCACCCGGCCCCCCACGGCTGTCTGTCCTTTCAGGCAGAGGGAGGGGCTGGCCCCTCACAGGTGGACTGACCTGGGGTTTACCGTGCAGGGACAGTGCTGAGCTCTAAATCAGGACTCTCATGTGAGACAAAGGCTCAAAGGAAAATCAAGAACCCCGAGGCGAACAGTGCTTCCAGGCGCTTGGAGGGGAGTGCTCCCTAGCGGGAAGCCCTCCCCGCTGGCTCCCGGAGAGGCTGCTGGCCTCAGTTGTTGTTGTTGTTGTTGTTGTTTAATTATAAAAACAACTGTGTTTATTATTGTTTATCTGGGAATTGCAGTAAAAGGGACACCAAGGGGTGACGTCTGTGTGCCCGCCATCAAAAGTCCGCGGCTTCTGGGTGTTAGGCAGGACTGCAGATTTTATTGGCAAGGTGATTTACAGCTGTGTGGTTAATTTAAAGTTCTTACCCGTTAAAGTTGTATTTATGTATTTACTAGCGAAATGATGTGATGGCTGCCTCTGCTTAACGATATTGCAACAGAACGAACAAATTAATTAAATAGTAGATGCGAAAACCAGAACAGATGGCACTGGGTTGGTCAGGAGTTGCTGATGGTTAAACGGGGGGTGGGGACCCCAGGGTTCATTTTAAGGCTTCCTTTACTTTGTTTTATATTTGAGACCTTCCGAGATAAAAGTACTTTAAAGAGCGACTGCCCGGGAATATCCGAGGGATATGCTCCTAGCGACCGATTCTCTCGTCCTGCGTCTGCTTCCGTGGCTGGCTGCTTCGCTCCGATCGGGGGCCGACCTCGGTCCCCTTACACCCGGCTCTCTTTCTCCCCCTGCTTGCGCCCAACGAGCACTTGAAACCCCCTGCCCTCGAACTCCACAGATTTGTTTCAGTCTCCAACCTTCCTCTTCCTCCGCCCCCCCACGGGTCCCGGAACCCCCACGGGTCCCGGAGCCCCTCCGGCTCCCCACCCGCGAGCGCAATCGCCTCCGCCGCGAGGCCCCTGAGCCTCGCGGTGGACGATGCAGGCCGGCAGGATAGCTGGCGCCGCCCCCGGACCGCACTCTCCGGCTGCCTGTGCAGGCCGGCCCGACCCCGCGGCGGATTTGGGAGACAGAGCCCGGCGGCGGCCTCTCCGGTCCGCGTTCGTGTCGTGGGATCCTTGGCGCTTCCCTGGAGCACTCGGCATCCCTGCGATGGGATCTCAGCGCCCCGGACTCTGGCCGAAGTTGAGTTGGGTGGCCCATGTTTGGCCAGGAGACCCCCATGTGCTGCGGGCTCCATCCCGAGAGAGACCAGTCCGAAAGGCGAGCCTCATTCCCTGGTGAGGGCGCCGGCAACTGGGGGTGTGAGGGCCCAAGCGTGAGGCCCGGGGAGAGGCCGGTGGGTAGCCGGCGACGTGCGTACAGGGCCTCGGGAGATGCAGAAACCCCAGCCCCGAATTACCGGTCTCCCCGGGGTCTCGACAACCCCCTGGAGGGGCCGTCCAGAGGAAGCTCCTGACCCGCGCGACCTCCGCGGTGCCTCCCGGACTCCGCCTGCCCGGCTGCGCGTGAACCTCCTCGCTCAGATTCTCTGATTCAGTCGGTCTCTGCCTCCGCGTCTCTCTCCGTCCTTTCTCAGCTCTCCGCCCTCCAGCGCCCAGGATCCCGCCCGTGCGTCCGTCCCCGCCGACCGCGGGCCCCTCTTTGTTCCATTTCCCCCTCTTCGGGACGTCATTCCACCCCCCTTCGGATCTGCCTTGGTGGGAGGCGAGGAGGCCAGGACCTCCGTTCAAGGTTTTATATCTTTTCGGAGGCGTCTCCTCGACTTAGGTGGCTGGAGGCACGCACTCTGCGGCGCCCGGTTTCCGAGGCCTGCGTTGCCCGGGTCGGGATGCGGAGAGTCGGCGTAGCGGATTCGCTTCCGGCTCCCGCGCCGACCCCCTTCGGGCTCTGCCGCCGGGCTCGTCCCTTCTGCGGGCCTGAGTGTCCCTCGGGTCTGCCCGAGCTCGAAGGAGATAAACTGGCGGTGGCGCCAGCTCCAAGGCTCCCGGGACCTGCGGACGCCCAGCCTCCTACCCCTCCCTGGCCGCGTGGCAGCGCAAGGCCGCGGCAGCGCAAGGCCAAGGCCGCTGCACACCCCGGAGGCCCGCGGTCCTCCCGGGCGTCCCGCCCCCTCCCCGCAGTCCTTCCGGCCCCGCCCCCACCCTGCCCGCCGGCGCCCGCGCCCCCTCCCGTCCCCCCTGCCTCTCTTACCTGGCGTCTCGGTGGCGTCTCGGAGTCTGGCTCGGCCTTTGGGCCCCTCCCCTAGGTTCTCACCTCGTCCGTTCCCGCTCCCCGCTCCCCTCTCTTCCGTCCGTTCCTGTCACCCTCCGACCCCGCACTGCGGATCAGTCCGGATTCAGCGCCTCCAGCCGGAGAAGGGCCACGGGCTCAAGCTAAGGGCAGGGCCTGGGGCCAGGGAGAAGGGAGGTGCCTGAGCCCGCCTGGGTCCTGGAAGGCTTCTGAGAGGAGGCGGCGTTAAACCCGAAGGCCGGAGAGGAGTGGAGCTCGGGATGTGAGCAGGTGGAGAGCTGCGGCTCGCCCCGAGTCTCGGCTCAGGCAACTACACCCCAGTCAGCTGTCTGGTTCTCGGGTCTGGCCTCCTTTTCCATTCTTCCCTCCCGGAATGATGAGGCCCAGAGTTAAGATCGCCGGACCCTGCGCTGCCTTCAACCGCGTCTTAGTGGATTTGGGAAACTCACTTCACTTTTTTGCAATCAGCTCGCCTGTCTGTGGCACTTTCGGGATGTTCAGCCCCCTTGGTTTGGGGCGCAGAGAGAGTCAAGTGACCCCAGCCTCCATTCACAGTCGTGCCCTCACTGGTTCTCCAGGACAGCTACATTGTGCGCACCTAAGGGTGCCTGCATACCCTCTCCCGCGGGCAGGCGTGTGCATGTGCAATAGCCCTCCACGAACCATTCGCACCCTAACCCCAGAAGCATCATTAGCCCTGTCATCGGTTCCGCCAGGGTCCAAGCCCCCACTTTCCAAGGCACATAAATCCTCCACTCTTGGCCTGGTGGCCAGCAGAGACCCAGCATATACAAACGCCCGTGCCCCCCATTCCCACCATGGGCAACTGAGGCTCTAGTCCCAGGAATTCCGTATCCACAAGCCGCTCAAAGCCATGAGCTGTAGGGCCCTGCTCCACCCACTGCAGAATGGTGGAGATCCCCTGCCGCAGCCCCGGGGGCTAAGGTGAGGGTGAAGGGGGGCGGCAAGAACAGCCATCGCCTTAGGTCTAGACCCTCCAGCCCCTCTCCCTCAACCTTCCTCAAGCCTCCCCCTCTTCCAGTAGCACTTTCTTCCCCTACAGGGGTCTCCCACGTGGGGAGTGTCTCAGAGGTGGGATCTCTATACCCCAGAGCGCCGGAACTGCATTGTGCCTTCCTTGGAGTGTTCTGAGGCCTTCTAGAATGGCTGGGGTCTGAGGGAGGAGCCCCAAGCCCGCAGAGACCTGTGTGTTGGATTACTGGAAGGCAGGCTGGTTGGCTTGGGGCTGGGGGTGATGGCATGGACGGCAGGGTGCTGCCCCCATTGATTCGTGGACTCAAAGTATTTCTGTAGATGGACACCGCTGAAAAATACTCCATTCTCCTGGAGACAGGTGACAGCCCCAGCCCCGCCTCCCCCTAAAGGGACCCTTGCCAATCGTCTCACTCCTGCTCACGTTTTACAGATAAACCTCCTGTGGCCCCAAGAAAGTCAGAGACAAGCTTCTCTGAAGCCAGGAGCCAGCTCTCCTCTTCTTGTCTGCTTCTGAACAGAGCCGCGCTTAGTCCAGCGCCAGGAGGCAGGTCCCATCCCATGCCCAGCCAGGTGCCCTGGGACCAACAGGGGCCATTGCAACCCCCTCATCCCCCCAGTGAGAAGAAGAGGGACCCAGAGGGCCCCTCCGCGGGACCCTAGCCTTTGAGGAGGCCCCATCTGCTTGGTGCCCTGTTTGAGCTCCCCAAGATCCCCCACCCGGTTCCTGCGGACTTCCTAGGATCTCTCCTCCGAAAGTCTGATTTCCCTGCAGGGCCTGGGTGGGGAATACCTAGGACACGACCCCAGGACCCCCCACCCCCCACCCCACCATCAGCCTGTGACCAGGGCGTGGAGTGTGTGTGTCTGTGTGTGACCGTGCCCACCTCTCCAGGCCGCTGCGAGGGAGGCCAGACCCTGCCGACCAGAAGCGGTGCGCTCAGGCTGTGGGGGCGGGAGCCGGGTCTCTCCGTCCTGCCTAGGCCTCTGCCCCTTTCCCGGGCTCTTGGGGTCTCTATTGGGGGCGCGAGGCTCAGTGAGGGCACTGGGCGCAGCGCAGCCACAGGTCCCGGTTCCTTCCGCCGAGGGTGGTCCGGCCCCGGCTCGCCCCGGCTCTGCTTCCCCGCATCCCTGTATCTCCCCGGTTCTCAGCTCGGCTTCCCGCCTCCCCTTCCTGGAGCCGCTCTCGGGGCTCCAGATCCGCGCGGAATCGCGGCGTCAGCACATCCGATCCCCGCTCACTGGGGTCCGAGTTTGTTTCTTAAATCGCGCGAATCCATTTCCCCCCAGTGGGCGGAGCGGTCGGCGGTGCGGCCCCCACCTCCACTCGCCGCGACCCCGAGGCCGGCATTGATCCCGCGTCTGTGCGCAGCACATTAGCCCTAATGGTTTCGCTGATGATTCAACTTCTTTTTCGTTAAAAGCCGCCCCGATCCTCACCCCTCCTCCGCCCGCCCCTCTCCGGGCCTTGCCGCCCCGGCGCGCCCGCAGCCCCGCGCTTTTGGGACCCGCGGGCCCGTCGCGACGCAGCTCCGGGGACCGGCCCGGCCGCCGCGCTGCCGGTGTAGACGCCACGGGCAGATCGAGTTCCGGGAGGAGGGCGCAGGCTCGCTCAGGGGAGGGTCTGCGACCATTTGGGGCCCCCCTCAGGGACCCTGGGCTCCCCCGCGCGGAAAATGCTGAACGGTGACGGAGCCGTCCTTCGCGGAACTTCGGGCGATTCAGAAGCTGGCGGAGCCCGGCAGCCCCGCGGAAGGGCTGCCGGCGCCGCGGGGACTCGGCGCCGCGCTCCAGGTCGGCGGCAGCGCGAGCGCAGAGTGGCCCGGGGAAGCCGCGGGCACCCGAACCCGTCTCCGTCCCCGGGTCCCCTCCGCGGCCTCCTCCCCGGGGAGGGTCCGTTCGGGTTCGCAGGGAAACTCAGTTCGTTGTAGAAAATTCAGAAAATACAGGAAAAAGGAAAAAAAAAAAAATGAGGCACCACAAATCTGACTACCCGCATGGCCAGAATTTTCCATAATTCGGTTTCCCACCATTATTTATTATTTTTAGAAAGGGCAGTGCAGGACTTGACGCAGAATTCCAACGTTTAACCATGTACTTGTGTGCGGACTCCCTGGGCCCTTAAACATGGAGATACACTTCCTTATGGAGAAAAGCTCACATCTTAAGAATACAATATGATATTGAAGAACAAACAAAAAAAAAGAATACAATATGATGAGTTTTAACAAATGTACACACCCGTGGCCATATCCTGAATCCGTTCCTTTTTTTTTTTAAGAGAGGAAAATGTCCGATAAGTGTCTAGAGGATTTAAATTGAGAGATCTAGTGTACCTTTCCCTTCCCCCCTCCTCTTCCTTCTTGTTACTGTTATTGTTAAAATTTGCCAACATTTATGCATGTACACAATTTAAAATGTCCTCTGCTTCCAAGAAAGGAAGAAAAAGCACAGCCAGAAAGGATTACCTACCCCAGCCCCAGCAGCAGACGTGGCTGTCCTAGTGGCTAGCAGCTCCGTGGGCTCCCACCTGCCTGTGCTGCTACAGAGTCTGCTTGGGCTGCCTCTTGATTTCATTTTAGATGTTTTGCTTTGTTTTGTTTTTCAGTGATTCTATCAAGAGCCTGTGACCGGTCTGGAGAAGGGAAGTCGGCTTGCTCATGAGCCTAGCTGTGGTCACGCCATCTGGCACTCACTATCCTTCCGTCTCCCTTCTCAAAGTGCTGTCCTCTGGCACTGGGTGCTGAGCCGGGGACCCCAGCTCACTGGGCTCTCTTCCCAAAAACATCCTTCCCTACTGGGTGTGAGCTGCGATGCCCACCCGGACACAAATTCCCCCCTTTGTTTTCTCTGTCCCTCTGGGAAAGCTGGGGGAGTGGGTGGTAGGTGTAAACACCCAGAGACCCCATGTACTCTGGAGGGGGTGGGGGATGGGGGAGGGTAGGACAGGGCCTGGGACTTCAAACAAGACCCTCTTGGTTCCAGCTCAGCTTGGATACCTCTGTCAGAGGCCACGGCTTCCCAAGCCCCTGGGCCGACTGGCCTCACTCCCAGTCTCCCACATTCTCTGGGCCCTCCCACTTTTGTCAGAGTCTTCCTCTGTGACTTCTAGGACCCGGTCCACTTGGGTTCACACCCTTGGGTTCAACAAGTGGGTCCTCTGATCAGTCCGGAGCAGTACTCTGTGTCTCAGGAAGACGAAGTCCACTGGTTTAAATGTTAACGCCTTCCCTCCGGTCCAGACTCTGAATTTCAAAGGGTCCTGCTGGGTTATAGCCCCTGGATGGAGTCCTCTGGGATCCTGGGAAATCTCTTTTAGGGAGAGAACCAGGGGGACTCAGTGCCAGGTAGAGAGGACTTTTTTTTTTAAGATTTTATCTATCTATTTATTTATTTATTTATTTGACAGAGAGAGAGAGAGAGAGAGATCACAAGTAGGCAGAGAGGCAGGCAGAGAGAGAGGGGGAAGTAGGCTCCCTGTTGAGCAGAGAGCCCATGCAGGGCTGGATCCCAGGACCCTGAGATCATGACCTAAGCCAAAGGCAGAGGATTAACCCACTGAGCCACCCAGGCACCCCAGAGGACATTTTTTTTTTATCTCTACCAGGACTCTTTCAACTGGGGATTCACTGCCTAGACCCCCACCTCACCCTGCCCCCTCTCAGCTAAGAGACCCCTTCCCCACCCCCAACAGTCCCCCAGTCCAGGTCTCCCATCACCCCATTGCTTTGGTTGCTGCTGTTTCTCATCTGACTCCTTTCTAAGGATCTCTCTGGGGGCACAAATCAGACCCTGCCATCTCCCCCACCCCCCAGCCTCTCAGGTGTGTGCTTCCTCATCAGTGACCCTGTAATTATTAGAGTGGGTAAGACTGAGTTTAATCCCCACATCAACCTTGCGCTGTGGACCAAGGCCTCCCCTTATCCAGTTCTCTGGGGCAATGAATACAAGTCTGTGAAGCCCATCTCACAGTACTTGTTCTTGATGTGGCCATGAGCCCGCGGAGCCTGGCCGGTCCATCTCTGCTGAACATCTGAGCCAAGGGGCTCTGCGTGGCCGGGAAAGCCCATGCTGGGGTTTGAGCGACCTCCCAGCCCCTCACCCAGTGGCCACCTGTGCCTCTACAGTGACTCCTGGTCCCACATGTGTGTGTCCTCTGCAAAGTGAAACCACCGGGGGGGGGGGGGGAAGAAAACCAGGGTTCTTCACCGGCTAGGAGAACTTGGTTTTGATGCTTCTATACTCATAGATGTATTTCAGGTGCAAAATACATTTCTTGCAATGATTATATCTACAAGGAGACTTTGCAGGCCGCTGGCTCATGCCGAAATCAGTTTTTTTTTTTTACCTTATATTCTAGGTTTTTTAACTTGGCGGGAGAATTTTTCTTGGGTATCATATTAGGGTTCTCCAGAGAAACAGAAGTGGTTATATATACACATAGAAAGAGAGAGCCAGTCAGGGAGAGGGAAGATTTATTTCCAGAAAATGGCTCACATGCTCTGGGGGGCTGGCAGGTCCCCAATCTTTCAGGCAGGCTGGCCAGAAGGCCCTTGGACCAGGTCTGTATGGGGCAGCATCCAGGAGAATTCCTCCTATTCTGCAAAGTTCAGCTTTTGCTTGGAAAGCCTTCCACGGTTGGGCAAAGCCCACCCCCATTATGGGAGTCATCTGCTTTGGCTCACAGTCCACTGGTCTAAATGTTAATGCCATCTAAGAAAACCCCATTCTGGGAACATCTGGGCCAGGTCGAGTTCAGGCCAACGAGCAGCCCAGCTGACACGTAATATCAACCATATCAGGTGCTCAGGCCTACGTGTGGATTCGAACATTCTCCCTCTACATCGAAAAACAAAAGGACATCCTGCCCTGGGATTTCCACGGGCACTGGAGTCGTTAGACACGAATTAGAGGGGCCTCTATGAGCCTCAGTCTCTCCCACCCTCTCAGGCCTCCCCAGGTGCAGGCCCCATTTGGGTGCTGGCCCCTGGGGCCATGGGACAAGCCCGGCCAGCGGCTGCTACCCCTCAGTGCTGGGATCCAGCACGTCTCACCCCAAAGAAAGTCAAAGCTGGGTCAGCGCCCAGAGAGGGGCTGTTCCCCTGGGGCCCTTGGGCTGTGGCTCCCACATCGTCCAGGTGGTGGCAGTGGAGGGGGTGGGAGCCAGGAGATTGGCTCACAGCACACACCTGTGTTCATCTCTGGGCGATTAAAGATGTAAATGTAGAATAAAAAAGCATAAAAAGACTGAACATACTTTCATTTCTCCCCCAGTCCCAGGGGAGGGGAGGCACGGGGCTCTCCCCCCCTGCCTTCAGCAGGTGGATCCCTGAGCAACATAGGCCACTCACCTAGAGGCCACATTTCCCAGCTTCCCTTACAGCTCTTGGCCTGGTCACACTGGGGTTCCGACCAGTGACAGGAGGAGCCTTGCCATGTGTGGCTCCAGGTCTTTCTCTTTGCAAGAAGCTGGTGGTCCTCAGGGCTCTTGTCTCCCCTTCCTGGCTGCCTGGGAGGAGTCAGGCAAAGACATGCTGCTTACAGCTGGGCGGAGCCTCAGATAGAGAGAGCTGGACCATTCACCAGCTTGCATTTTCATGAGAGAGAAAAAAACCTCTGTGTTGTGGAAGCCACTGTGACTTGGTTTCTATTCAGGTAACGGAATCAGTATCCTTCCTAACACAAGAGGCCTTTCTAAGCTGGGCCAGTCAGTGCCTGTGTGGCTGCTGTGGACAGAGCACTGACCATAGCACCGTGAAATGAGTTTGGAGAAGGGCAGCCCAGGGCTTGGGTGGTGCTCCACAGAGGCACCAGGGACCCAGGGCTGCCTCATTCTGCCTTTCTTTCCTGCCATCCCCAAACATGGGTTCCATCCTCCAGGTTGCAAGATGGCTGCTGAAGCTCCGGCCTTCATAACTCTATTCCATTCAGGAAGACAGAGAAGGGCAAGATGCAAAGGGGCCTCCTCCCACCTTTTAGGCCTGTCCCAAAGGACTCTTTCCCTGACTTCTGCCTTCATCTCTTTGGCCGCTCCTGACTTCCAGATTCGGCTGCTCCTGACTTTCAGAGAGTTTTGCTCCTGAAGTGGAATGGGGATGGGTTCTAGGTGGCACGTAGGAGGCTGCAGATGGGGCTGTGAACTGTGGCCATGAATCCTCAACAAGACCAGGACTTTTCAGAGATCTTCAGCAGGAACCCATCTCCCCGGTTCTCCTCCCGATGGCTGCCCAGTTAGCAGCTCTGTGGAGCCCAGCTAGTGGGCGTGGGGTTGTGCTGTCCCCCCACCCCAGGACCCAGTGCTTTAGTATGCCAAGAGGTGTGCAACTTCCTTCGAGGCTGGGTGGTCCCAGGCAGGAGCCTGGCTGTGCTTGGACAGACCGAGGAAGGTGGGTTCCTGGCACTCCTGCAATCCAGCTGCGCAGCTTCAGGCAAGGCCCTTGACCTCTCTGAGCTGCCACAGCCTCCCTTAATTCTTGCTGCTCCAGCGGCTGGAAGCATCCCAGGTGTGCATCTGGTGTCAGCACTCTCCTATCACGTGGGGCCTGGCAGGGGCCCAGGGAACACACCGTAGCCGTGTGGCTGGCCTTGTTACTGCTGCCTGTGGACCAAGCCCATGGAGCCAAGCCTCAGACAAGGGGCCTGGGCCTCAGGCGTTTCGGGCCCATCACACTCCTCCCCGAAGCCCTGCTCCCTGGAGGTCTGTCCTGTGGCGGGAGAACCGTCTGTAACTTTTATCGCAAGTTGCCACTCAGTCGGCTTAACCCGCAGCCTGCTACCCCAAATAATGCAAGGGATGGCCCAAGGAAGGCAGGGTCGGTACTGGGTCTGCTCTTCTCGGCCGTAGCCCCTCAGAGTCAGGAGGGGGGGGGCAGGGACAGCTCCCATAGCAGCTACCGCTCAGTACCTGGTGGCAGTGTGCACCTGGCCTGAGAACCAGCTTTATGTAAAGACCCCGTGTGTCTCCAAGACCTTCAGGGACACCAGCTTCCTGTCTGTGCCACCCTGAGACCAGGCATGGGTTTGAGAGCCTGCCCAACTAGGGGTCAGACCCGCTGGGCTGGCCTTGGGGACCCAGGGGAGGAATGTGCGTGGAGAATTATTAGCCCAGCATGCCAGTGGTGTCCACCTTGCAGAGAAACAGAGTGCTCTTTGGCCATGGGGAGTGGGGTTCAGCCTCTGTTTTTCAGTGGAGAAGTGGAGGCCCAGAGTGGCCCAGAGACTTACCCAAGGGCACCCAGCCACCAGCAGCTGAGATGGCCGTGGGTCTCAGGAGTCCTCTTGCCCATCTAGGTAGTTTACTCCAAGGCCCAGAGGCTTAGTGATCCACGCACAGACCTCAGGAGGTCTCTAAACGGCCTGGACAGCACCAAAGCCGTGTGTGCCTGCCTGGGCTGCAGAGGGTGCCCAGACTATGTCAGACCCCCTCAAGATGTCCCCAAAGGTTACGGGGAGTGAAAACCCCGGGCATCGGGTGCTCTCTGTGCCTCCCTCCCAGCTGTCCTGCAGGGCTCCTCACCTGTACGGGAGTCCCGTCGTCCCACCTCTGAGCACTGCTGATGGCCCCCATGCTTGGATCGGGAGGCAGGGGCCCCATGCTTCTGTCCTGCAGGCAACGGGTGCCCAAGGCCACTTCTGATAGACCGGCAGGACATTCAGCCGCCTTGACGAGGATGCCTGGGAATTGGAGCCAGCCGGCATGGACGTGCAGGGAGACATCCACTGACTTCTGGGGGTTGGGAGGACTCTGGGACACCCTCTGGGAAAAGAAGCCTGTGGTTCATGTCTTTTGTTCTGCCATCTGGACCCAGACCCAGACACTCTCCAGACCCTGCCTGTTCTTCCACATTGTGAGGGGGGGCACCCAGGCTCGGGGCAGATTTGCAGGGATCTGGGTTCCCCGCACCGTGAGGCTATCCCCTTGGCCTGTGGCTGAGTGGCTACAGCCCTTAGCTGCTGTGTTTGCAAACGGAAATGCCACCCAGACACCCAGAGGTCCGCAGAGCGCCTTTCGCACACAGGATGCAGAGATGGGCTTGAGGGTTCCTGGACTTGCTGAGGAGATGGATGAGCCCAGAGGCTGAGACCCCTTCCCGGGAAACAGTGCACCTTCCTGGGGTATCCACCGTGTGGGGGTGCTGTGCTGGGTATCAAGGCTCCCAAAGACCATGGAGCTGCAGGCCCTGGTCTGGACACATCAGTGTAGCAGGAGAGACACGGATGAAGGGGCACAGATGATGGAACAGGATTGGTAAGTATGGCGCTAGGCTTAGACCTGGGCAAGAGGGGGCACCAACACCGAGGCTGAGTGGAAATTACCCAGCCTGAAGGCAGTGGCTGCCAGAGTGTTGCAGACAGAGGGCAGGGTTTGAGCAAAGAGGTAGAGGGACTAGGGGTGCGGTGGAGGTGGCTGAGGGTGAGTCCGAGTGCTGTCAGCCGTGGCTGGAGGTGGCAGGTCCTGGAATCCAGGGAATTGGCTGGAGGATTGGGGCCAGGCCTGCAGGAAAGCACAGCTTTGACCACTGGCTGGGAGTCTGGACTTTGTCCCGAGGGCCCTAGTCCAGGGAGGGTCCTATGTAGGGGTCTCCCCTTTCATCCTACCCCAGCCAGGAAGGGTGGGTGAGTGGAGGGAAAGAAGTGGGGAGAGGAGCTGGGGAGCAAGACAAAACCATCGGGGTTGCTGAGCCAGAAATGGGCCTGGTGAGAATTGAGCTGGGGGCTCCAGGAGGACCAGAGCTCATAACTGCCATGTCAGTGTCCTGGGGCAGCCGGAACAAGCATTCCGCACCGGGGCTGAAGGCCACTGCAGTGTACTCTTGCAGGCAGGAGGCCAGAAGTCCAGCCTCAAGGTAAGGGGAGGGCAACATTCCCTCCAAAGTCTCCAGGTGTGTGTGGGGGTCCTTCTTTGCCTCTGCCGGCTTCCAGTATTTGCAGAATCCTTGGCTTGCCTCATGTGATGATCCTCCCTGTGTCTCAACATCCTTCTGTGCATGTGTGTCTCTGGGCCCGCTTTCCCCTTCTCATAAGGATATGATCTTATTGGTTCAAAGTCCATCCTAAGAATCTCATTGTGCCTGATCTCCCCTCTCTCCAGATAAGGTCACATTCACAAGTCTTGGGGCTTTGGACTCGTGTGTAGGAATGGGGGGGGGACACAGTTCGGCCCATAAGAGCTCCCCATGTGCTCATGTGCCCCGTGTGCTCATCAGCCCTATGGCTTCAGCACAGTGATGGTCATCCCCATATCACAGGCAGGGAAATTGAGGTTCTGGAGTGTTGCAGAAAGCCCTAATACTGTGCCCTGGCAGCCTTGTCAGGGGCTCGGGGGGTAATCTGACTGGGGTCAGATGTCCCATTTGTGTGTGGGTGTCTTGCTTGGTTCTGCGGATGCAGACCAGAGTTCCTGGGGGGCAGATCTGAAATGCAGGGGCTTTGAGGGGCTCCAAGCACTGGGCCCCTCTAAGTATGTCTGGAGCAAGTGCCAAGTTCTGGGCCCAGCTACATCTATACCATGCTGTGTGACTCCAGGAAACCTACTTGCCCTTTCTGGGCCTCGAGAGTGCCTTATTCGTAAAGCAAGTGTGTTGAATTAGGCCATTCCAAGGACTCTCTCCAGGGGAGTCAAAAACAATCATAAAATCTCCACCAACTTTTCATTTCCGTTTTATCAAAATATCATAGGCTTTAAGGCCTAATGCTGTCCAGTAGAAAATGTGATGAGAGCCACATATAGGATTTAAATTTCCCACTAGCTACGATAAAGAAGGAAAAGGAAACAGGTACAAATAAGTAAATAATACCTTCATCCCGTGTATCCAAGATTGGTATCATTTCAGCACATGGGGTGATACAAACATATGGGGAAGCTTTGCATTTTTGGTCCCGTCTTTGAAATACGGTATCTCTCTTGCACTCCTGCCTCCCTTGGGAGGTTTTCACTGGAAACACTCCATCTGTTCTGCGTTGGTGGATCTCTGACTGTCCCCTTGACAAGGCAGGTTCCCAGGCCTGGGTTGTTCCAAACACATGAATGGCCACGCTAGTGGCTCAGTGATGTCTGGTATCGGAGCCGAAAATCGGTTTGTAGATTTAAAATTCAGTTCCTGGGTTGCAGAGCTGAGCTGTGTCTGCCCTGTCATAGGAGGCTGGGCTTGGTGGTGGAGGAGGGTCCTGGCTGCCCTCCTGTGGACCTTGCCGTAAATCCTGGATTATAGGGGCCTCTGATTCCTAGGTTGAATTTGAATCAAGCCCTTCTGTCGCCGCCCGCCCCTCCTCAGAAGCCCGTTTCCTCCACGCTTGTGTCCCCTTCTGAATGCTGGTCCTTTATCATTGAGTCCAGAAAGGCTTTGTGGAGCGCTGTTTGAATACAATCTGTAACAAGGAACAGGTAGAGATAGGGCAGGACCCAGAGTTCCTGGTTCAAATTCAGGGGCTTCCAGCTCTTCAATTTCCACTTCTGCACCCCAGGAGTCCCACCTTACCGACCAGCACTGCCACACATTCGGCACCTGTGGCTGGTGCTCCTTTGGTCCCACCCTGGCTCTTGGAGGAGAGGCTGGGCAGGGTGAGCACCTCCCAGCAAGGGTGGCTTGGCAGTTCCTGTCTGCTGGTGGCGTCCTGTTGGAGAAGCACTGGCTATAGGCACAGATGTGGCTTCAGCCGGATAGGATTTCCAACAACACATTCCCGGAGTCCTCCGGTTCATCATGGCATAAATGGGTGATTCTCAAGTCACGTATGCTATGGTCAGGTATTATCATGAGACAAGTGGAGCTTGAGCTCAAAACCCACAATCCCTGAGATCAAGGGTTGTACATTCCACTGACTGAGCCAGCCAGGCATCCCACAGTGTTTTCTTTCATTGTGGAACTTCTCAGAGCCTTTGAGGGGCCATTGCATTGTGATGAGATAGGGCAGGAGATCCCCATTTGGCTGGCACACTGAGAGCCCTGGGCCCGGTACTTTGGAGGTAGGACCAAGGTCACACTCACCCTGTGACCCCACGTCACTTTCGCACACAGCAGACCCCTGGTTGGACCTGGCCACCAGGCAGTGACCACTGCTCAGAGAAGGAGCTGAAGAGAAGAGCTGAAACCATGATATGCTGGAACTCAGAGGTGCTTCCAATCAGAAGATCAAAGAGGACTGCCTGTAGGTGATGTCCAAACTGAGTCTGAAGGGTGAGCCTACAAATAACAGGTGAACGGGCGGGGAAGGGATTTCTGGCACCTGCAAGGGGACGTCAAAGGCTCCGAGGGAGTTCTGTGTGTGGACTGATGCCTGGTGTGGGGCGTGGCGTGTGGGCAGGACGGTGTGAAAGATGCATAGTACCCCTGTCCACACTTCACCCTGTGTGACCCAGTGCTGCCCAGGGGGGATTCCTGTACCCCTGCACTGCAGTTCCTGAAACTCAGCTCCCCTGCCTGGACCTCCTGCCTCAGTCTTGAGGTGGGAACCTCTGTGTTGATGAGTTCACTGGGGCTAGGAGGCCCCTGGCATTTGAGAACTCCTTCTGCGAGGCCGAGATCCAGTTTTGAGCCCCTGGTGCCTGTCAGTGGAGCATCAAGGGTGAGCTAACTCCCTGCATGGCCACAATGAGTGTCCGTAGTATCTGATTTCTCTCCCCCACAGGCACAGTGAGGCTGCACCTCTCAGACACAGCCTGGGCAGGCGGGTGACTTGTCTGGGCCAGTGCAGAGTGGACAGAAGCGAGCAACAAAGGTCCCTGGACCATGAACCAATCTCTCTTCCCTCTCGTGGGAGTCAAGGAAGCTGTAAGTACGTGGAAGGGTGTGGCTACAACATGGTGGGTCAGCCCGGGTCCCAGGGTGACTGTGTCAAGTGCATCCCTGCAGGACATGTGTGATGTGAGCAGGAAATAAACCTTAATTTTGTTGACCCACTTCAGACTGTGTTATTGCATGTAACTTAGCCTCTTTTGATGAGTACGCAGCCATCCATTCAAATGTGGGGAGCCTGCTCCAGTGAGCCCATGTAAAAATGTGTGTGAACACTCATTCTGAGCGATAAAAACAGCTTGCATCCTCCTCCCTCTTTTCGTTTTTCTCTTTTCCTTTCTCCCTTCCTCTAGGGTAGCAGCTAGCCTACAGAGTATCCTTGTGAAAATTACAAAAAGCCTTGCTCTTTGGACAGATGCAGTTCTGGGCTGCTTAGTTTGGTGAGCAGTGAGCAGAGATAAAACTGGATTTTAGCTTTGGCCACTCCCTTGGCCAGGCACTTTTGAGCAGTGCACAACCTCTGCAACAGTACAGGGATGCTCAACCATTCATCTATCCCCTGAGTGTTGACTGAGCATCAGGCCTTGGGCTGTGCTCTGAAGATGCACAGAGAGTAGGATGCTATGTGTGTCCTGAAGGAGCTCACAATAGACAAAGTCAACAGGCTGTAGAATGACCCTCAGTGTGGTCGGTGAAGGGAAGCTCTGACCAGAGAGGCACAAGTGCTGTGGAGACAGTGAAGGAAGCTCTTGACAAGGGTGGGGGGTGGTGGTGAAGCAGAGAACATGGGAGAAGCATAGGTTTGATGAGGCAAGAGGGAGAGGAAGTTTGTTTTGCTTTGGACACGTGGAACCCCTGGAGGATAGATGGAAATGATGGCATGGGGCTGGGAGTAGAAAAACCTGGAACTTTCTGAATGTGTTTTTTCCTGCTATACTATGCTAAGCAGGATTTGCTGCCTCTGGGAAACAGTCTTTAGGATTCCAGGGGTGGCAAGTACGCTGGGATTGGGCCATAAGACATTCCTCTGCACTTCCCTCCCCATCTGCTGTGCCCATCTGTCCTGGGCATCAGAACTCTGGAAGGAAACATTGCATCAAATGGCCGGCTCAGGACCCTTGGGCAGTAGGGAGCCCGCAGCCTGGGGCTGAAGGGTAAGGAGGCCTTTCAGCAGCACAGAATCCTGTTGACCCATTATTTCCCATTTGGGAACATTTCCTGGGTGATTCTTTCTTAAAACAACAGTGTTATTGAGGTATGACTCACATATAAAATCCTTCCATTTTAAAACGTAAAATTCATTGGTTTTTAGTTTCAGTCTTATGCAGCTCTTGCCATTGTCTGATTTTAGAGCAAGTTCATCATGCCTGATGGAGACCCTGCACTCATCAGCAGCCCTCCTCCAGCCCCTCCCCACGACCCTGGCATTCGCTGATCCGTGTCTCCAAATAATATTCTGTTGTATAGGTTGAGGCACCATTTTGCTTGTCCATTTACCATTTATGGACTGAAGGGTTGTTTCTACTTTTTGGCTATTGTGAATCATGCCGCTAGGGATGCTCATGTCCAAGCTTTTGCGTGGACCGGTGTTCTCAGTTCTCTTGGGTAAGGCACCTGGGCATTGGATTGCTGCATCGTATAGTGATTCCCTGTCTTTGAGGAACTGTTCGACTGTGCAGCTGGAAAATAGTTGCACCATTTTATTTAATACAGGGTGTGACAGCCCTTGTTCCCCCACATCCTCAACAATACTTGTTATTGTTTGCCTTTTTAAAAAAGTCAATTTATTTATTTATTTTTTTAGTAATCTCTACCCCCAACATGGGGCTCGAACTCATGACCTTGTCTTCGAGAGTTGCATTCTCCATCGATTGGGCCCTGCATCTCGCCCATGATTTGTCATTTTCATTCTTATTACCTAGTGGAGATGAAGAGGATCTTGGGGTTTTGACTTGATTTTCCCCAATGGTTAATGATGTTGAGCATCTTTTCTGTTTTTGTCAGTCATTTGTGTGTCTTCTTTGGAAAAATGACTATTCAAATCTCTTGACAATGTTTTCACTGGGTTATTTGTCTTTTTATTCTTTTTTTTTTTAAAGATGTTATTTATGTGTTTGACAGACAGAGATCACAAGAAGGCAGAGAGGTAGGCAGAGAGAGTGGGGAAAGAAGGATCCCCGAGGAGTAGAGAGCCCAATGCGGGGCTCGATCCCAGGACCCTGGGATCATGACCTGAGCAGAAGGCAGAGGCTTAACCCACTGTGCCACCCAGGCGCCCCGTCTCTTTATTCTTGAATTGTAAGAGTTTCTTATATATTCTGCATATAGGTCTCTCAGAAAACACATGCTTTTTAAGTATTTTCTCCCATTCTTTGTGCTGTCTTGGTAATTTGATAAGGGAGCCCTTTGAAGTCAATGCACTAAATTTTCTTGAAGTTATTGGGGAAGAGTCTTACATCTAAGCTAATAAAATATAATGGGAACTACCATATGCTATAGTAATATATGTACTGATTCACGGCAGCCTCACCCCTGCCCATGAGGTCAAGACTGTCTTTGTCTCCAGGTTACAGTTGGGGAAATAGAGGCATAGAAAGAACAAGAAAGGGGTCTAAAGTCATGCAGCTAGTACACACAGAAGCAGGATTTAAACCCGGCAGCTCAGTCCAGAGTAGAGGCTTTTAACCACTGCATGGTGGGCACACTGTACTGTAGTCTTTACCATGGTGGGGAGGGCCATCACCATCATCATCACTCTCACTATCATTATCATCCTCACCATCATTATCTTCATCTCCCTCATCTCATCACCCCATCACCACCATTGTCCTCATCTCAACCCTCATTGCTGCCACCTTCACCATCACCACCACCACCACCATCACCACCACCACCATCACCACCAACACCACCAACACCACCAACACCACCATCATCATCACCACCACCATTACCACCATCCTCACATTATCACCATCATTACTATCACCACAGTCACCATCACCACCACCATCGTCATCATCACCATCACCACCACCACCACCATCACCATCATCACCACCATCATCATCACCACCATTACCATCACCATCATCACCACCATCATCACCATCACCGCCATCATCTTCACCACCATCACCATCATCACCACCACCATTATCACCTTCCTCACATTATCACCATCATTACTATCACCACAGTCACCATCACCACCATCGTCATCATCATCACCATTACCATCATCACCACCATCACATCATCACCATCATCACCATCACCACCACCATCATCACCATCAGCATCACCACAACCACCACCATCACTGTCACCACCACCACCATCATCACATTCATCACTACCACCACCACCATCACCACCAACACCACCATCATCATCACCACCATCACCATCATCACCATCATCACCATCACCACCACCATCACCACCACCATCATCATCACCGTCATCACTACCACCATCATCATCACCACCACCACCACCACCACCATCACCATCATCACCATCACCACTGTCAGCATCATCACCTCATCAGCACCATCATCCTCATCTTAACCCTCATTACTGTCACCATCACCCTCCCTACCACCACCATCACTATCATCATCACCATCATCATTGTTATCTTTGTCATGGTCCCTGGACAATCTACTGAACTCCTTGTTTGGAGCCAAGAAGGGAGCCCTGTGTATCTATCACCTTCTTCATTAATCTCAACTATGTGCAAGTATCCTGAGACTGAGAGAGGAGCAGTCTCTTTGGGTACCCATAGCACCCCTGGAAACTTGTCTCCAGCCTGCTGAATTCTGACCTTTGCTCTGAGTCCAGTCTGCTCACCTGTCTTACAGAGGTGTGGATGGAGGACCAGGTGTCAGAGCAAGGGAAGCGAAGGTGACTAGAGTCAAGTCCTAGCTAAAGTCGAGTGCTGGTTGAATGGTCCCCAGACAGTGGCCTCTAGGATGAGATGTCAGGAGAGAGGGAGGGTGGAAGCTGGCCTCCCAGGCGTGAAACCATCCTGGACGAGGGCAAGGGCTGTGGAGGACCGTGACCGACCCTATCAATTAGTGCAATTAGCCGTCAGGATGGAGGCTCTGGTGCTAATTGCCTGGTGGCCAGCAGAGGTGCTCAGTGATGGATTAGCAGACTGCTACAGCCACTACAGGGGTGGCCTTCACCTCCCAGGGTCAAGGCCAAGTGCTCCAAGGATGCCTCTTCTCCCCAGGGTGGCCCAGTATCTGCAGCTGTGTGCCGCCCCTCCCCCTTGCCCCTGTCTACACCCTGGGACCGAGAAAGCTGGCTCCTGGCCACCTGGCCACAGCCCATGGCGGGCAAAGGTCTCAGTCACAAAAAGTCTGACGTTCCTCAGCTGGGGCTTGGGGAGATTTTCCCCCTGCCAAGACCTCTCTGCTTGCAAGTGGCTGAGCTCTGGGTATTTAAGCCTTGTATCTCTAGGAAGCACTGGGTCAGGCAGGATCCCCAGGAAAGATGTCCCCTCTCTGCACCTCTATAGATGGAGGATTACTTGCTCACCTTGTCTCTGCCAGGGATAAAAAGGTGTGAAAAGATCCTTGGGTGTGGCCTGCCACCCAGAGTAGCTCAGCCATTGGTGGGATCTGATCCCTGGTTCCAGCCAACCCGATGTGTCCCTGTCTTTGTGCAGACCTCACTCACCTGGTTGGGTCCCGGGGGAAGGCAGGTGGGGCTGGTCCCTAGGGCTGGAAGCTGGGCCAGGCACTGGGCTTTCTGAGGGCAACGGGAAGCCAGGTGTTTAATAGTCCAAGGGGAGACTGTGAAAAGGGCTTGGAAGGGAGGGGGAGAAGCCAGGTGGGAGGGTGAGTCCTAAGTCTGGCCTTGGGGTTGTTGGGGGGATGGGAAGAAGAGAGGTGTTTAAACCTGAGATGGAGGTATGGTTAGCTCCAGGGACTGACCTGAAGGAAAGGAGCTTCTTCAATAACCCTAAGTTAGAACTACAGGACCTTTCCTCCAGGAAGCCTCCCGGCTCTGCCTTAGCTTGTCTCTGGGACCTCATCACCTCACCTTCCCTGTCCCTGTCCCAGAGAGTCCAGTGGCCTATGTCACTAACCACTCCCCTAGTCATGGGTACCAGACCTCCTCTCCATTTCCCCTGGCCCCCAAGCAAGGCCAGACTCCCCCCGCGCCCCACTCCGCGTGTCTCCCTGGGTACAGTGTGGCTCCGTGTGCAAACCCAGCCTGAACAGAGTGGAACGGGGCTGGCCAGAGTTCTAGTGTGCACACAGCTCAGCCTCAGCCACGATGGGCCTCCTCATGCAGCAGCTCAGGGTTTTTAAAAAATTTAATGAATAGAATTGACTTTTAAACCAGTTTTTGGTTTATTGAAAAGAGCAGAAAAGTACAGAGAGTTCCCCTATGATTCTGCTCTCCATCTTTCCATAGTTTCCCTGACTGTCAACACCCTGCTTTGATGAGATACATTGTTATTGACTAAGCTCCGCTGTGTACCTGTGGGGTCACTCTCGGTGCTGCACCTGCCATGGCTTTGGACACACCTGTCACGACAGGGGGTCACCCTGACAATATCACAGCCAGTAGCTTCGCTGCCCTGAACCCCCTCATGCCCCACCTGCTCCTAACCCTGGCGCTAGCCGATCTCCTTGCCGTCCCCACCGTGCTGCCTTTTCCAGGATGTGCCGTGGATGGACTCACACAGCTCGCAGCCTCTCCCTGCCGGCTCCCTTCCCTCCATCGCGTGCATCCCAGCTCCTCCAGGTCTCCTCGGGGCTCAAGAGCCGGCTTCTGTTTAGAGTCCGGTAACACTCCTCCGCCTGAGGGACCACCATGGATTCATCAGTCACCTGTTAAGGAAACCTGTTAGTTACTCTGGAGTTTGGGGGATTACAGAGAGGGATGCTGTTAACATCTGTGTGCAGGTTTTTGTGCGTCCGTGAGCTCTCGGCTCCTGCGGTAAATGCTGAGCAGCTTCATGGCTGGATCAGATGGTGAGTGCCCAGTTTTATAAGAAACTGACCAGCCGTCTTCTGCATTCCTGCCACCGTGGACGGGAGCTCCCATGGCTTGGTGTCCTGGACAGCACCCGCTGGTGTCAGTGTCCTGGGAGGTGCCGTGCTCACAGGTGTGCGGTGGGTCTCATTGCTTGAATTGGCAGTTCCCCATAACTGTGAACTTGGGTACCTTTCATTGGCTTATTTGCCCCCTGTGTACCTTCTCTGGGGAGCTGTCTACTCGGGTCTTTGGTCGATTTCCAACTGGGCTGCTATTGACTTTTAATAATTCTTTGTATTCATTGTCTTACTGAGGTCTCTTGCAGAGAGAAACTTGTGCTTTTAATGTGGTCCCGTTTACCAGTTTCTTCTTTCATGGATAGAGACTTTGGTGCATCAGAGGTTGCTCCCCACTGCGTTCCCGTCTGTGGCTTGTAGAGTCCTGATATGATCCACTCCCAGTGTATTTTCATGAGGGTGTGAGCTCTGCATCTCGATTCAGGTTCTGCTTGTGAAAGGTCCACACACAGGATTTGAAAAACACATCCTTCCATGTGCCTCTCTGTGCAGCCTCTGTTGGAGCCTGTACAGAGCCAGCTCGGGGTCCGGACTCTGGCCTGTGTTGACCACACTGGCCAGGCACTGCTCTGGGTACCCTGGCACACACAGCCAGAGTCCCTGGAGGGGATGCCAAAGCTCAAGAGGCCAGGTAGCTTGTCCCCGGGGGGCCCAGGTCAGACCCTGGGCCGTTCATTCTTGGTCAGGCCACCGTGACCTCTCTCCAGAACTGGAAGGCCAGTCTTTGTGCCTTAGTGGGGAAAAGACTCAAGAATCCCTGGATGGTGCCGAGGTGAGGCAGAACCCCTGCAGAGAGTGGGAGTGAGAGAGCTCTCTTGGTCATGGTAGAGCAGTCAGGGAGGGCTCTCTGGAGGAGGTGAGACTTCAGCTTGGTCTTGATTTTGGAGCAGGTCTGAAACTGGTCCAGAGAGTGCAAGGCAGGGTGAGCTATGGGGGGTCAGCCTCAGCATTCTCCGGGCCCCTCGTCCGCCCCCCCACTGCCTCCGTCCTGCTGATTCCAGCATCAACACCATCCTGACCACCTGTGTCTTCTCCCTGCGGTGGCATCCAGTTCCTGCCTTCATCCTCTACACCCTCCCTGGTGATGCCCTTGCTGCTGGTTCCAGGACAGGACTTTGAGAAGCCAGACAGCAGCACCCAGTCCTGGGCTCTGTACAGCTTGCACACGTTCTGAAATGTTGCTTTTGAGGAAAGCTCTAATTTCTCTCTCTGGCTTCATAATGAACTGGCTGTGTGACTTTGGGAAAGTCTCTGACACTCTCTGGTCTGCAGTTTCTGGTCTGCAGTTGCTCAACCATAAGAATTCTACAATCTGAAAGGGTTGGACAGCTTCTGGTTCCCGAGCTTTCCTGATCCCACCAGACAACATTCACCATGCCCGCAGGTCTAGGAAGTACTGTGCCCACTTTACCAGGGAGGAAACTGAGTCTTAGAGGGTGCGATCCCCTGCAAGAAACATCTCCCAGCTCCTTGGCAGTGGAGGCCAGCTCAAAGCCAGGTCTGCTTCCTGCAAAGCCCTCGGCCTTGTCTGGATCAAGCTGACTCACATGTTACCTCGGGGAGTAAAATAAAACTTTCTCATAATGAGGGATGAAACGTGCAGAGGGCTTGGATTTCTAAATCCAGGGAACAATCATCACTTCGGCCCAGGCATTTGTGGTCTCTCCTGGTTTCCTCCAAAGCGGTTTTTGCAAGTGGATGAGAAAGCGGGGCACTGTGTATGCAGGGAGGTGAGTCTGGAAACAATGAAATCAGCATTCTCATAATTAGCTCTTAAATTGTCCCCCTACAGAAGTGCCCCACAGCTCCCGCCTCATCGAGCTGCTTGAACATTCTTACTTACACAAATCTGAACAATTTTTGACAAGATTTTTGAGTTTTGTCAGATGTGAATTGTTAAGATTTAATTGAAAAAATGAACAGAACGCAGCCACTATTTCAAAGGGAGTGACCCAGAACCAATTAGAATTTAGTAACAATTGACTATTCAGCACTGAAATCCGTGTTGGGACAGTCAGATTAAAGCCATTTTAATTCCACCTCCCCACTGCCCCCCCCCCGGCCCCCGATTCCCGAACTCAAAATATCATTAGTGGGAGATTTCCCTGAATTTTCTTCCGATCAATTTCTCCGGTTTTGGAGATGAAGTTCAGTGGGCAGGGGCGTGTAGGGGAAGAAGCTGGCCGGGTTATCTCCCGGGCTGAGATGATCCCCAATATAGGTTACCATCTTGAAAAAACAGGTCAGACCAAGCAACATTCCTTGTCAAATTGCTGTTGACAGCCCAAACAGGAGACGGGCAAGGGCTACAAAAGGGGCCTTTCATCTGAAGACAACACAGCGAATAATTGGTCATTCTCTCCTTCTCAGCTGGGGGAAAATTCCCAAACAAAGCCAGGGTTTCCTGCGGCAACTTCTTAATCCTTTCTGGCAGATGCTCTCAGGGAAGTGTCAGCTGAGAAAACCGGGCCGGTGTGGCAGGCATCGTGCCCAGTGCGTAGTAGGTGCTTAGTAAACGTGCTGGGTGCTCTGTTGGCAGGACTGTGACCATGAGGGGTCCCTTTTCTGGTCTGGGCCGTCTCTGTGAACTGTGAGTCCCACGTGAGCTCCAGAACCTTTCCATCTGCTCTCAGGCTTTCTGGCTTCTTCTCTGACACCCTCCTCATTTGGCTCGGGGTCGCAGTCACCTTCTCTGTCCGGCTCCTGACGACCGCTCCCACTTGCAGAGCTCGGGACAGATGTGATGTGGCTTCATCTCCTAACACTCCTGAGGGTCCTGGAGGGTAACCCAGGCTGGGAAGGCCCACAGCGGGGCTGGCTGAGCGGGGTCTGGGGTCTGCTCGCCCCACGGTGTGTTCCCCCTGAGCTCGGGACAACTGCTGCCCATTCACCAGCGTGGCATCCTGCAGTTTCTAGAAGGAGGCCCCCTGCCCCGGCCCTCCTCTGTCTGTCCCCAGTGGGACTGGAAGAGCCGAAGTCCAGGACCCCAGGCCTGTTCTGCTCCTGGCTTTTGCAGGATGAGAGCAAGGCTGTTCTGTCGCTGCTGTGCTGGTGTCCCTATTATTTGTAAGGTCACCCCAAGAAGATGTCCTGGGACTGGCGACATCTAAGCTCATCTTCCCACCGCCACAACTACTTCTATCCCCAAACTCTTGTTTGGATATATTTTGTTTCATTTCCAGAAATTGGGTGAGACCCCAGATGGCATTTTGAGGGATCAAACTGAAATAGCCCCCAAGGTTTAGATTACGAAGGTGTCCTTTTAGGATAGCTGTGTCCCCGGACGCCGAGATAAGCACTTAGTCCCAGGAAACATGGCTGGGGAGGTGAAGAAGGGACAGGGTGCTGATGAGTGCCGTGAGAGACAGGACACAGGGCAGGGCCTTTCCTGGGGGAACTTTCTCCACTCCCGGTCACATGGCATGGGGGCCGCTGCTGGGTGGGTGGAGGTTATGGCCCTCCAGCTCTTTGGGCCACAGTTGGGCAGAGTCAAGAGCAGTGACTCTCGGAGAGACTCCCTGGACGAGGGGATGTGGCCATGGGTGGTAGGCAGTCAGGGACACTGAGGCAGCTTCTGCAGGGGTGCTCTGGGTCTGCCAAGTGTGGGAACACGGGCCCAGTCCACCCCCCAGGCTGAGAGGAGGGGCAGGAAGCAGGTCTGTCACCAGTGGCTGTGTGGCTTTGGACGGATCATTATACCTCTCTGAGCATGGGTTTTGCCACCTGTGTGTGGGGAGGAAGAGTCCTCACTCTCCGGGTTGCTGTAAGGCCATGGCCATTGCAGTGGCCCCTAGTGCCTCCTCCTAGAAAGGGGATGGGTGCTGTCGCTGGACCAGGTTTGGAGCTGGGTCAGGCCCTGCACACCACCGAGGGGCAGCTCACAGACCCGTCGGGCTGCCTTGAGGTGGTTCAGAGACTGGGGCTGTAGTGTTGTGTCTGGAGGCTCCCAGAATGCGGAGGGAGGCCACGGCAGGACCTAGGTCCTGTCACTTAGGGGAGGAGACTTCAGAATCAGGGAGCACCATGGCAGGGGAGAGGGGATGTGCACACACTGTGGCCCTGAGGACTGCAGGGGAGACACCTGTTCCATCTGTTGGGGAAGAAGCCTGCTGCTCTGTGAGGTAGTGAGCTCCCCATTCCAGGAGGTGTGTGAGAGGCTGAGCACTGGTGTTGAGTTGTCTCAGTCACGTGTGGGAGCCCGGAGCCCTGGATGGTGGGGATGGTCGATGGGGAGGGGTAGGGGTGACTCTGAAGGTCTTTTCCACCCCAGAGAGTCTAGAACATTCCATTTGTCTGTTAGGGGCCAAGCACTGCAAACGTGCTCCTCATTTCATGCATTGTGTCTGTGACTGCTCGAGGCTCCCAGATCGAGTCCAGCCGGCGGGCCTGGTCTGAATTAGTGGGGCGTTGGGGGGGGCGGATTCTGACTTCAGCCTGAATGATCCGCCGAGGGGTGACCTGAAGCCTCGATGGGAGAGAAGCTGCGAGCCAGCGGAGCCCCGGGCCTCAGACTGGATAAAAAGCAGAGGGGTCTCTCCGGCTGGGGCCAAGGTGGGGATGCCCGGGGGACCGGAAGCGTCCAGCCAGGTGGCCACTCAGGCTTGTGTGGTGCCCTGGGCACGAACGCTACAGCATGAGCCCATGAGGTGAGGGAGGGCCCTGAGCAAACCCAGCTCGGCCGGCCATCTGTGTGCCTCATGCCTGGCTTTGGCCTTGGCGTAGCTGAGCACCTGGGGCTGGGGCTGGAAGGCCTGGCTGAGCCTCCCTGCCCTCTCTGTGCAACATTGAGGCTCCCGGCTCTCCCGCCCGCTCTGTCTGGGACGAGGGGCCAGAACATGGCCACGGCTCACTTGCGGCTCCTCCAAGCTCAGCCGAGGGCTGTCAGTTTGACTAGACCCAAGGCCTCAAGGCGCTGGGACCTCCCACCATCCTCAGCAGCCCCTCTTAGCCAGACAGGTGACCCAAGTAAGGCATGGGGTGCCAGTCCCAGGGACCTAGAGGTGAGCCAGGCCGACGTGGCCCTGGTTCCCAGTGTCAAGCCAATGTCAAGCCTTATTCCTCTGTTCACACAGCCGACAGGGTGCCCCTTCTGCGTGGGGCTCCGAGTCTGGCTTGGGACGCAACCCCAATCCCTAGAACTGATGAAGCCCCACAGTTGGGGGGGCGGTGTGCCAGGGTCCTGGCTCCTGCGTCACCCGTGGTGTGCCCACGTGCTGTGTCACCTGTGTCGGCTGTAATGGCAGGACATGCCAATGACACTTTTTAAAAAAAATCCTACACTAGACGAGGTACATCTTTATAGATCACCATAAATCCATAGGAGGATTTCAGACAGGCTGATGGCTGGTCTTTGAAGCCCTCTGTACCCAGTGCTGGGCCACAGGCTAGACAAGCACAGGAGACCTCGTGCACTTGTCCTGGGGGGTGCCCAGAGGACGGGCACTCCAAGCCTGAGGGCCAAGCCTCCGGAGCTCCCTCTTGGCCACCCAGCTTCCCTTCCCCTATTTACAGAATTCAGATGAAGGAGCCCAACACGGGAATCTGTAGACAGACTGTGTGTCCCACCTGGAGCCCAGCGGGGAGGCCGGGGGGGGGTGCAGCTGGCACTCGCAGACACCTGCTCAGAGAAAGCACGAGAATGCCTCAGGCTCCCATGCAGCCTCTGCCATAAGCTTGCTGAGGGGCCTGAATGCCAGTCATTAAGCCCCCTGCCTCAGTTTACCTTTGTTTTAAAATGAAGAGCTTCAGAAGATCTTTGTAAGAGCCTTGCCCCGGGGGTTTACGAGGGCATTAAATGTGCTTTTAGAAGAATGCCCATCACAGTTATTTACCGAGTTTAATTTAGGTGGAGGAAGCTGAGCGGCGCAGAAGTGGTGCGTGGCTCCCCGGTCTCCTGGCTTCCAGACTCCAGGCCCGGCCCTGGAGAGCCAGCAGCCTGCTGGGGCCCAGTTCCAGGGCGGCGAATCAGTGGATTCCCAGCCCACCAAAGCCTCTCCCGTCTTCCAGGAGGATCCAGCTCGCCTGTCTCCTTGGGGCTGGCGGGGAGCGGGTGGAGAAGAAAGGCTTGAAACCGTATCCTCCGTCAGCTTGGGGTCAGGGGATCAGACCCCCACGTTTTCTCCACCGTCAAAACCCCCGTAGGATTTCGTTGAAGTTCAGTTTCACATCATGTGGCTGAACATTTGGAACTTTTTAAACGGAAATTGTAGAAAAAATGAAAAGTATTTTCGTCTCGGAACACAATACCTTCCTGGCAGGGAGCCACGGGGGGAAAGCTCCGCGCTGGAGAAAAAAGTGGTCATAATTGTCAATCTGGATTAATCCGGGCGTTCTTCCGTTTAACCTCGTGTGGGGCTGAGCGGGCTAATCAGGGTGCAGAAGACAGTCTTTTGTAACTGTACCGAGGCTTCGGTCTAACACATGAGCTAATTTTCCGATCACATTTCCTTAATTATAAACTCGGTTTAATGGAGCCCTGGACGAGACGGAACCGTAAGGAAACGGTGAGCGGCCCGGGCAGAGCGTGCCAAGGATCTGCGGCGGAAATGCCAGGGCTTATCCTCAGTGGCTTAGCGGGTGATAGGTCTCTGTGGACCCAGCGGCAGGGGAAGAATTCAGTTAGCAGCTGGGGAGGGAGGGGGCTGGGACGGCCCTGGCTCCATCATTCCTGGACCTTCTGTGAGGGAGGCGGCTGGTATCCCCTCAGCACAGATCCCACAGAACAGGCATGCAGACATAATGGAGCTGGGTCTTCTGGCAGAAACAGCTTCTGTCCCACCCAGCCTGGCCTGCACCTGCAGGGTGGATGACGTCCTGCCGGCTCTGCCTTCTGGGCTGAGGGGGCAGGAGGGGTAAAGGGGTAAAGGGTCCCTTGCCTGGCCTGACGCCAGGCATGGAACTGGTGGAGGCCCTGCCTTGATGACGGCCCCACTCCAATCCAGCCCCCCCAACCCCATTTTCTCTCCCTGTGCCCTCTTTCCCCCAGACTGTCACCCTCCTGGCCACCAGCCCTCTAGTTGCAGACCTGGGGCCAGACCCTGTCTTCCCCATGCGGCTACCAGGCCTATGGCCTCCCCCAGGGGCCCTTGCAGACTCTGGCTCACCGGAAGGCCAGAAACAGGCAGAGGGGAGGGTTCTAGGCTGGCCGATTGGATGTCCTATATTTATACCAGAGGCAGAGGATTGAGTCCCGGGTGGGGGACCAGCCCTGAGGGCCGGACGGTCTTGCTGTGTGACCCAGTGCCTCACCTGCAGTGGGAGAGACTGGACAAGGGGACCCCTGCAGGCCTGCCCCGTACTCACCCTCTTCCCAGGCTGGGAGCTGTGCTCCATCCACACTGCAGTAGCCTCCGGCAGAGCTGGCCCATCATGCTGGGCTTAGAGCGTCTTAGGGAAGCTCTGAGTGGCCCTGGGTAAGGGCAGCCATGGTTGGCGTTCTCCAGTCAGCAAGCGCTTCCTTCCCTGGCTGAGCCCGATGGCACCAGCCTTGGTATCCGACAGTACCTGATGTATGCGCGGGTTGGCAGAACCAAGCGGGCCAGGGGGCGACCCCTTCATTTTACCAGCTTTCCGACGGACCCTGTTTAGCAGAAGCCTCTGGTCCATCCCCACGTCCCCCTCCTCCACCGTGTTCTAGGCACTGGGCCATGAAAACGGATTGGGCATCAGTCTTGCCCTCGGAGACCACAGGGTCTGCTGGTCAGCTGGTTGCAGCACAAAGGCTTGGTGCATCCAGGCGGCTTCCTGGAGGTGACGTTGCTTCAGACGTTGTAAAGTTTAATAAGAGTTTGCTATAGGGACAAGGTCCTGGGAGTGGTGGAAACAGAACAGGAGTATCAAGCTGGTGTGGCCTCAGGGACCACTGGGAATGCAGCCAGAAGTGTGTCTGCAGAGGTCTGCCGGGACCTAGAATCCCCAGTTCAGAAAGGAGAATTTGTCCAGCAGGCAATGGATGCCTGTGCCGGATTTTGTGCGGTGGAGGAAGCCAAGTGGATGTCAGGTGGGATGCTCGAGAGCAGCAGGTAGAAGGAGGCCTGGGGGTGAGTCTGGGACACGTGACCAGAGAGGAGGTCTTTGAGGATCTAGGCACCGGGATGGCGGGGTCACAGGGGGGCATGGAGGGGTGGACGGGCAGGAGGGTTCATTCTGGGGGACTTGAGACCTGTTGGGTGGGCAGCAAGTGTGACCTCCGTATTCCTGGTCTGGGTGACCTGATGAATTCGGCATGGAGGCTGCAGGAACAAGTCAAAGGGACTGTTAGAAATGCTCCGGGTCCTGAAGCGGATTACCAAACCCCTGCAGAGTTCTGCAAAGGTGAGAACGCACATTCTGACGTCCTCCTGGGCGCACAAGCCATTTGGTTGCTTCTGGAAACCCGTCAGATGTTTGCAGCCAAAGCCCCTGCTCCCCAGGGCCCCCAGTGTCCCGGCACCCCTGCAGCACCCCTCACCAGTCTAGGGAGAGCTCTGTAAATTGGGGACCAGGTCTCCACTCCACCCTCCCCACCAAACCGTGCCTGGAAGGGCTGCTGAAGGCAATGATTAATGAACAGCTCTGTCCTCAAAGCTCTCCGGGTGAGCACAGGGGCGCTCATCTCTGCAGACCAACTGGCCAGAACATGAAAGGTGGACCCTTGATGTTTCCTTTTCATCTCAGCTCCCAAGCTCAGATTTCCAAACCTGTGCCCACCGCTGTTCTGTGTCTGGCCCAGGAACGGCGGGCACCCACTGTCTCTGTTCCCTCCCCACGCGAGTGCCCCGGGCGTCAGGAGCCGGATGCTCAAGAACAGCCAGCAGGAAGGAGGCAGCCTGACACCACGCCTGTCCCCCCTAGAACCTACACATGCTTTTTAAGGTTTCTATTTTTGTCTTACTTGCTCTATTTCACTGAGTGTGTTGTCTCGTTTTGTGTTCAGTCACTTTGGAAAGAGGGAATAAATCCAAAATAGCCACATCAGTAAGGTCAGCGTTCTTGTGGTGACTCTTTCTCCTTAGATTAGGACGTAGACTCCCCTCCTCCCCATGGAGTTCTGGAGCAGGCAGGATGTCCTTGGTCTACAGAGCTGTATGTGTGCACCCCCCATCCCTTCCTGTCACTTCCTCCTTCAGTTCCTCTTCTCTCTCCATCACCTCGCCTCGGAGACTGCTCCTCCCAATGCCCATCCCTGACTGCAAGGCAGGGGGCAAAAATGAGCCACCTTCTCTCCCCTTCTCCAGCTCCATCTCCTGCTTTGCCATGGGACTTTGCAGTTCCTGCCCTCTGCTGGTAGAGTCCAGTTTCCCACCACCCAGCCAGGAGGCCAGGACCTGTTTGGGCCAACTGGATAGGTTTAAGTGGTTAAGATTTCCCTTTAGGATTTGCATTTTTGGGGGGGTTCTGTATTTAAAGAGTCCTCCCTACTCTGGGGTCATAAAGGTGTTATTTGATATTTTCTTCTTAAAGTTTTATGGCTCTCTTCACATTTGTGTCTTTTATCTATCTGAGACCAACCTTTGTATATGGTGTGAGGTAGGGATTTGATCTCTTCTCCGTGTGGCAAGTTCTCCATCACAGTCAGCAGCTCTGTGGAATGACCTGTTGTTACTTTGCTGGTTTGTGTTTCTGCCTCTTTCAGGTTTCTGTATATTATTTCTGAGCTTCCTGGTTTGTCTTGTCTGTGTGTCTCAACTTGATCTGTTCCCACACTTTTGTGTTTACTATAAATGCAAGGTAACTCATTGCAATGTTTTATTTCCTAAAACTTTTGAAGTTAGGGGCATCTGGGTGGCTCATTTGGTTGAGTGTCTACCTTCAGTTCAGGTCGTGACCACAGGGTCTTGGATCATGCTCTCCGTTGGGCTCCCTGCTCAGCAGGGAGCCTATTTCTCACCCCACCTCTGTCTCTCCCTCTGGCTCGTGCATTTGCTCTCTTTCTCTATCAAATAAATAAATAAAATCTTTAAATAAAAAATTTTTTGAAGTTATTTTAGCCAATTTCTCCTCCATTATCCTTTTATCCAAACTATTCAAGTCTCATGGGAACACATTTGCTAGAATTTTTTGTTCATAGTTCATTGATTCTATAGGCTAATTTAGAGTTGATATCTTTATGGTATGAGTCTTCATATCCATTAATATGATATATTTCATAACTTTTCAAGAAACATCTTGTATAGTTCTAAAGATTATAGTTTTAGTTGCTTAAAATTGGGATCTTTTCTCAATTTTTTGAATTGGTTATTAATGGCATCTAGGAATTCCATTGATTTGGTATCCAGCAATCATGCTGATTATTAGTTATATCTGTATAATTATTTGTACTACTTATACTACTACTTTGTCCATAGGTTATCCTGGACTTCCTATGTGGGCAGAGTATTTTCCAATGTTTGCCTCTTGATTTTTTTTCCTGTCCTATTGTATTGTCTAGATCCATCAGACAATTTTGAACATAAGTGACAAAGAGGATGTCCAAGCCTTAACCCTGACTTTGATTAGGATACTTGGGAAATGTAATGACTAAGTATAATGTTTTCTCTATTTTTTTGATAAATAGTTTTTATCAAGTGTAATAGAATCCATAAACTGCCCCTTTTTACCCACTTGCCCCTTAGTTTTCCCTTCTAGTAATACACCCTTGGGTTTTAGCAGGGCACAGACGAAAACTGTATTTCTCAGTCTTGGTGTGGCCATGGGACTGAGTGTCATCAATGGATCTTGGAAGAAGTAATGTGATGATTCCATACCACCTTCCCTCTTTCTTTTTCTGTGGAAGTGATGATGGTGATGGATTTGATGATGGTGATGGTAATCCACTTTGACCAAGTAGGTGAGGACAGCATGTTAGGGTGTGAGAACATTGAGATGGGAGGAGCCAGTGTCCCTGGGTGAGCTCAGGGAGCAGATCCACCTGCCTGGCCAGGACCCCTGCTTTCCTTGCATTGTGACACATCACACAAACAAACTCCCATCTGGTCCCAATACTGTTTGGAACTTCTGGCTCAGTAGTTTAGCCTATATCTTGTCTAAATTTATCCAAATAAAGAAATTTTATTCTGTTCATCGTTTGTCTAGAATTTTGAAAATGAGATCATCAGTGGAGATGGAGCTGCAGTGGGTGTCGGTTTGGCTTCTGGAAAGATGCCACCTTTCTCCTTCCATCTCTTATGCGCCATTGCTTGCTAGCACACTTTTGAACTGAGAACCCTCCTTGTGTTTACTAGACACATTAAAAGGAGCTGTAGTCATCTGAGTACACCTCTAGATTTGATTTGCCAGTCTTTCCCTTAAGATTTTTTTTTGCATTTATATAGTTTTAAGAATTATTTATTTGAGAGAGAGAGAGAAAGAGAAAGAGATATTGTTTGGGTTCATGAGTGGGAGGAGGGACAGAGGGAGAGAATCTCAAGCAGACTCCCTCCTGAACGTGGAGCCCGATGCAGGGCTTGATCTCACGACCCTGCGATCACAACCTGAGCTGAATCCAAGAGTTGGATGCTTAACGGGAAGAGCCACCCAGGTGTCCCTGCATCTATATTTTTAATGGATATTGATGTAATATTTTCTTTTCATGAAATGTCATTTAGCTTTAAGCTGTAGATCATATTAACCTCATGAAATGAGTGAATATCTCATTTCCCCCAATTCTATGAAGCAGAGTGCACAAAATGAAGATTGTCTGTTCCTGGAAGGTCTGGTAAGTCTTGACGTAATCCGATCTAGGCCTGTGGCTGCCTTGGCTTTGGAGGTGTGCATTTCTGCTAATCAGTTCATGTCTGCGTGGGTTATCTGTGTGCTCTTGTCTGCTGTTTCACCTTGAGCTGATTTTGGTGGTTGATTTTTCTTCACCGTGACTGTGCATTGTGCTTGCATGGAAGAATTGTTGGCACAAAGTTGATCACATTACTCTTTCACAGTTTCTAAACCTGCCCTGTACTCTGTGAAATTTGTGGAGGCGTATTTTTGGACCTGTAGATCATTGAGGTTGTAAGCATCTTATGTGTGTTGGAAAGAGCATCTGAGCTCTCCTGCAGAAGAGGGTGTCACCGTGGAGTCTGTTTTTCATCATATCCATTCCTGGGAAGCACAAGGCACTTTTATACCTTATGTGTGGTTCCTAGCAGCCCTGGGAGGACAGCCAGGCAGAGAGTATATATGGCTTATTTTACGAGGGAAGGGAAGGAAAGGTGAGTGCCCGAAGTCACACAGCTCTGATGTGACAGGTACCTGGGGAGGAATGTAACTCGTTCTGCCTGGGGTTCTGTGGGGTCCCCCATATAGTATCTGGAAGGAACAGTGTGTCATGGTGTGGAACAGCATGAGACAGCATGGGGGCTTTGTCCAAGCTTGAACATTGGGTTCTGGGACCTGATGGAGGCAGGAAGTCACAGCGATTGGTCACCCACTGCCTATCCTCATGTATGTGAACCCTAGGCCCTCCACCGTGTCTAGGTTACACCTCCTCCAGCCCCCTCCCTTTAGGGAAGCTGTACCCTTTTCCATCAAAGGTCCCAGTCAGTCCCACTTGGCCTGTCTCAGGTCCTCCCGTTTCTTTTCCTAGAATCTTGGAAATGTTCACCTGTTATCACTCCCCCCACATTCCATGGTTTCCTGCCCCAGGGTCTCTGCTCCAGTGTCCTGTAGGGATCTGAGCATTCCTGAAGTCCTTCTACATGGATGATCACTGGCCCATGTCTTGGTCTTGCTCCTGGCTCCTGTGTTTGTCCTGCTTTCCCCACCTTCTTCTGGACCACCCTTTGTCTTCTCACTGGCTCCCTGGCCTCCAACCCAGAGGGCTGTTTCTAGCACATCTGGCCCTCCCCTCCCTGGTTCATCCCCCTTGGTGCTTCCCCACTGCTCTGTTCAGACCCAACCTCTCACCGCTGGGAGGCCAGCATGCAGTCACGACAAATGATTTGTCATCTCACCAGCCCCTGTGCCAAAAAATGATTGCCCTTGCTGCTTCATGCCTGGAGTTCCTTCCCCCTTCTCTGATGTCTGGCTACTGCTACCCACCCTTGGAGACGTGACTTCAGGTCACCTTCTCTGAGCAGCCTTCCTTGGTGTCCAGGTGGGGTGAGGGTCACTCTGCCTTCCCATAGCACTTGGGACCGCCCTTGGTCTGGGCTTTCATGGCTCAGATGGTGTGGTCACTGCTGTGTCCCTCATCCTTGGGAACAGTGCCTGCTTTAAATCTCAGACCCATCTCCCATCGTGGCTCTAGCTCCCAGACCGGCTGTCTGTGCCCGCTGACCCTTGGCTGTTGTCTCACACGAGGCTGGGCAAGCACTCCAGGTGGGGCAGGAAGTGACATCACCTTTCGTCTCTTTCCCGGATGGAGGGCTCCTGCCTGCTGACCAAGGTCAAGGCCCCTTCCAACGGCCCTTCATTAGTGAGTGGGCATCTTGCTGAGTCAGCCGGGACCTCTTCACAGCCCCTGTTCAGGGTCACTAGGTCCCTGGAGAATGTGGCCGAGGGCGACCAGCCAACAACAGGGGCCATTGTCCTTGTCTGCTGCGGGTGGGGTTGGATCAGGCCCATCTGGACAGGGCAGGGGGCATGACCTCAGCTACTCTGGAGAGGACCTGCTAAGACTCCAGGCTCAGCCAGGCCAGAGAGGGGTCCTACAGATGGCGTTGCCTAGAGCCACACAGGGCCCTCCAGGGAACAGTTTTGGGGTCCGAGGGAGCAACTCCGTCCCTTCCAACCCTCCTTGCTACCCTCAGGCCCCCATAAAGGAATTTTCTACAGCAGCTCTCAGGAGGAAGGAGCATGTCTCCGCTGATGGGGGTCCCGTGCCTTCCACAAGGGCCCCTCGACTGGAACACTGAGCTCAGCCTCCCATGATTTCTCCCTCCAGACCCTACCTTTCCAGGCTCACCCATCTCCCCTCCATCCCAGGTCCCTGTGGGTTCCCGCTCCCAGCACTTGCTAAGCGCTCTCAGAGCCAAGTCTGCACAGGTCCCCATGTTAGCTGGGTGGCTGGCACTGTCCCCGGGAGATGCAGGACCGGGCCCTGGAGCCACTCACTCAGGATCACCCAGGACATGGGTGCTGGTGCCAGCAGCAGGAGCAACCCCACTTCCTGAGCACCCCTCCCACCCCGCCTGCAACCCGCGGAACTGATGCACTTGTGAGTCTTCAGGGGCTTGGAGGCCGCTGTCCTTGTCACAGATGCCACCATGCTGGCTTCACATACTTTCTCTGTTTCAGGAAATAAAACTTTACAGACACAGCTGAGGTCCCCTCTCCCTCCCCGCACTCCCCTCTTCAAGGTCACCCCCACCCTACAGATGCAGGTCAAATGCTTTGGCTGCATGTGGAAAGGTGCGTGTGGTGTGGACAGTGGGGGTCCTTGGTTTGGGTGTTTAAGACGTTAGCCCTCCTGCTGCTGGCCGTCTCCCAGCGCCCTGTTCCCTGCTCTGCCTGTACCCCAGGCCTGGGCTCGCCGCTCTGACCGAGGTCCATGCGCCCGCACCGCCAGGCCTTTATCCAGGTTGTCCCTGCCCCAGATCACCTGCCTGGGAGCCCCCAGTCTGTAAGGTGGCAGGAGCATCGGATCTGGGTCAAAGAGATTGTCAGGGTCACCTTGCCAGGTCCCTGCATCACCTGAGGATGAGCTTCCCTCCCCAGAGGTCCAGGGCTCGGCTCCCAACTCTGGTCTCTGCCACAGCTCCCAGGACGTTCTGATCATTGGGAGGTTGGGGATCCGCTGTCTGCGGAAACTCTGGGTGCGGTGCTCCACCATCCTGGCCAGGGACCGTCCTCCTTGTGTGACCTCCTGTGGGTGTAGAGGCTCACTTCCTCATCCCGGGAAGGGAAGCTAGCTAGGCCCAGGTGACCTAGGTGAACCCATCAGCCTCTGGCCATGTCAGAGACCATGCCCATGCCCTCCCGCACACACGTGCAGGGAAAGCCACCCAGCCCCGCCACCCAGATCCAACAATCCACACGGGAAGCCCGGATTTCCGGCTCAAATGAGTTAAGAGATGTCTGGGGCTCTGGCTGCTCCGGAAAAGCCACTAATTAAGATGTCTCTTGTCTTGGTGCCCCAGACCCCTGTCCCATCACTGATCAGGTTACAGCGAGTGACAGCTCACAGTGAATGACAGCTCGAAGGTGCTGCTTCTGGGGGGCTGGGGGTGAGTAGGGAGAACAGATTGCTCTGTGACCTGGGGCTGCCTTGCTGTGCCTCTGGGGACAGGCCTGGAGCAGGCAGGGTAGCTGGAGGCCCCCGCAGCACGGACATCTGCCTGGAGGGAGCTCTCATGTGAATCGGCCAGGCCCCGGTGCACACGGCAGGTCTGCCTTATGTACTGGCTAGGCGCCCGCTGGCCAGCGGTCATCACTCGGCAGTGGGGATTGTCTAGTGACTCTAGGGGTCAGCAGGTTGAGGCTGTCTTTCCGTCCTCTTCTGAAATCCGCAGGCCTACTGTGCACCCTGTCCTGTGCTGTGCAGCTGGGGCTGGGCACGCAGGTGGCATTGTCCCTGAGCTGGACTGCACTCCTGCGTGGGGGTAGGTGAATCACCCCTCACACTGTATCCAGTAAGAAATAACCCCCAAAAGGCATAATCATGCTCCCAGGAAAGACCTCAACCCCTGGGCAGGCCAACCAATGCAGCTGGACAGACTGGGTTCAAATCCACATTCCTCTGCCTACCATGTAGACGGCCACTTCACCTTTCTGAGTCATGGCTCCTGGTCTATGAGGTGGGGGTTGTCACACTGCCATGAAGGGCTGCCATGAGCATGAGCGGGGAGAGTGTGGGAGGGAAGGACCAAAAGTGTCCCAGTGTTAGTCTTCAGCATCTCCCCCAAAACCTTTCCTCCACCGCCCATATGGGGGCTGGTTTCCTTGCATAGATGGGAAACTGAGCCTCAGAGACCTCGAATTGGGTGGCCAAAGTCACAGTGGAGATGGGGGCAGGGCCTCTGGGAGCCGCTGGGTCTGCAGGCTCAGCAAACCCTTGCTGGACCCAGAAAGGCAGGCCAAGTCACCCCACTCTTCACGTATAGGGTCAGATGGCATAAAGAGGACACCTTGCCTGTGCACGGTTCATGGCCAGTGCAGGACGGGGCAGGGGTGATATGGAGGCCTGGCTGACCCCATGCTCTCCATTCACGCATTCGACCCAAATCCAGTCCTGAGCCAGATGCTGGCACGAGCTATTCCAACAAGGGTGAGTGGGGGAGGTGACAAGGCAGACTCTAGTCACAGAGATGAGGTGGGAGGTGACAAGGCAGACTCTACTTACAGAGATGAGGCAGGTGACCAAGTAGGAGTGGGTGGTCTTTGGTGTTGGGGGAGGGGAGGGGTGAAGGGGCTGGCCTGAGACTAGCTTCCCAGCCTGGGAAGTGCCCAGGAGCTTCAGATGCTGAGTGTGTGATGCCAAGGCGAGCAGATAGGCGGGATGGGGCCAGGACCGGGACCCAGGAGGTCACCTTGGAAGAGGAGGGGAGTGGGAACTGGAGATCTGGAGCAGCAGGAAGATGGTGGGGGTGGGATGGGAGGTGTGCCTGAGGAGTGAGTGCTGAAGAGTGGGTGGTAAAAGTGGTGACGCTTCCATCAAGGGTGAGGACAAAAGGAATAAGAGCCTCCATCAAGGAGAAGGGCTGCTACCGAGGACCAGGGGCTCTTCTGTGTGACCCAGGCTCCTCTCAGCCTGGAGGTGCAGAGTCAGCCCATCTTGTGTATAATGGAGGCTCAGGGTCCAGATGTGAGTATCAGTGAGTGAGAAGGAAGGTGAGTCACCTCTCTGAGCATCCCTTCTGCCACTTTTTGTTGGATTTAAGCAAGCTCCAAGCCCGTCCAGATTCTGGGAGGGACGTAGGTCTCCACCTCTCTATCTGAGAGGCCTCAATGAGTTTGTGAACGTGTTTTGAAGCCCCTCTCTGTCCTCTGACCTTGAATTATTTATGTTCCTCCCATGTGCAAATCCCACTCACCTCCTTCCACAACCCCCTGTCACCCCTGTCATGGGTTCAGAGCCAGGGTCTCATGGAATTCATCAGTCCCAGGTGTGGGAGAGGCCTCACCTTGTGGTTCTGGCTCCCTTTCTGTCTGAAGGCTAAATTAAAGAGACAATCACCTGTAACCTCCAACAGGAGGCATTCAAACAGTTTGGTACCCAGAGCCCAGGGAGGCCACTGCTCAGAGCACTTCCAAAAACCTGCCCCACTCATCTTTGCTGGGGGTTGTTCTCCATGGCTGTTGGCTCCCCTCTGGGTGGTCCCCTGTCACCAGAAGAAGTGTTTGCAATTAGGTGACCTTACCAGCCTGCTTCTTGCCTGTAGTAGTTTAGGGTACAAGGGCTTCTTGGGGTTTTCTTGCCAGCTCCATCCCTCATCATCCAAGCTGCTGTGTTTCAAAGGTGAAATCCTCTTTCAGACCTTGTGGGTTTCCTATGGTGGTTACTAACATTCAGTCTGTTAGACCGGAGAAACAGCCACCACACATTCCTGTAAGAGCAGCTCTTCTCTGTCTTAAGATTCTTGAAGACTGTTCAAGCAAGAGGGTCAAGGGACACCTAGTAAGTTCTGGAAAGGGTTTTTGTCTGTGAGCATCTCCTTTAGATCTTTCTGAGCACTTAACAAAAGGTCTTGCAACCCCATTCTGGATTTGATCTCTCTAAAGCCATTTTATTTTATATTTTAAAAAATATTTTATTTATTTATTTATTTGACAGAGATGACAAGTAGGCAGAGAAGCAGGCAGAGAGAGAGAGAGAGGAGGAAGCAGGCTCCCCACTGAGCAGAGAGCCCGACATGGGGCTCGATCCCAGAACCCTGGGACTATGACCCGAGCCGAAGGCAGAGGCCTTAACCCACTGAGCCACCCAGGTGCCCCTCTAATGCCATTTTAAAACTTAATGCATTTTAAAATTTGAAGACATTTTCACATGTGGACAGGCTGGGAATGAGAAACTCTTTTTTCAAATTCAGCAAGTCCTGGCTCCTTTACGTTTTCTCTAAATTTTTCTTAAAAATTGAACAGCTGGCCAGTCACCTCTCATCTCTCTCCTCTTACATTTTAATCATAGACAGCAGAAGAAGAGAGGTGGTACTTTTGATGTTTTTCCTGGAAATCTTCATTAGACCAAGGGTCAGCAAATTATAGCCCAGGAGCCAAATCCAGCCGGCTGCCTGTTTTGTAAACAGAGTGTTATTGGAATGCAGCCACGCCTGTCTTTTCATGCCTTGTTGGCGGTTGCTACAGACCAGAGGAGTGGCAGCAGACACGTCTGGTCCTCAGCGCCTAACATATTTACCACGTGACCCCTACAGATTCTGGCAGCTAGATCACTGGGTTACTGGGTGCCTTGTTTATTCTTCTTGTCGCTGGTGGCAGCTGCTCTCCTTGGGTCACTGCAGAGCACAGCTCCTTCTTCTACCCCAGAGCATTTTCTCACTCTTTCTTTGGCTTCATGGGCAGTCTCTAGAAGGCCTCTTTATTTCCTGCTCCAGCCAGGACCAGACCTAATGCTCTGGATTTGTTAGAGCATCCAATCTCTGTCCTGTTCCCACATAACGAGCCACCCCCAAAGTAGGGGCACAAAACAATCTTTTTGGAAAGAGCCAGTGCAGGTGGCCCTTCTTCTTTTCCACCAAGTTGGGGGCTTCTGTCTTGAGGATCTGAATGACTCAGTGCCTGGGGGCTGGGATTCTCTGAAGACTTGTGGCCCCTGTGGTTGCTGCCTGGGCTGCAAAGACCAGGGCTGTTGACCAGAGCGCTCAGGCCTGGTCTCTCCACATAGCTGTGCTTTCTCCCAGCGTGGCTGCTGCAGGGAATGGAACATTCTTCATGCAGGTTAGGGCTCTTGGCACATGCGTTCTGGTGAACAAAGTGGGAGTATCATCTCACACAGCCAGATTCAAGGTACCTGTGTGTGTGTGTATGTGCGTGCACACGTGTGTGAGTGTGTGGTCTATGACTCTGCCTCTTGATGCCAGGAGGTCCAGGAATTCACAGACAGATTTAAAGCTGTCTGTGAAAGCTGTTTAAAGCCCGATTCCCTTGTCTGTAAAATTCAGATGGTAATTCCTACCTTGTGAGCACAGGGCCTGGGGCTCAGTATATGCTCTGTGACTATTGGCTGTTATCCATGTGATCATCCCAACATATGGTGGCAACACGTACCCATATTTGGTGTCTGTCACCGGGCCTGTCTGGCTTAAATGGGACCACATGCTCAAAGAGGTTGAAGCCACAGGAAACCGCTTTCCTGTATCCTTGCCGCGCACCTGGCATGCACCAGGACTGATGAGAGCTGTCCCTGGGGGGGTTGCTGCTCTTGTCTCCCCATCTTATTATGAGAGAGGTGCTGGCGGGTCTGCAGGCAGGATGGAACCCCGAGGAGTGGAGCCAGGCACACGTGCCCCATCCCGAGCTGCTGGTGACTCATCACCTGTGGATTCCACTCTGTTCTCTGGAGGCCTACAACGTGCCAGGTCTCTTGTGCTGGGTGAGCAGACCAGCCAGGCCTTGCCCACATGGGGCTTCCCTTCTGGGGTTTTCACAGTAGAACATGCCATTGCTTTGGGCTCTCTGTCCACCTTCCTGGAAGCCAGCCAGCCAAGCTGCTGCTGTGCTAACGTGCGTCCATAGCCCTCCAGGAGACCCTATCTACTTCCCACCCACTGACTGTGGCTCAGGGGCAGATGGGTTTGAGCAGCAGTTTGGAAAGCTTTCCAGGCTTTTCTCTAGCCTTCTGGCCCTTTTTACCCACTGCCAGAAAAGCATGGCCCAAACTGGGCTTGTTGGTTCAGCCTGGTTCCCTGGAAAGTGTCCTCCCAGCTGAGCCACTGAGAATGAGAAGTCAGCGTTCGAGCGTTCACAGCTTCAAACTGTGAAATCCGGGAGGTGGTTGTTACCAGTCAAAGCTGACAGATACAGTCTGGCTGACAATCCTGGGCATCCATTGACAGGTGCATGGTTAATGGTTAATGGTGAGTCAACATTGACCTAGAACCAGAGTTGCACATGGTCAACAAACCAGTATTTCATACCATCAAAGAGTCAAATGACACTTCAGCTGTCACAACCCGAAGCAGGTGAGCAGACCCCAGCCTGTTCTCCTCAATTCTCCAGTCTGCTCTGTTATTTCATTTTCCTCACCCCCCGCCACATAACTTTTCCAAAAGAGGAATTAGAGGGCTTATAGCATGAGGCACATTAAACAAACACAATAAAATCCAAATAGAAGCCACAATACTAGCATAAAAGAGAATGCCCTTATTATATTGTAAAGGACCAACGCTGCTGAGATACTTAAGCTTTTCTGGACTTTTGAGCTTCCTGGTGGCCAAGGAGAAAATGAATTGTGATCAAGTTTGCAATCTTTACCATGGGAATGGGGCAAGTATAGGACTTCCTTCCAAAGCTCTGTCAAGCGCCCAGTTGTAAAACGGAATTTTCCCTGGGGGTTGCTGTCTGACCGGGGCGGAGTGGTGGAATGAGGCGACAAACCATAGTCTTCGGTAGTGTGGTTGCTTTGTGTTCCACCCACGGCCAATGTGAGGTTGGGCTTCAAAGCCAGCTACTTACATCTCCAAGCTCAAGTGGAAACAAGCCCTGGGATTATCTCTCCATTTGGGGTCAAAAGGCATGAATTTCAGCGGCAAAATGGTCCACGCTGCAATCTTTGTTTTCTGCATGAGCTGATAAACTCTGAGGCCAGGCCCACGGGGCCTCCCGCCCGCATTGCCCATGAGCTTCGGTAAATCTTTTGACAGGAGTCATTGTCTGGGGCAGTGCCCCAAACGACTTCTCTAAACGGAGTTATTCATTTGGCTCTAATGGGAGGCCGGGCTGCCAGGCCCTGCTGATGGCCGCGATTTCACATTGAAGACCCATCTTGTCAGGGTATTTGTAGCCTGAATGTTGGCCTCTGGCACAGCCAGCATTTGGGGTGCAGGAGGCGGAGCGGGGGTGGGCTGGCTCTTCTTAGGTCTGGGGTATGCACTGAGGGCCTAGGCTTCCTGAAGAGGAAGGCAGACAGCAGAGCCGCTGTGGCTCCCCCCAAACCCTCCCAGGAAAGGCTGCAACCAAGGCAGACCCGTGCTCTTTCTGAGTCAGGCAGATGCAAGTGGGGGCTCATCTGCTGAGCATGACTTGAGGACCCTGACTTCACCCTTTTGGTCTTAGCGTTCTTGTATGTAACATGAGATTGAGATCACCTGTCCCACGGGGGCCCTGGCAGGGGTGAGGGGCACGACTGGTAGGGTTCTATCCCGGCACCGGGCACACAGCCAGGCCCATGGAGGCAGCCAGTAAAGGCTTGTCCCGCGGATAACTATGGGGAGCACACAGATGCAAAGAGCCTGGCGTGGCTCCAGACCCCTGCGCGCTGACTCCACACGCTGGGTGGATGTATCATGCAGACTGACACTTGCTCGGGGCTTGAGGGGACAACAGTGGGGGGGAGCCCCATCTCTGTCCCTGGAGATGCCGCGCCTCCAGGGCACTCCCCCGTAGGTCATGCCTGGATCGGTCTTACCTGTTCTGGGTCTCACCTGCTTTGGGAACATGCGATTGCCCTCCTGTTCTTTGCCAGGTGCTGTTGGTGGGGGGACCTGCTTGTTTCTCTGAGTGGCGCAATGCAGTCCTGCTCACTGCCATTCGTGTTCCGTTGGGCGTGTAAACCACACTCCGGCTCTTGCACACCCACCTGTGCCAGGCTTCATGCCTGCCCTCCCGGCCCACCCTTCCCTCTGCTGACTCCCAGGTAGTGTCCTGAGGGGAGGCTGTGGGCAGCCAACACCCCCACCCTGGTTTCCTTGGGACTACCCACGTGTTAGCCACGAAAGTCCTGCGTCCTGGCAAACCCCTTGGTCCCAAGCAAACCCAGATGGGCAGCCCCTCTAGAACAGTGGACGTTGCCTCCCTAGAGGCTGAGTGTGCAGTCAGAGTGGGAGTGACACCAGGAGGACATGGGGAAGAGCTGCATGTCAGGGAGGACATGGTCCAGGGCGAGACTCCTGTGTGGATGCGTGGTCCTTCCAGCTCCCAGGCAAGGTCCAGTGTCCCTGCAGGACCTGGTTGCTCACCTGGGGGTGTGTTCCCTGCCCTGCCCTGCCCGGCCCTTCATGGTCCATGTGATGGTAACAGGCCCCTGCCCCGCAGGTGTCCCAGGTGTGGCTGAGCCCTCTCGCCTGGGCTCACGGTTGGCACCTGCCTGGAGGCCTGGCTCCAGCTCCCATCTATCTGGGTCAGGGGCGAGCAAACTACAGCTCCCGGGCCAAACCCCACCCGATGTCTGTTTTGTGCATCTGGCCTCTCGAAAATGGTTTTCTGTTTTTCAAAGGTTGAAAAGAGAAAAAGCAAAAGAAGAAAGTTTTGTGGCTTGAAAATTTTAGATGAAATATCAGTTTCTGTGTCTACAAATAAAGTTTTATTGGAACACAGACATGCCCCTTCACTCAGCCACTGTCTCTGGCAACTCTCCTGATGCAAGGGTGGAGGGAGGCTGTGTGGCCCTAGAGAGAAGAATGCTGGCTCTCTGGCCCTTTGCCCACGGTTTGCCAACTCCAGCTTGGTGCGTCATGGAAATAGTTTTGCTAATTATAGCTTTAAAAAAAATGGAATGCTTCACAGATTTGCATGGGTAGGGGCCATGCTAATTTTTTCTGTATGGTTCCAATTTTAGCATGTATGCTGCCAAAGTGAATGCTAATGCTTCTTTTTTTTAAAAAAAAAAAACCTATAAAATTGGCAACTCTAAAAACATGTTTTGTGTGTTTTTAAAAATTGTGATGAAACACATTTAGCACAGTCTTTATTGTTGAGTCATCTGTGTGGGTATCATTCAGTGACATTAGATGTGTTCCTGGTATGCACCCACCACTGCCATTTTTATCCAAAACTTTCTCATCACCCCTGTGATGGTGGATTTTATGTGTCAATGTGACTGAGCCGGGGGTGCCCAGATGTATGGTTTGATTCTGGGAGCTTCTGGGGGGGGTGACTTTTGGATGAGTCAACATTTGAGTCAGTAGAGTGTGTAAAACATTGTTTTCTCCATGTGGGTGGGCCACATCTCATCAGTCGAGGACCTGAACATAACAAAAGACTGACCCTTCCCAAGAGGAGGGAACTCTTCTGCCTGGTGGCATTTAAAGTGGGACATGGGGTCTTTCTGGTTCTACTTCAGCTCCTGGTCTTCGGGTTCCAACTGGGACATTAGCTCTGTAGACTGGGTTTGCCAGCTTCTGTGATCCTGTTTGGAAATTCCTTACAATAAATATCTATATCTGCTTCTCTCCAGAGCTTACGTATCTATCTTTAGTCTCAATATCTCCCATCGGTTCTGCTTCCCCGGAGAGCCCTGCCCAGCCCAGCCCCCCCCCCCATAAATTCTGCCCCACTGACTGTACCTCCCCCCAACCCTGCCCCGAAATGAGCTCTGTTCTTTGGCTGATTTTCTCTTGGCTCATTCAGGGGAGAAACAATCTGACATTCATTTGGAGAATTCTGAAGTCCAGCTTTTAACTCCAAAGGATGCTGTTTTATAAGATCTCTTCGTGTCAAGGAAGCTCCAGTTCTCACAAAAGCAGTGTGAGCACGTTCCTGTGAGCCATGGGGCATGTGAGTCCACAGGGCGGGCTCTGGAGAGTGATTTTCAAGCTGGCATTGACCTTTTCTGGCCTCACTCATGCAAGCAGCTTCCCGCTTGGCTGCACGGCAGAGAGGGACTCGTGGGTCCTCCTGTCCCAGGGTGGGCAGGGTTCAGGATTCGGGACTCAGGGGTTTGCCAAAATGCAGGACTTTCAAAGCTAAAACATGGGCAGTCCCAGAAAAGCCGGGGTGATGTGGTGTTAGGCACCCTACGTGCCACCCACAGACTCCCCCTGCACCCCGACCTGTGCAGTCAGCTGGGGGAAGGATGTGCCAGGAGGGGAGGCATCAAGCCTGGCCCAGCTAGGTACCCAAGCCTCTCTCACACTCCAGGTCACACTATGCAGGGACCCAAGCCTGCCCTGGCCTGCGGCCCAGCACCTCACCACCACAGGACCTCCCCTGAATTCCAAACATCATCCCTGCTCATGCCTGGCCGGACCTTACAGCAGGGGAGGCTGTACGGCATGCTGTCTCTGTCCAGCACCGAGGGTGTGTCTGGGCCATGGAGCCAGTTGGGAGGTCTGGAGTAGCAACCTCAGTGGAAGGAGATGGGGCTGGGGTGGGGGCATCTGCAAACCAGGGGTAGCTCTGAGGCCGAGTGGTTGGGGGCCCTGTGGTGCTCCCACACTCCCATTCATGGCACACTGCTGGGGCCCTTGGTTCTGTCCTTCATGGGCCTGGGAGCCACTTGAGGGCATGCCAACACTAGTTCCCAAGGTGTCCTAGGTCCCACACGGGGGTGTGCATGGGTGGGGGAAGGAGTGAGGAAACCGGAGTGAAGACCAGTGCCCCAGGAACCTGAGAGAACAAAGTCCACATCTAGAACTGGGGGCCTTTGTGGGGTTTGGCCAAACTGCAGTGGGAACACCCCTAATTGTTCTGAGAAACCCGGAAGGCTTCCTGGAGGAAGTGGGAGCAAGATAGAGGGCGGGTCTCCGCAGGAAGTGCCCAGGCTCCGATGACTCTCTCCGTCCCCATGTCTGTTGGGAGGCCTTGCCTGGGACAAGTTTAACAGGGCTAGGGCTGGGGCCCATCCAGTCAGGAGAGCTGGACCTCCTGCCAACCATGGGACGAACTTGGTGGAGACATGGTGGCGTCACCGACTTAGGGAAGACAAGAAGGTATGAGCAGGCGGCCAAGAATGTGTCTCCCTGCTCCAAACACCATCCTGCGGGTTTATGGCAGGGGCTGTTTGCCCAAACCAGCTGAGGAAAGAAGCCTAATGAGTTTGCAAAGCTGCCGCTGGCCCAGCCCTGGGGGACGGCCAAGGGTCTCGTGGAGGACATTCCTGCAGGAGGAGTGTGGGGTCTTTGTTGCCCGGCTCTGTCTTCTGGGACATCCCCAGGTGACAGGTGCCCTCCTGTATGTCCACATGTACATGCAGATGTAGTTGCTGCTAGGGCCCCGTTTCCTGCTTTCTGCTTTATAGGCGAGGAAACCGGGACCCAGAGAAGTGAGGTGTTTAAGGCTGCAGACGGCGTGGCGGGCTGGGCCTGGGGCCGGGTGCTCTGTGTCTATGACCTGTGTCCCCTCTGGCCCGTGGGTCATGAGTGTGACCGAGCTTCACGCTCAGGTGGTCTGTTCTAAGTGTTTATGTTGTTAATTCTGAGCCCACCCGAGCAGCTGTGTGTGGATCTTTTCATGAGCTGTTCTGGAGACCCATGGTACCAGGAGGCCACTTTTCCTAAAACATCGGACCAGCCCACAAATCCTCTACAGAGCTCTTCCTGGCCGCTGGCTCCCCGTGGACCTTCAGGCCCTGCTTCCCAGGCTAGTGGTGGCCACCCCGGTGCCCTTGATGGCATGTGGAGCATTGACCTGGAATGTCAATGTCACCAGTTTGCCAGCCCAAGATGGCATTTAATTGTCTTCTATTTGAATGTCCCTGGTTGTTGAAGGGAATTATTTTTCCATAGGCTTATGGACCATTCCTTTTGCCCCTCTTGTGAAACAGCTATTTGTATCTTTTACCTATTTTTTTTTATTGATTTGTAGGAACTCTATATATTTGCTGCACAAATCTTTTTTTTTTTTTAAGATTTTATTTATTTATTTATTTGACAGAGAGAGAGAGAGAGACAGAGAGACAGAGAGCGGGAGAGGGAGAAGCAGGCTTCCCGTGGAGCAGGGAGCCTGATGCGGGGCTCGATCCCAGGACCATGAGATCTTGATCTGAGCTGAAGGCAGACGCTTAAAGACTGAGCCCCCTAGGGGCCCCCGCTGCATAAACTCTTCATCCATCACGAGTGCTGCCAGTACTTTCTCCCAGATTGTGGATTGACATCCGTGTTCTCTATGCTGTCTTTGATGAGGACGTATTTTTTTACAAACTCCTCTGGCTGTCCTTTGGAGGTGCTCCCAGGGTTGGCCAGAGGCTCCGTCTTTCTCTCTCGATGTCCTGACTTTGGACAATCTCAGGGGGTCCATGGTTTTAAGTGACTGTTGTGGGTGGAATTTTGTCCCCAGAGAGACGTGCTCATATTCCAGGGCTAGTACCTGTGGTTGTGGTGTGATTTGGAAATAGGGTTTTGCTGATGTCACTGAGTGTACGCATAGATGAGGTCACACTGGCAGATATGAACGCGAAACCAGCACCTCGTGTCCTTGCAAGAGGTGGAGAGACAGACAGACACACACCAGGAGAATGAGGTGTGAGGACTCTGGGAGGGTGCCCTGTACTGACGCAGGCAGAGATGGGCTAATGTGTCTATGAGCCAGGGATCTCTAAGGGAGCCACCAAATGCCCAGAAGCCAGGAGAGGCAGGGGTGGGTCTCCCTCCCAGCCACAGAAGAAACCAGCCCTGTGACACCTTGGTTTCCCCTCCAGCCTCCAGAACTGGGAGAGAATAACTATTGTTTGAGCTGTTTGGCCTGTAAACATCCCCCTTGTCTGGGGACCCTGCTATAGTGATGGTCAGCGTGTGCACAACTCCAAAAGGGACCGCAGACTCAGAGCCCCTCCGAGGGTGCAATCCATCCCAGCCTCCACTCGGGGCCTCGAGGGCTCCTCAGACAGGGCACGCAAGGCTCTCCTGGCCCTTTCCTGGAGCACGGGACCCTTCACCCCGGGCTCATGGCTCTGTACATCTTGAGAAATGAAGCCACCGTGGAGGCACAACTCTGCTGGGGCCAAATGGCATCCCTGGAGGAACTGAAGAGGCTGGCTGCCTTCTGCTCCTAGAGGAGCCGGGATGGCGGAGGCTGGAGGGAGACAGCAGGGCTGGATTGGTGGGAGGTGCTGAGCCTACCTGGGTCTGTTCACGGGGAGACTCCCTGCACTCAGGCCCTGCCCTAGCAGCTGGGGTGGGGACAGAAGGTCTGTGGTCCTTCCCCCCAAGCTTTTCCCAGACACCTGGAGATTCAGATCTGAAGCTGGCCCAGATCCACCTGGGTCCAGCCTCCTGGGCCCACCCCCAGGTCAGCAAAACCAGCAGGGGGGCGGGGTCTAAGTCTTCAGGTTAGATACTCTATCATTGGCAGGAGGTGGAGACGGCCACACGTTCCGTATTTATTGAGCACCTACTAAGCCCTAGTCTCCAGGATGCACAAGACACTGAGATGTGGCCCCAGCTCTAAAGCAGTCCCAGTTTCATGGTGGAGACAGGCAGGTGGACCCCAGAGGTGGCCCATGCAGGGAGGAAGGGATGCAGGGGTGGTGGGTATCCAGAGGAGGCCCCCTGCCCACTGGGTGGCTGAGGTGACTGCCGGGCTGGGTTTTGTAAAAGGGACAGGGATGATAGAGCAGAGGAAGGGAGTAGACAGGTCTCTAGAGGCAGAGGGAGGAGCTTCTGCAAAGTCTGGGCAGTGCGTGACAGCAGACACCTTGAACTGAAGTGGGGAACTCAGTCATTTGAGTGTGTGTGTGTGTGTGTGTGCGCACGCATGCACATGTGTGCACGCACATGCACGTGTGAGTGTGTGCATGTGCAAGAGCATAATGTGCATGCACGTGTGGGAGCATGTGTGCACATGCATGCACACACATGTGACAGTGCTCACATGCACATGCGATGTATGCGTGTGCACGTATGAGTATCTATACCATGCACATACATGTGTGTGCATGAGTAGGAGTGTGTGAGTATATGCGTGTGCACGCATGTGTGCACGTCTGAGACGCATGTGCATGTGCACATGTGAGAACACATGTGCTCATTCGCGCGTGTGCATGTGTGGATGCATGTGTACTTGTGTAGAAGTTCGTGGGTGCATGTGCACATGTGTGTGCATATGTGTGTGTTGTGTGCATGTAGTTAGTGGTTCCTGATGCATTTGGGAAGCAGGGTTCCCTCATGAAGGACCTTATGTGCTAAGCTTAAGAATTTTAAGAATTCCCAAAAAACTGACAAAATTACAACCATTCATTTCCATGCTATGTGGCTCAGGGCAAACCTTCGCCCTTGCCCTGGGCCACGAGTTTCCCCTCTGGGCCCGGAACCAAGGCTGGGCCCCTGAAGCTCCAAGGCCCTACATGTCCAGCCCCTGGCCTGCAGGAGCAGGGACGGAAACCCGGCGGCATCTGCTGCCCGGATGCTTCTGAGGCCCAACCCAGTGGAGGAGCGGCTGTCCGTCCTCCAGCACGCTGACGGTCAGCCCATTGTGGCCAGAGCAGGGCAACAGGCCTGTTAGAACACCAATAGCAATCTCGCCTTTTAGTTCTGCAATTGGAGAGGGCAGCAGGGACTGGGGCCTCCCCAGGGGCCTTGGTTACATTGATCCACTGGTGGCAAATGTCAGTGATCCAGGGTGAGGGGACTCAGCTGCCAGGCGGTCTGTCGGAAGAAGACGCAACAGCGGCACTTTGGAAAGGGTGGGAATAACCGGCTCCTGTTCAGAGCCAGAAATCTCAGTGTTTTCCCATTCCAGCCCATCTCTGTTTGCTGAAGGAGTTTCACATTGGACCATGTACATACAAACAGTGACTGATTTCCATGCTTTGTAATGCACAGAGCCTGCTGAGATGACCTGGGCTCCTAGCTAGGAGGCTGCTGCTCCAGTGCCAAGTTCAGAGAAGTTCGGGGTAGGAGATTGGCTGGGGGCAGCAGGTGGGGCAGGGAGCTGGCTGCCCTTTGGGCTCCTCCTTTCTTCCTGCAGCCCTAGCCCCCACCTTCCCTCGAAACTGACTGTAGCCCTAGCCCCTGACAGCAGCCCCAGTCCCTGGACCACCCTGCTCCTGATGGCAGCATTAGCCACCCCCTCCCCTGGAACTTGACTAGAGCCCCAGCCCCTGACGGCAGCCCCAGTCCCTGATGGCAGCCCCAGCCCCTGACGGCAGCCCCAGCCCCTGGATTTCCCCACTTCTGATGGCAGCCCCAGCTCCTGGATCGCTCCGCTCCTGATGGCAGCCCCAGCCCCTGCCTCCCTTGGAAGCTGACTATAGTCCCAGCCCCTGACTGCAGCCCCAATCCCTGGATCGCAGCTGGGACCACTGGCTCCCCAGAGTGCCAGAGAGTGGCCCTCTCCAGCCCTCCCAAATCTCTCTTCATCTCTGAATAAGGTATAGTCCTGATAGTGTGTGACAGCAGAGTTCAAATGGTGGGAATCCTCAACCCGAACCACCACAGTCACTTAGCACCTGTGCTGGAGTTTCTGGAGGAAGCCACCCATCTTCAGGCACTTCTCTCTCTCCCCCAGCTCAGCCCCCAGCTTTGACCCTGTTGCAGGGAGAGACAGTGAGGTCCTGGAGCCCCGGTTCCTCTGTTCCCACATTTTCATCAGAAGACGGGGTCTTGGGTGGAGGTCCTCAGATCCCAGGCTTAGGACATAGAGGGACCCAGGAAGAGAGAAGCGAGGGCCCCTCCATGGGACTGACTGGTGAGTCTCATTGCATGTGACCCCGGGTCATCATCTGTGACAAGGGGGTGAGTGTCAGTCCCGGGGAAGGTGTGTGTAGCTCTGGATAAATGCCCTAGGGTCCAGCAGAGCTGAGTCTTCCTCCCCTTGTCCCACCTTCTTGCTCTGCACCTGCCCCGCCTCCCTGGCCTTGTCCACCAGCCACGGTTGACTTCCTTTTGATGATCCTAGGCCCCTCGCACCCAGAAACCCACACCCCCTCAGGCTCTCTTCTGGGGAGCTGGGTGCCTTCTCCTGACCAAGTGCTCTGGTGTTTCTCTATTGTGTGTGGGGCTAAATACACTTAACAGAAAATTTGCCTTGTTAGCCCTATTTTTGTGTACGATTCAAGGGCAACACCTAATTCACAGGGTTGGGCAACCCTCTGTTTCCAAAAAGCTTGTGCCACTGAGGTCCTCGACCTTGACCTTGTGAAGGAGGATGAGGATGCTTGTGGCTCACTGGCTCAGACCCCGGATTGGAGGAGGCATCTGTGCCTTCACCTGCCCTTCCCTGGTGGGTCCTTGGCTGTGCAGATGGCATGGAGGCCTGCGGACCTCGATGTTCCCTGGACCCCGCAGAAGTGTGATCGGATCTGGTCTGGTTCTTCTCCCAGGACCTGGAGAACAGCCATGGCAACCACGCCTGGTTGTCCCCAGGACTTCGTTCTTCCCTTCCCAGCCATAGAACTTCCGGCTTGTAGCCGGTCACCGGCCAGTCTGATCCATGGGCCACTGTGCAGCTGGGTGTGGTGTGGGACGTGGTTCCGCGGGTGAGATGGCCATGGTGGGGCAGGGGCCACCTCCAACATGGAGGAGAGGCGGGCTGTCTCAGAAAGCGTGCAGAGGAGGCAGCCACGGACTGGGGACGTGCCGGCGTTGGGGCTGCCCCGGGGATGGAGTTCACACACATGCTTCTGTGTTCACTGAAAGCCTCTGGAGCTGATTGTGCCAGCAGCAGCCCATCTGTGCCTCGCCTGCCGCTCATTGTCAGGTTTTATCCCATGAGCCGGGACCTCCTCCAGGGGGAATGGTCCTGATTTTCCTCTGTTCCTGCCGCCCCAGCCTGGAGGCTGGTGGGCACATATTTGGTGGGTGATGAAGGCCCTGGGTCGGGTTGGGGTCAGGTGTCCACCTCCAGATGTCCTCTTGCGTGGTCTCAGGGCAGGTGGCTGCCGGTGCAAGGGGCGTTGCCGCCTTGTGCAGGGCGGGAACCCGGCCGCCATCTCCCCAGGCTGACCAAAGCAGGTGCCGCGGCCCACCCAGCTGGCCCTTGCTGTGTTCATGCGGGGGCGACACACGAGGGATGCAAGAGCAGATGTGAGGAGCTCCGTGACTGTGACACCACGTGGCGGGGGCTCCATGATGGCCGCGGAGGCCGTGGGAGCTGCGGCTCCGTGTGTGTCCAGATCCTGGATAGTCACACCTGCAAAGACCCTATTTCCAAATAAGGCCACGTTCTGAGGTTCTGAGTGGACGTGATCTGGGGGATCCCGTTCACACCACCTGTCTCCCCATAGGTGATGGCTGTGTTCTGGAAAACCTTCCTTGGGATGGAGCCATGGGCAGGCACCCACATTCCAGGCCAGACTGTCCCTTCCGGCCTGGGGCCTTTCTGCCCAGGTCATGAACACTGTTCCCTGGTGTGGGTGAATTTCTTGACAAGCCTTCCTAGGACCCCCGGGGGCTTTGTTGGGGTCTAGAGCTGGGAAGTTCCGTCCTCACGATCACCCTACATCCTAACTCTTGCCCCAAACCTCTGTCATGGCAGCAACATGATTTTCCAAATGAGGGAATGTGATAGAAACACTAGAGTTTGTACAACACACAGGGTCTAGAACTCGAGTCTCTCCCTGCCGGCAGGAAATGGCCACATAGGCTTTTGGGAGGATGGCTCTGGGACAGAAGCAAGGTCCTGCAGGGCCCCTGACGCCTGCCAGCCCCCTCACAGCCCTCCCTTCATAGCCCAGGAGAGCTTAGGTCGCATGCTGAGGCCACACAGGTGGGACCTGGCTTCGGGTGCCCCTCGGTCCCCTCCCCAGCTGCACCCACCATGGGGGCCCCCATGACAGTTCTTGAACAATGCTCATGATCTTTGATGTTGCCCTGCATCTCGGGGGCTGTGCCATGAAGGGTCAGGGGTAGAAAGGGAAGGGCCAGGCAGGGGTGATGAACTCTCAGAGTCTTTGAATTCTCGCCTGCAAGACAGGGGACAGAGATCTGGGCGGGAAAAGATGCATGACAGATGTGCCCTCCTCTGCAGATCCTGGTGCCAGGTGTTACAGCCCGAGGCCCGGAGGTGCTCCATGAGCAAGACGCTGAAGAATGGCCCATGTGCTCTTGGCTGGTTCACACGGCACCCCCCGGGGCTCCCGAGGCCGGTACTGGATTCTGTGCAGAAGGGTGGGCTCTGGGCGGCGTGCCGGCCTCTGTCCTCAGGCTGGTAGAGCTGTCCCTGTGTCCCCCGCTGACCCCAACAGGGTGCAGGCCTCCTGAGCAGTCCCTCCTCAGGATCGATAGCCAGGCTGATCAGCCGGCAATGTGACACTAATGGACGTGGAATTAAAACGTGAAGGCACATGTTAATCTGGACAGCCGTGGGGGCCTGGGTGGGGCAGGCAGGGGTGCGGGCGGGTGGCCCTTAATGGAGCCGTATTGACCAGGACACAGAGACCGCAGCCCGGCTTGGATGTCACTCGACAGCCCGGGAACTGGGGGGTTATGGATTTCAGTGTTTTATAGGTTTGGGTTTTTAAAAAAGTGACCTTTCTTTCTCCCCCAGATCAATAGAGTCTTTTTAGCTGCGTGTGTTCACTGATAGGCCATCAGTTTGGCCTCCAGGGAGGTTTGTAAATACCGGTGTTGGAAATATTAATATCTGATTGTCACAAGGCCTTGGTGACACAGAGAGGGGCATGGCCCGGCCCTCGACCGCCTCCCCAAGCCTCTCACACCAGGAGCGATGAACAGATGTGCCCTGGGCTGGCCTCTTCCTTGGATGAAGCTTGAAGTCTCTGAAAAGCCCATAGGCGTCTGGTTTCTGTGGATTGCAGGTGGGGGCCTCGACCTTCCTTCCTGCTGGAGGGCACGTGAAAGTTTGCATGGCCACCCCAGGAGGGAGGGGCTCCATTTCAAAGAGAAGGAAACTGAGGCTCAGGGATGTCCAGCCACATGAGCAAGGCCACGAAGTGGGCAGATCCCAGCCCCTCCTGAAGGGCTCACTGCTGTGCAGTCCATGTCTACAGGGAGGCCAGAATGACCAGCACCCCTCATGGGCCAGGGTGAAAAACTCTCGACTTGGTGCACTTAGTGTCCCGGCCAAGGTGGGGACAGACCCAAAGTGCCCTGCCCACCTACCCGCCCGCCAGGGCCTCCTTTGTCTCCCTGTCCTCGATGTACCTCTCCCACCACTCTGGAGGCAGTGACCAAAGTGAGGGCAATTCCTCCATGCAGCTCTCCTGGGCTGCATCCAAGCTGCCGCCCTGCCCTACACGGAGCCTGGGTCTTGCCTTTGGGGGTCCTGCCCCAGACCCTCTTTCCTCTCCTCTTGCATGATCACATGGCCCAAGACCCAGCAGGGTCCTCCCCTCTGCCCATGTCTGTGCTGGTCACTGTCTCCCAGCACGACATGAAAACTGCAACAAAGCTCAGTGGGCAGTGGCCCCTGGGCTGGCTGGCCTTGGTCACACTTGCCCAGAGCCCAGCCCTCTCCAGGTCCCAAGTCTCTCCCCTCTCCCTGCCGTGGTCACTCTGCTCTTGTCAAGCCTCGGCACACGGCCTGACCCCCCTCGGAGCAACTTCGGCCAGCCTCCACCCGCTCTGCTCGTCAGGAGGACAGTGGCCCGGACAGGGGCCTGTTGGGGGTGGGTCCATGCCTGCAGCTCTTAGACTATGGCCACCCCAAGCCTGGGGCCCTCACTGTCCCTTCTGCAGGCCCTGCAGCACGGGCTCCCCACCCCACCCCCTTCGCAGCGGACTCTTCTCCCGATTGTGCCGCGGGCTCCCGCCCTCCTCAAGGCCAAGTTCTTCCTCTGGAGTCCATTGCGGCCTCTGTGGGCAGCCCGTCCCGACTGCCCTCCTCACACACACCTCTCACCTGCCTGTGAACCCCACCTGAGCTCTGCTCCCCAGTCAAATGCAGAGATGAATTAATGGGCCCAAGCAGCCGGTGTGAGCTCCCTTCTGACCCCTTCATGGGACACTCCGCTTTTCAGAGGGCAGGCATGCTCCTCTTGGCTCAGGCAGTGATGGGCTTATTTCATGGTTCATGCCTTTGTCCATGCATTTCTGCATATGGGGCAGTGATGTCGGGGAGGACCAGGGATAGCAGGTCCAGGTCAGGGGGCTGCGGGGTGGTCACTGAAATCCTCAAATGGATGATGACCGCCTGCTCCCCCAGGCCGAGCCCCTTGAGCACCGCCCTCCCTGGTCAGAAATATCAGAGGCAAACCGACAGAGGGGAGCAGTCACTGGGGTCTCCTAACTGGGCCCCTAGCAGGACGCAGCTGGCCGAACCCTGGCCGAAGGGGCATGGGATGGCGGAGAAAGGGAATGGGAGGGGACCTGGGTCAGGCTCCACGCGGGGCCAGCCTTATCGAGCTTGGCCACCTCCCTGACCTGCGTGCATCGTACGTAGGTGGACAGGGTGGGGGGCCCGGCTCCTTGAGTGCCTGGTGTGGAGCCTCGGATCAGAGAGTATCTGGAACGGCCGCTATGCCCCTCCGCGCAGATCCCCGGTGCTGGCGAGCCCACTCTGGAGCTGTCTCCCTCTGTGCTGAGGGCTCTGGGAGCTCCTTTCCGCGGCCACCCTGGGACTGCCCTCTACCCCTGAAGGCAGCTACCCCCACCGGCAGCGAAGTGAGCGAGAACATGTTCGACACTGAATAATTAATTTTCATTCTGCAATAAAAATGTTGTCTATTGATTTACAACCCCTCCCGGCAATAAAGCTTTTCGATGGAAACCTGATTCTTAATTATCATCCCCAGGCCTGCCAGGAGGCGTGTCCAGCTGCCGTGGGAGCAGCCCAACTGTTCCCAGGCGTTTCTGGGCCCTGGGCCAGCTGCTGCTCCAGCCGCCCAGCTCTGTCCTTCCGCGGTGACTGTGCCGCCCCCTTGGCAGGTGCCCTCCACCCCTCCAGCCTACAGGACCCAGCCTGGGCAGGAAGCAGGTCAGTGGGTGAACACCAGAGCATGCCTCGGGGTGGGCAGGGACCGCCCCAGGCAATCAGAGGAGCTGTTGTTGCCTATAGGGTGGATGGGGAATGTGAGGCCAGGGTGACAGCCAGGCCACTCCAGCCCAGGTGGAGCCCAGCTTCCTACCACGGTGGCTGACTCTGGAGCCTGGCCCCAGCTCCGTCCTCAGCAAGGGAGACAGGCTGCTGACAAGGGGGGAGACAGCTGCGGTCATCCCCCGCAGGTCTGGACCCAGAACATCCATTCCCGGCATCCTGTCCACCCCATCTTTCCCCTGCATGGCCTCTGGGCTCTGCCCTGAGTTAGGGTCCTCACACTTGAGTGGCCCCACCAGTGTGGTCCCACTACCACTGGCAGGATCCAAGCTAATTCTGGTCCCCAGGTCTCATGCTGGGGTCCCTGTAGGATTTCTGCCAACTGAGATCCCACGTGATGCTCTTTTCTGCAGCTGGGTGACGTTCTATCACAGTAAAGCACAAGGTGACCTTCCCGAGAAGGGGTCTGGAAACGCACAGGTGAGGACCCGGTGCATAGATTTCTTTCTCGAACCCCTTCCTCTCATCCACTGTTTCCCCCAGGATTTGCTGATGCCGTCCAGTCATTTCTCCCGACTCTGTGCTGGTCTGCCTTCTGAGCCATGGGCCCCAGGAGCTCAGTGCACATCGCTGGGATACATGTCCTGTCCGCAGAGCCACCGCTGTGGCAGATCCTATTTGTGGTGGAGACCCAGGCGGTTGGTTAGTGGCTTCGGGCTGACCGAGTCCGAGGGGCTGGACCGGCAGCCGGCACCAGAGCCTGGCCTCTCACTGCACTCAGCAAACAGAGTGAACGCATCATAAACACGAGGAGGACAGGCCTACTGGGGAAGTGGGGAGTTTGGGCGCCCCTGTGCCATTTGATGCAGAGACACCCCTGAGCCCCAGCACAGGCGGGGCCATGCTGGGCTGGGGGAGGCCCACGCGTGAGATGTGGTTGCTCCTGGAGGTCACTGGGATGCACAGAAATGGCCGCTCATCACCTCGGGAGCTGTAAGGGTCATAGGCGCTGAGGCAGGACCTGAGACAGGCTGCAGCGGCAACAGTAGAAGATTCTGGATGAGTCACTGCCCCACTGGCTCTCCTTCCTGTCTGCTCCTGAGGGGTTTGGAGGCTTCCACTACTAACTCTGGCTTCCCTTGACAAACTGGGTTTCTTTGAGATGGAGATACCCTGGCCCTTCACCCAGCGGTGGAAGTCCCTTCCTGAGACATACACCCCGTGGGCTCTGTCCACTGAGCGTGCATTGCCACTGCTGCAACGACACAGCACCAGGGCACCTGGTCAGTATGACATCGCCAAAGGGGTCACTAGCCTCCTACCACAGGGTCCACATCTCCCACATCACCAGGGCTGGCGCTTTGCAAGGAGGTGCTCGGTGAACGCTTGTGCTGGGAGATGCTCGGTGAACGCTTGCACTCAGGGATTACCCGGTGAAAGCTTAGGGCAGGAATGAATGCATCAGTGAATGACTGAGTTCCCACTGGCACGTCACCCAGCCATCAGGCCCCCGCACTGTCCTCTGGACCTCTCTTCCTCCATTCCTCTTGGCCACTCCCCTTCACCTCTCTGGTCCATCACATCTATGTGGGGACCAGTCGGCAGCAGTCTCTGGTGCCTCACAGATCACATGGAAGCGTTGCAGGCCAGGTAGTGACCGAGGACTGGCCACTGCTGTGATGCTAACAGCAGAGCCCGGATTCCAGGGACTCAGACTTGAGCAGCGAAAGGCAGCGCTTTCTAGAATCAGACCCGCCATATCCTGGACAAGTAAATGGAGGGAAGGCAGGCTGGGGGGAGATCAGGTGTTTCGTGTTGGACATATTCAGCGGGTGATGCCGCCAGACCCCCATCTTCATGTGGGGTCCACGGATGAGTGGGTGAACTTGGCCCAAGGTGTCAGAATGGGGTCCAGGGAGACTAAGAATATGCACTGGCCAGAGCCGCGGTAGGGGTGAAGCTCTCTTGGGGTGGTTCCCAGGGAGAGACAGGGGAGGGGAGGAGGGGAGGGACAGAGGGTGGAGCCACCTCAGGTGGGGTGGATCAGGGGGCACTGCTGGTCACCCTCACGCGGGTTCTGTGGCATGCTTGCAGGGTGGGGCGGGAAGTCCGGCAGAAAGGGAACAATTCAGGAGATGGGGTTTTGGGGAGCGTCTGCTGGAGCCAGGGGATGGAGCAGTGGGCCAAGCTGCCTGCAGCGGGCAATGCAGGAAGGGTCGGATGCAGATGGCAGGTGCCCTCTGCCTGGTCCTCGACCCTGCCCCCACCAGGCATGTCACATGCTGACATGAAGGTTGTGGACGGCGATGCTGGCGGTCCCCTCCTGTCCCCACCCTGGGCCCAGCAGACTCAGGACAGGGCAGTGGGGTGGCTGATTCCAAGGCCCTCCCTCCCCACTGCCTTGCCTCTCCTTCCCTCTGGTTTGGCCGAAGGCCCTGCTCTGCCTCAGGACCTTGGCACTCTCTGCGTTCCCTTTTGATCTTGAGCCTCCACCTGCCCCTCAAGTTGTCCATACAACATGAGACTCTGTAGCCCACCCTGGAGGGCACGTGGCCATGGTCTACAGGGCAGCGTAGGGCTGGCACACTGTAGGAGCGCAATCACCACCCGCTCCCCCTCCCCCCACAGCCCTGCCCCCCAGCAATTATAGGATTTTCATCACCCTTGGTGAAGCCTTGGTGGGACCTTCGGAGGCTGCTGACCTCCTGCCTTGCTCAGCGGGGGGGCTGTCTGGCCCCCGGGTGTCAGCACACAAGGGAGAGTCACACACTGTGCTGAAGCCCAGCACACTCATCCCACGGTGCCCCTGGTTCAGGAGGCAGGACCCCCACAGTGGGTAGCCTGTTTTAACTTCCTGCCAGGTGGGGCTGGGCCATGTACCAGGTCCTGTCCTGGGTGCGGGGGCTGGGGACTGCATGCATGGAAGGGAGCCAGGGATGGCACCCCTCCAGTGTTGCCACCTGTGTGTTCCCAACGCCACTGTCACAAGCGACGGGCCAGAGAGGGCCGTCCCCCAGACCCCAGGCTCTCAGCCAATCACCATTCCCACTTCCCTGTGAGCACCACTAAGCAGAGAGCACTGAAGCAGGAGGGGTGACTGGCCACTTCCCAGGACCCCAAGCACTGTGTTTGTGGCCGGCTGGGGCAGTCACAAGCGAGCTCTCACATCTACCCACCCTTCCAGGTGAGAGGAGCAGCCCCATGCAGGATGGAGAGGGAGGGATGAGGGATAAGGGCTGGGGCTGGCAAGACCCCCTTCCTGACTGGGGGCTGGGGGCTTGTGGTTCTCTGTAGATGAGGCAAACTTGGCCCCTCTCCTGCCAGCTAGAAGCTCCCCTGATCTGAGTGCTCCCCTGGGCTGAGTGCTCCTCTGGACAGAGTGGTCCCCTGGGCTGAGTGCTCCCCTGAGCTGAATGCTCCCCTGGGCTGAGTGCTCCCCTGGGCTGAATGCTCCCCTGAGCTGAGTGCTCCCCTGGGCTGAATGCTCCCCTGAGCTGAGTGCTCCCTTAGGCTGAGTGCTCCCCTGGGCTGAGTGCTCCTCTGCACAGAGTCGTCCCCTGGGCCAGAGTGTTCCCGTGGGCCAGAATGCTCCCCTGGGCAAAGTGCTCCCCTGGGCAGAGTGCTTCCCTGGGCTGAATGCTCCCCTGAGCTGAGTACCCGCTGGGCCAGAGTGTTCCCTTGGGCTGAGTAATCCCCTGGGCTGAGTGCTCCCCTGGGCCAGAGTGTTCCCGTGGGCCAGAATGCTCCCCTGGGCTGAATGCGCCCCTGGGCTGAGTGCCCCCTTGGGCAGAGTGCTCCCTGGGCCAGCAGTATCCCTGCAGCTTCCCATCACCTAACTTTCAGGAGCACTCCCCCTAACAGGGGCTGCCATCATCCCAGAGTCATGAGGTACACTGCCTGAGTGCTATGGAATGGCAGGCCCAGGACCATCCCTGGCCCCAGCACACAGGAGGCACTCGGTAAGCAGCTTCTGAGGTCTGCACTTGGCAGCAGGGAGAGCATGCCTGCCCATCCCTGCAAGTCTCCACCAGCTGCACCCAGCCAGCAGCTGCAGGGGTGCTCTGGGTGCTTCTCAGACCAGCCTCCAGGGGCCAGAGGGCTGGGGAAGGGAGGCGAGGACTCTGAGGGGCCTGTAGGGGTGATGGCATGGGCGACCACTCATGGGCTCTTAGGGAGGGAACAAGAGTGCCTGTGAGAAGCTGGGAGCCAACAGCCCTGGTCTTGGGGAGCCTGTACCATGTGGTGGGTCCAGCAGCTGGGGACAGGTGGGACGAGGGGTCCATCGTGGAGGAAGGGATGGATTTCATCAGACAGGCCCAGCTCAGGCAAGGCCCAGAGAAGTGAATGGATGGGACTGGCCCCCTGGGGCCTGGAAACAAGGAGAGGGGGAAGGGACCAGCCCTGCTTGCTGTGAGGGAGCCCTGAGCTTTGTCCCTAGTGCCTGACAGACACCACGATGGGCTGAGAGGCTGAGTCAGTTGTGGTTCCCAGCCCTGCCCGGGCTCCCTGCCTCCATTGCCATTGGGAGAATGGGTGAACGCGGCTGGCTGGCAGGGCCCTCCTTCTGGAAACTGAGGTTCAAGGGTTGGAGGGAAGTGTCTGGGGTCACAGAGAGCCATGCTGGGGCTCACACCATGCTAGGTCACTTCCCTGGAGGATCTCACAGCAACCTCACACCTACTCTTGCCTGGGGGATTAGGGTCCACTTAGCAGACAGATAAAGGGAGGGACGAAACAATGACCAAGGGTCATGCTGAGGTCCTGTGGCCAGGTGGTGGGGAGCTGGGGAATGAACCAGGGGTCTGCCCCAGAACGTCCAGCTCACGTGTCCTAGGCGGGCACCAGAGACCGGTGCGAGCACTGGGAGATAGTGATGGACTGGCCCAGGGCAGGGACAGGGGCACCAGCAGGGGGGTTCCCAGGAGAATCGCAAATGCTCTAAGACTCAGAAGGGTAGGGATGACAGCGGTCTGGGCTGCCTCCCTTGGAGCTGGTGGGGACCCCGCCGCCTCTGCCAGGCAGCACGGCTCACGGAGGTCTCCTGGCCTGGAGGGGCTCCCTTCAGGAGAGGAGGGAGGGGGTCTCCTCGAGAGCCCAGAGAAGTGCTCCACTCTGGGTCTGCAGAGGAGGGAGGAAGAGAGGTGCCTCCAGAGGCCACGCCAATGAATGGATGAACAATCATAAAGTACTTTGCCTCCCAGTGCAGACCCTGGGGGGAGGGATTCGACAAAGGAAGGGGGTGCATCATATCCCTTCCCTGTGTCCCCCTCTGTAGGCCTGCTCCCACTCCTGACCCCAGTGCTTGTCACAAGTGCCCCAGTGTGCGGCCATGGATGCTATAGGCTGGGCTCCCAGATGACCAGCTGGTGTCTAGCTCCCCGTCTCAGTGTCCTGAGGCTACTTCCGGCTTGGTTCCTAACAGGGGCTGTGAGGTTTGCCTGCTAAAGGGAAGGAGGGCGGGGTGGAGGGACCCACACCTGGAGCTTCACCTTGCCAGTGCCCACAGGGGAGGGGTTTGCGGACCGGTGCATGGTCAGAAGCAGCACCCATGAGGCCTGTCGCGGTCTGTGGACACCGTGCATCCCATGCAGGACAGGCCAGCCGTATGGGGCACGCACATGGTGGGGCAAACAAAGGCAGAGAGGGGTGCTTCCATGAACCATGGCGGGGTTTTCTGCTCTCAGGAGCCCCTTGGTGACCCAGGAGGGCTGAGAGGAGTTAAGTGACTTGCCCGCAGTCCCCAGGGCCGCCCTGGCAAGGGCCAGCCGTGGCTCCCAGGCCTGTTTCCAGAGCTCACTCACGGATGGATCCGTCTCCAAGGGTTGGTAATGAAGTCATGCTGGTGTGACACGGCTCTTGTCGCCTGAGAGTGTCTAAGTGCTTTATGAACAATTAATCGGCTCCGGCCCACTCCAGAGGCTGAGCACGATAGCCCAGAGGGCCCCAGCGCCGGGAGCTGGCACTTCCAAACCACAGGGGCCAGGCTTTCCGGATACGAAAGCTTCGAGCCACAGCAGTTTGGAAGAATAGGCGCAGAGGGGCGGGAATCACAGGGGAAGAGAGGTGTGGGCCTAACGGGTCTTGGAATCCTATACAAAAAGTCCTCCCACCCTCCACCTGGTCTTTCAGCCCCCTTGGGTCCTCGCTTACCGCCCCCCCAGCCCTTGGGGGCGGATGGACGAAACAACGTAGATCCCACACCTGGCATAGGCCATGCACGATGGTATACAGCAGGTGTTCAAGAAATAGTAACTACTGTGGAACAGTGATGTAAGATCCTGAAGTCGCAGACTCAGTAACCTGGGCGGTCTCCCTCTGTAGGTGACTGCCCATCAGTTTATGCCTGAGCTTGTCCTGGATGGAGCCCTGTGAGTCACTGCTCTTCCCTGAGGGAACTGTGCACACAGTAGGCTTTTAATCCATGTTGGTAGAATCCCCAAATTTCAGATTCATGGACTCACGAGCTCCTGGGTGAGAACAGACCTTCTTGGAGGCCACGCAGGTGGGGCGATGCCCAGTTGTGCACTTGCTTGCATGCTTCCCCTGACCAGGAGCTCACTACCTGTCAGAGCTGTTATGGCCTTCATGCCTTTCAGCTCCCTACATCTCATAACCACTGGCTAAACACAGTTCTGGATGTTTATAGATGTGTGTTTATGGCTGTGTGCCGGACACATCTGAGATGAGGAAGCCAAGGAAGGAGGAGGTCCCGGGATGGGCTCACCGCTGGCAAAACCCAAACGGCAAGACCCCACACGGCTTCCCTATCTGCAAACCACACAGGAGGAGGAACATTCTGGATCAAATGGCAGGAAGGTTTCAGAGCTCCGTCCTCACTGCTCCCAGATGATGACAGCAGCTCACATGGCCTTGCTTCCTGGCGTGGTTTGCCCGCTCTGGCCCACGGCCCCTGCACCTCTGCAGCCAGGAGTCCATCCCATGGGGCTCTGTCACCTGTTACCAGCCTGTCTCCACCACCTGCTGTGAGCACCGTGTGACAGGGTCCCCCTCCCCCTCTGTCTCCAGTGTCCCTCACAAGCTCCCCCCCAAACTGGGTGCTCAGTACATTCTTGCCTAAAGAAGGAGAGAGCTCCCAAGTTACAAACCTCACCTCTCCTACATCTAGATAACTGGGACCCAGGAGCAAAGGGGGCAGCCCAGGAGGGAGCCCTCCACTCCCCTCTGGCTGCTCTGCCCTCGACACCACACCCTGTCCTCCTTGAAGACAAGTTTGAGCTTCTCCTGGAGTCTCCACCAGAGTGTGGGGAGGGGCATGCCCCAGGCCTCCCACTCTGTTTGGTGCCTACTGTGTACTCACCCCTTGTCTGCGGAGGAAGCCGCTGGGAGCATGGCTAACCTCTGAGGACACCCCGGTCGCTGCCTGGCCCGAGCGCCTTATGTACCTCAATTTCCCTGAACTCAAAGCAGCCCTGTCATTCGTCGTTCCCATCTTGCAGATGAGGAAACTGAGGCACAGAGAGGTTAGGCCACACCCAGACTCACACGGCTACTGGGTCCCACCTAGGCTTTCTACCCCACACTCTGGCTAGAAAGCCCCTGCTCTTGACCTCTGTGTTCTCACTCCCTCCCTTGCTCCCTCCCTGCGTCTGCCTGGGAAGCCTGAGGACCCTCCCCAGTTTATGAATCTGGCTCTTCTTTCAAAGATGAAATTATCTCATGCAATACTAAAGAGGAGTATGTGGGGGGAAAAAAATCACAAAACAGGGTGGAGAAACAGACACAGTGATTCTCTAATGGAAAACCTATTTCCAGCAGCCTAATAACAGGCCAAAAAGCCTTCAAAATTTGGAATTAAAACTTGCCTTCCGGCAACATCTGCCCTCTGCTCTGTGCAGCCCACACTTTGGCAAAGTGGCACCCCTGCCTTCAGCCGCGGCTGGGCCAGGCTGGCAGGAGCAGGCGGCGGTGCAGCAGTTGGCAGTGGCTTCCAGATGAGGGGCTGGGTGGGGGCTCCCCAGCCGTGCTCCAGCCCAGGGGTCGGGGCTGCCCCATGTGCGGCACTGGAGGGGAGGATACATGGATATTGAGTGAGGTGTTGCGTGCCTAGCACACGGCAGGTCTTCGGACAGACTCAGAAGGATGTCTAGAGGCTTTCGCGTCATTCCATGCCGGGCGCACGCAGGACGCTCGGGACCGTCACTAGGAGACACAGACTGCAGGGAGGGGCTGGCGACCCACAGAGGAAGAGCAGGATGGTCCGAAAGGTCCCAGGAGAACCTCAAGCCCTTTGGAGGTCAGAAGAGGAGCAGATCCTGGAGGAGAACAGTGAGGGCCAGGCCTGAGGAGAGCAAACGGATGCACACGGGGCTGGGAGACGAGGCTTGCTTGGCCGCCGTGGCGCAAGGCTGTCGACACAGTGTTGGCTCCCAGGCCCAAGATCATGGTGTGGGCAGGGCCAGTTTCCTCTGAGGCCTCCCCTTGGCTTGTATGTGTCTGGCCTGCTCACCCTCCTCGCGGAACCCCTGCCTGGCGTCACGACCCGGCCCAGCCTGGAGAGGTGCCTGAAACTCACTGGCCTGGCTCCCTCATTTTAGGGCCTGAGAGGACCCCCGTTCCTCCCCGTGACTGGAATGGCATTTTCCCAAGGGGACGGAACACGATATGCAGAATATAAGCTAACATGAGTGTACGTGTGTCTGACGACGGCCACGAGCCAATGGTCTCCCCATCCTGCGGCACTTTCGACCTCTGGACTCCTTGACCATCCTCCTGACCCAGTTCCCCTGTGAACCCCACTGGGGTCCCACTTCTGAGCCAAGGGTCTCCCTTAACCTGGACAAGAGGATGGATGGGAATCGGGGATCCCAGCCCACCCGGTGGGTAACACAGACCGACAGGGCAGGGATGTCAGCGTGCGGCTGAGCCCCAGAGCCAGGCCAGGGCAGAGGGGCGTGGGGCACTTGTCCCCATCATCAGCCTGGGCCTGCCGCCAGGGCAAGCCGTGCAGGAAGGCAGAAACACCGGGCATGGTCTGGCCGGAGTTGGAGTGCCAGTGGGGGTGGTGTCCAGCGTCCCCTGTTTGGCAATGTGGGGCCTGGAGACAGGCTGGGAGGAGGCCGTGGTCGTCCCAGTCCTGGTCTTGTGCCTCTGGCTGCTGACTTCCTGCATCATGGTTTGGGTGTGGATGTGGGGACCCCAGCCCGTCTGGTATGATGGATCTGTCCATCCCTGATGCCTCCATCAGGTGCATGACGTTCTGAGCTGGGGACAGAGAAGGGAGCAGGGACAGGGATGCGAGACCACGCCTGGAATCAGGGAGGAGGGCTGATTCATCCTGTCATTCCGCCTACCAAGACCTACTGATGCCTCTTGTGTCCGGATGCCTTCCTCGGTGGCCCCGGACATGGCTGCGAACACAGAGGCGCTGCCCTGGGGGAGCTGGTCTGGAGGGAAGGGGACAATCAGGAAACCCGTAAGAGTTGCCTAGCCTGCTGTGTGGTGTGTGAAATATACCCAGGCAAGGGGGACGTGAAGGGGGTGGGGGGGCTGCATGGTGAGGGTATGGTGGGAGGCGAGGAGTGGGCGTAGGGGTGAGGGGGTGCGTGCAGGAGCTGACATTGACAGCCCTTGGGTTCAGGTAAGGGCTTTGGGATTTATTCTGAGCAGAAAGGGAAACCAGGAAGCAGGAGCAGGAGTAAAGCGTGACCAGCTCTGTGTGACGAGGCCACGTCGAGTGTGGTGGGATCTCAAGCACGAAGGACTGAGAGGATTTGACAAGATTTACAAGTGGCTTTAGCAACGCCTCTGATTTACTGTACTAATATTCCAGGGGCCGTTTAAGTGCTTGGGAAGGTCTCCGAGTTCGGTCTATAGGAATGCCCCAAAGGGCATTTGGAATTCTTGGAAGACCAGTAAAGCAACCTAGAAATACTAACTTACAAACGCAATTTGAAAAATCTAATTAATGTGTTTGTGGGGTGGGCTACTTGTTCATGTGGGCTCAGTGTGCCCGCATTGAGGGACTCAGATACTAATTAGGAGACACATGAAAGGTCTCTTTGCTATTCAGCAAGCCAGCTTTGTAGGAAATGTAATGAGGTTTTCACCAGTTTGGAGCGTGATGGCTTTTTGAATATATGACTTCAATGTGAACTTTAATAAGTTCCAGATTAATCAAAACCCCAAGAAATGGTAAATGACCGTCCTACCAGTAAAGTCCTCCACCTCAGGCTCTCCGGGGCCCCACGGACAGACGCAGCGGCGGTGCCGGGCGGGAGGGTTGGTCCCGGGCTGGACTCCGCAGGTTCCGTAGAAGGGTGTGGGCACCGAGAAGGGAAGGCTGGGTGGGAGAGAGAAGAGGTAGGAACAGCAGCGCAGGAGACCTGAGGGGCGGGGGCAGGGTGCCAGTGTGCGGCGAGGAGCAGCTGGCAGGTGTGGGGAAGGACTGGATCCTGCGGGGGAGGAGGGAGCCAGAGCTGAGGCCTGGGTGTGGCCTTGAGCCCATGGCCTGGCTTCAAATATCACTCTATCCCTCTGGGCCGTGTTCGGGCAGGTCCCTGGCCTCTGGGCCAGGGCTCCTCCTCCGTCGTGCTTCCCTGCTGTCCTCTGGGCTGGGAGGACCACGGGCAGGGACCACAGCTGTCTTGAGCCCTGCTGCATCCATCCCCAGCACCCATCACCTGTAGGGGCTGACTGAATGAGTCAATGAACCCAACAGGCAGAGGAAGACCTGCCCTGCACGGCTGCCCAGTGTGAACCGTGGTGGCCAGCACCATGACGCCCGGCGTGGGACACACTCCACACTCTCCCCTCCTCTTCTCTGGTCAAGGGAGTTCCCCTGTGATCAGCCGGGCATCACGGGCAAACTGGACAGGTAACTGCTGCCATGTGGCCAAGCACATCCTGGCCTGGGTGGGGGGGGTGGGGGCAGGTAGGCGGGGGGGCTCCTGCTCCCCGGGCTTTGCTGCACCTCTGGGGCCCGAGTAGCTCAGGCTCGCCGTGCCCACCTCTCTTCCTGATGGCCTCTTTGGCAAGCGGCCGGCAATGACAGTGGGGCCCGTCGCTCACTGGAGACCAGCCTCCCCGTGCTGAAGAGCACAGCTGCGGGATGACTGCTGTCCCTGGTGAAGAGCGACGGCTCGGCCAGCCTTGTCATGCATGCCGTTGGGTCAGGTCTGACCTGCCTCGGATAGTCCTGTGCCACGCTGGGCCAGGACAGACGGGATGCTAGGTGACCAGGTGGCCGTGGGACTGCGGGAGAGCTCCTTGTGCGTGAGGCTCCGCGTCCGGGCTCGCACACACAGCCAGTCATCAGTAAATAGTCGTTTCACTGTGACCACGGTCACATCAGCTCTGTCCGGTCCTTCTGGCCACGTGCGGCAAACTCGTCTCTAGAGCAGGACACAACTGTCTCATCTCGGGCCCAGCCTGACTCACCTGGACAGTTGACCTAGATGTCATCAAGGACTGTGTCCCATTGGGGCAGAATGACGGAATGGCAACATGGCAGCGTGGGGCTGGGGGTGTCCTCTGGGTCCTCTGAGCAACTGGATCCCTTACTGAAGAGTGGAACTGACAGCCCGGGACTTGGTCAGGCGGCCCGCCCGCAGAGGGGCCCAGAGACGCTGTCCCCTTCCCCAGGCTTCTCCTGCTCCGCACCGCTGATGTCCGAGGGTGGGAGCTCCTTCGTGGCAGGGGTGGTTCTGTGTGTTCTAGGATGTCGAGCAGCACCCCAGCCTCTGTCCATCAAATGCCAGGAGTAACCTCAGCCGTGACAACCAGGAATGGGTCCAGCATTGCCCAGTGTCCCCAGGGACGATCGCCTGGCATGAGAACCACTGCTCTGAGGAATGCATGAACTGGGGGTGTGTCCAGAAATGAGATTCTGGGTGAGGGGGGCTCACGCATCCTCTCCCTTCTAGGGAAAGAGGGAGACAGCCCATTTTATGGGGGACTCCAGGCCCAGCTGGAGGGTGGTCGTGGAGGTGGGAAGGCAGAAATCAACACGAACACAGGGCAGCTTTCTAGAAAGGATGAATGCAAAGGAGATACTTTGCTCCTTCATGGGTGTTCCGCCTGAGACAGGTGTTCAGCCTGAGACAGGAAGACCCACCCTGCACGGGCATGGCCAGCAGAGAATTTGGTGCCAGCTCATTTGAAGTCCGAGTGGCAACCTAGCGAGTCCGAATGGCCCACAGACCCCAGCAGACCCCAGCCTCTTGGCCTTGGATTTAAAAAGGCGAGAATTCCCAGACGGGGCGGATAGATCTCATTTCCTTGAGAGCACATTATCTTCACACGGCCTCGTGTTAATGCGCACGGGCTAATTTCCCTGGTCCCAGCTGTGGACCCCAGTACCCAAGCCCTCCACTCTAACCTGTGGGAAGGAGCTCATCTAGGGAAGAGGCCACGTCTCTGGAGGGGACTGGTCACATCTCCAAAGTGCTCAGAAGTGTTCAATTGCTCCCTGAGGACTCTGGCTTCCCTCCTAAGTGTCACAGGACCCCACAGGACTCCCGTCATGCCAGCAACAAGTCTGCCAAATGCCCGCAGCTGAGCACTGAGGTCCTCGGCTTCCGGAATGTCAGGCAGCCCCTCAACCCCGGCGTGGAGAGGAGGCTGCGTGGTGTGCAGGTCTGTCTGGAGGCTGTGAGCTTCACAGGACATGGCCCTGGCTCAGAATACCCCCACTGCGCTAAACGATCCTAGGGTCAGACCAGGGCCCTTGGCCTCAGCTCCTACCGCTGCTTCCTCATCCACACGGGCCTCCGGGCTGCACCCTGAACCTCCACACACCTTGTTTTCCACCGGGGGACTTGGTTCTCTCCCCACCACTGTCTGGAACATTCCACCCAGGACCTGAAGTGTCTGGCTGCTTGTCATTGTTCTATCACCGGCCGCCTTCTGTGACCACCCACCCTGCTCCTCACCACACGAGAGCATGAGGCCACCTGAGTGGCCCTGGGCTCCATGCAGGGCCTAGAGAAGGACACCTATTGTATTTTCTTTGTCTTGTACAATTATGACAAAAAGGTGGACAGTTTTAAGTGTTGAATTCATATAACACTGCCAGTAATATTTCCTCCGCGTTCAAGAGAAATCAGAGCGTAGGACACTTGAGAAGGAATGTGAACATTTTCCTCTTGTGTTTTGTGCCTAAGCTGGCTGTGAGGCACTGATGAAGGGGTCCCTGAACGCCCCCTTGCACTGCGGATCACGATAAAGAGTCACCCACCCAGCTCACCGTCCCGAGTGAAACTGTGCTTCTACTCTCTCGAGTTGCAGGGTGGGCTGTGGTGGCCACCCCATGGCACATCCCTGCGGTGCCATCACTGTGCCCCTATGCCCGCCCCACCCCCACAGGGCGACGAGTGTGTCTGGGGACCCGTGTCATCCCCCACACCCATGTCGCTTCAGACCCTGGGCAGCATGCTGGCAGGGTCTACACTCAGGGCTTGGGTAGTGTTGCTGGTGTGGACTGGCACCAACTCTCCCAACCCAAGGGGGATTCTAGAGTCTGTTCTGAGCAGGTGGGGTGCGTGCCCAGTATCTGCACACACAGGGGGGTGGGGCTTTTGGGTGAACTCAGCAGGCTGGGCCACAGATGGGCAGGAGCCTGGCCTGGCCAGCCGCATCTGGTGGGCACATCGCATCGTGAGGGAGAGGCTCAGAGTATTTGCTGGGGCCCCAGAAGGCCGAGGGGTGGGCTCTAGAGGGAGGTGGGAGCAGAGGCAACCGGCAATTACCAGATGTGGCCCAATTAATGGGGTCGGGAAGGGGCCGTGGAGGATCTCTAGGGAGGGCGGCAGCTGGGTCTGAGCTGGGCAAGTCTGGTCCTCCTGGTATGCTGGCCCCGGCCTTAGGCTGGCTGGCAGGTCTGTGCAGAGGTTTGCTCCGGGACCCTGCTCGTGGAGGCTTCCCTCCTTTGGTCCACCTCCCCGTGTCCCCTCCATCTGGGGAGTCTGCAAGCCTGGGTTACTGCCTGGAGGGAAATGCACACTCGTAGGGATCGTGGAGCAGCTCGTGGAGCAGGACCAGCGGCAGAGTGAGTCTGATCCCTGCAGGGCCTCACTTGCTCCAGACCAGAATGGATAGACGTGGCTTTCAGGGCCAGGGTAGGAAGGAGCAGGCCCCGGACAGACTGGAACCAGGGCCTTCTCCGCCTCAGCCGATCTCAGGAACCCCTCTGGCCCTTCCAAATTGTCGTGGAGCCAGCCACCAAACCCTCTTGTCTTGCCCTGATGGCCCAAATCCACAGAAAACAGAGGCCTTTGGTCTCTCCACGGCTGTAGAGAAAAGGCCAGAGCAGGCTTCTGACTAGCCTACCCAGGTCACATGTCCTTTCTGGCCAGGTGTGTGGAAGCATGGTTGGTGGGGTCCCCGGAGGGACAGTTTGAGAGGGACAGGTCTGCAAGGCAAGTGGGGACATCACCACCAAGAAGTGGAGAGCGAGGTGTGGACAACCCAGAGGACGATGCCCTTTGCAGAAGTTCAGGCTGGGCCAGAGCAGGGGCCATGAGAGTGGGCTGCAGCAAAGGGAGTCAGAAACCAGGCAGAGAGAGCAAGAGGGGACATGCGCCCCACCTGGCTCTCTGCGGGGTGGCTCTGGGCACAGAACTGCCCCCTCCATGTCCTCTTCTCATTCCTGACCCTCCTCCAGAAGATGTTCTGGTGTTAGGGTAAGCCAGAAAGACGCAAACCAGAAATTACGTTTAAAATCTTGTGAAATTATGCTTAACTTGCATACAGCAAAACTGGCTCTTTTTTGCCTGAAGCTGTAGTTTCAAAAAATGTGTGCAAAAAATGCATGCAAAACAGAACAGCTCCCTTGCATCGCCCCCAACCCCCCTCCCCAGACCCAAGTTCCCCTCCCTGACCCTTCACCCAGGGCAGGTGCAGTTTTTTCTCTCTCCCTACCGTCCTCCTTCCGCAGAACGTCCTATAAATGGGGCCACACGCCAGCTGGCTTTGATCCGGCTTCCCTGGCTGGCCGTCGTGCCTCTGAGATTCAGCCCTGCCATGTTTGTGAATTAATAGTTCGTTGCTCTGCTGAGTCTATGGGACTGTATGGAAGCATCAGAGTCTGCAAGTTCAGCCTTCACAGGAGGGCGATTGGGGTGGTTCTAGGTTTTCTTTCTTTCTTTTTTTTTTTTTAAAGATTTATTTGTTTATTTATGTATTTGAGAGACAGACAGTGAGAGAGAGCATGAGAGGGGAGAAGGTCAGAGGGAGAAGCAGACTCCCCGTGGAGCTGGGAGCCCAATGCAGGACTCGATCCCAGGACTCTGGGATCATGACCTGAGCGGAAGGCAGACGCTTAACCAACTGAGCCACCCAGGTGCCGTAGGGTGGTTCTAGTTTTGAGCAATGATGGGGCACACAGGGCACATGGGGCTCTCACTGCCTTTGGGGGAGTGCCTGGGGCCGTGATTGTCGGGCCCTATAGCAAATGTGTATTGAATTCAGAAGAAATGGCCAAACTGTTTCCGAACATTCCCACCCGCAGTGTCTAAGAGTTCTGGTTCCTCTTTACCCTTGCCAGCACCTGGTATCCTCAGCGTCCTAAATTTTAGTGACCCTGATCCTTGTGGAGTGGTGACATCATCTTGGGGACTTTAATGTGTGTTCCCTAATGCGTAACACCAAGGGTCTTTTTGTGGGTGGATCGGCTACCCACACATCTTGGTCAAGCGTCTGTTTAACACTTACTGAACTTTGAGAGCTCCCTACATGATCTAGATACACGTCTTTTAGCAGCTATGTGATTTGCAAATAACTTCTTCCAGGCTGTGGTTTGTCTTTCACTCTCTAAATAATATATCTCGCAAAGTGAATTTTGAAACATTTTGATACAGCCAAATTTAGTATTTGTTTTTTCCTGTTACGGATCATCCTTTTATCGATGTAGCTGAGAAAACTTCACCATCCAAGGTCATGAATAGTTTCTTCTACAAGTTTTATAGTTTTCCATTTTACGTTTGGGCTCATAATGCATTTTGAGTTAATTTTTTATAAGGCGTGAGGTATGGAGGGTGTCTCATTGTACTGTGTGTGACTGTCGGGTCGCTCCAGCAAAACACGAGTGTGTGGCTCTATTTCTGGACCTTCTATTCTGTCCCACTGATCTATGTGTCTATCTTTTGGCCAATATCCCGTGGGCTTGATTGCTATAGTTTTACAGTAAGTCTTGAAATTAGGTTGTGTGCCTACTCCAACTTCTTCCTTCCCTGTCACTTTTTCCCATTCACTTTTTACCGGGAGACAGTGTTAGGTTTACCAAAGAGTTGCAAGACCCGTGGGTAGACGAGACAGTTCCCCTTAAGCCCGTCACCCACTTCTCCTAACGTAAGCTTCTTACATCACCAGGTACAGAGATCTACATCCAGGCGTTCATGTCCGGACAACACTTTTATTAAACTACGGATGTCTTTCTGATTTCACGGTTTTCCTCCCAGGTTCTCATTTATTTCTAGACTCTAATCTGTGCTCCCGCAGGGCATTTAGCTCTCCTGTCCCCTTAATCTCCTCCTCTCTGGGACGGTCCTCAGACCCTCCTTGTCTTTTCTGAGTTAAGCCTCGAAGAGTGACAGCCACTGAGCTCGTGGAGTGTCCCTTAGTGTGGGCTCTTTGGCACTTCCCCCATGAAACCGCCGCGTGTCTGCATGATCGGAAGAATGCCGCAGAGCTGTTCACCCTCTCAGGGCTCCCACCAGGGACTGGGTCTCGCACTATGTCACCCTGATGTTGGCTTTGATCGCTTGGTTGAGGTGGCACCTGTGGGTTTCTCTTGTGTCATGACGAGTATCTTGGAAGAGATACTTTGAGGTTATGCAAGTATCTTCTCCCTCCAAAACTTTTGCCCACTAACGTCAGCGCTCAGCAAATTTGCCTACAACCATGTTTACTGTGGTGTTCCTAGGGTAATGGTCATTTTTCCTTACTCCTTCTATGTTTATTATTTAGAATTCTTCTGTAAGAAAGAGGGGCCGCTTCTCTGTGTGGGTTTGTTTCTAATGTCGGTATGGGTTCAAGGATGTTTATCTTATTCTTTGGGTCCTAATCCAAAAGTATCTCATCTATTTTGTTGTTTTAATTATTCTAGCTTTGACTACTAGATGCTCTTCCAATGATCCCCTCTGGTACCCATCTCTTTCTTTAAAAGCAATTCCGTAATGTACAGAGTTCCGGAGATGTTCTAGGCACACCTGAATCTTTCCCCTGCATTTTCTCATAGGCTTGTTTGTTATCCTTATATCCTCTTTACTGAGTTGTTGGTCTAAAATTGTTCCTCTTTAAAAAAAAATTGATTTGTTTTCTTCTTGTTCACCTTTGAGCACTTCTGGTTTGATCATATGTATTCTGAATACAGCACCCGGTCAGAACCATAATTTGCCAATATTTTCTCCCAGGGTGTAACTTTCTTTTTATTCTCTTAACAATGTTTTGTTCTCTTTTGTTTTGTTTCTCAGGGCAGAAGTTTTAAAGTCTGATAAAATTCAACTTATCCACTTGTTTCCTTTTGGGTGGGGGCTCATGTAATGGGTGTTCAGTCTAGGAAAAATGGTTAGTCCAAGGTCACACAATTTTCTTCTGGACTTTCTCCTGGAAGTTTTATAGTCTCATGCATTTTTGTTTGTTTGTTTGTTTGTTTTGTTTTGTTTTTTGTTTTTGTTTTTTTTTTTAATTGACAGACAGAGATCACAGGTAGACAGAGAGGCGAGCAGAGAAAGAAGGGAAGCAGGCTCCCCGCTGAGCAGGGAAGCCCAATGCGGGGCTCAATCCCAGGACCCTGGGATCATGACCTGAGCCGAAGGCAGAAGCTTTAACCCATTGAGCCACCCAGGCACCCCTATAGTCTTATGCGTTTTACGAATGTGCTGAGTTGGTTTTGTTCTAAGGTGTGAGGTTGGGGGTTAATCAGTAATTAATTACATATGGGTGCATAATTTTTCTAGTGCCATTTGTTGAAAAGATGGTCCTTTCTCTCCTTAATTGCTTTGCACCCTTGTCAAAACTGATTTGACTGTGTATCTGACAGTCTATTCTCAGGCTCTGTCCTCCGTTCCGATGATCTTTGTGTCTGTTCTTCCACTGACACCACACCGTCTTGATCACTGACACTGTGTAGCAAGTCCTGAAGTCAAGAAATCTGGGTCTTCCAGTTTTGTTCTTCTTTTTCAAGCGTGTAGTGTCTGTATTACTTCTTTTGCCTTTCCGTGTGCATTTCTGATTCAACACGTGTATGTCTTCTTTAAAAACCTCATTATGAGTTCTGTTGGGATTGCATTAAATCTGGGGATGAAAATGGGTAGAAGTGATGTCTTAACATTCAGCCTCCCAAGCTATACATCGTCCCCTGATTTAGGTCCTGTTTGATTTCTTTCACTAGTATTTTTAGTTTTCAGCATGAAGACTGGGCCCATCTAAAATTTTATACCTAGTAGCACCTGGGTGGCTCAGTCATTTAAGTGTCTGCCTTCAACTCAGGTCATGATCTTGGGGTCCTGTGATCAAGCCCCACATTGGACTCCTTGCTCAGCAGGGAGTTTGCTTCTTCCTCTCCCTCTGCTGCTCCCCCTGCTTATGCCCTCTTGCTGTCTCTCTGTCTCTTTGTCTCTCCATCAAATAAATAAATAATATCTTAAAAAATTTTGTACCTAAATATTTCATTTTTGGTGCTATCCTTTGTGTATTTTTTTAAAATTTCAAATTCCAATTTGTCATCGCTCATATAGAAAAATGAATTTGATTTTCGCTTGTTGGTCATTAGTCTTCTGACTTTCCTATACTCATTTATTAGTTATAGAGCCTTTTGGTAGATTCTTTGGACTTTTCTATATAGAAATTGTGTTATCTGTGAATGGAAAGAGATATGTTTGTTCTTTTCTTTACAAATTTTTCAAAAGATTTTTATTTATTTATTTGTTTGACACAGAGAGAGAGATCACAAGTAGGCAGAGAGAGAGAGGGAAGCAGGCTCCCTGCTGAGCAGAAGCTTAACCCACTGAGCCATGCAGGCACCCCTATATTTCTTCTTTTCTTATTCCTTATTTCTTTTTCTTGCTGTGTTGCACCAGCCAGCACCTCAAACACAGTGTTGAATGGGAGCGATGACAGAGGGACCCTCTCACCTTGTTCCTGATCTTATGGGAAGACGATTCTTTTATTCTTTATCCTCAAGAAGTGTTAGTGTCAAGGCTCTTCTGTAGACGAAGAGATTCTCTCCTATTTCTAGTTTGCTGAGGGAGGATGTATTTCATCACGAACAGATTTTGAATTTTGTCGAATGTCATGAAATAGGTTATTGAGCTAATTATACAGCTTTTCTTCCATAGTGTGTTAACATGATTCAGTTCATTGATTAAAAAGTTTTAACCATCTTTGTATTTCTGGGCTGTAGCTTGGTCATGAAAGATTATTTATACATGGACTCAATTTGCTAATATTTTATTGAGGGTTTACACACTTATATTAATGACAAATACTAGTCTACAGTTTTCTCGGAATGTCTTTGTCTGCTTTGATGTTTGGATATTCCTGGCTTCATAAAATAAATTGGGAAATGTTTCTCTCCTATTCTATTGAGTAAGGGAGACTACCTTAAATCACCATTATTTCTTCCTTAAACATTTGGTAGAATTATTCACTGAAGCCATCTAGTGCTGGACTTTGCTTTTTTGGTAAGTTTTTAAACAATAAATCCATTTTAAAAATAGATATTGTATTGTAGTGAAATAGATGATCTATTTCTTGCTGGGCAACCTCTGATAGTTTGTCATTTCATTTAAATCATGGAATTTATGTTCACAAAGCTGTTGTTAGTAGCCCTTATCATCTTTCTAATGTCTGTGGGGTCTCTAGCAATAGCCACTCTCTTCTTGCTGATATTAGTAATTTCTGTCCTGTCTTTCCATTTTTACATTTGTGCTAAAGGTTTGTAATTCTTCAATCTTTACAAATAACTCAGCTTTTGTTTCTATTGGTTATTTCTACTGTTTTTGGTTTCAATTATTTCTTCTCTGATGCGTATGCTTTCATTCTTTCTCCTTGTTTTGAATTTATTTTGCTCTTCTGTTTCTAGTTTCTTAAAGTGGAAGCTTAAATTATTGATTTGAGACTATTCATTTTCTCTAATGTAAGCCTACTTAACATGATGAATTTTCCTCTAAGCACTGTGTTAGCTGTACCCTACAAATGTTGATAAGTTTTATGTTGATAAGTTTTATTTTCACATTCATTCACTTTAAAATATTGTTGGATTTCCCTTGGCATTTCCTATTTTACCTATAGTTATCACAATTATTTTCTTTGGTTTCTAAGTATTTATCTTTTTCCTGGTACTTTCCTGTTACAGAATTCTAGTTTACTGTTATGGTTCAAGATAAAAATATTTCTACTTGGAGATTTTCTGAGTTTTGTTTTATGATCCGGATGTATTCTCCTATTGTTGGGTGGAATGTTCCACATGTATCATCTGATCTAAGATCCACTTTATTCTTACTGATTGTCTTTTTGTTTTTTCTGTCCCTTACTCTGTCCACATAGAGTTGACACCGCCAATGATAATTGTGGACAAGTCTATTTCTCCTTTCAGTTCCATCAGTTTTTGGCTTCTATATTTTGTTTTGTTTTGTTTGTCTTTTTATTTTTGCATCTTCATTTTGAATCTCTGTTGTTAGATGCACACTCATTTAAGACAGTTATGATTTCTTGAAGAAATGATTCCTTTATGATTATACAACATCCCTCTTTATCGGTGATGACACTCCTTTTTCTAAAGTCTACTTGTCTGGTATTAACATAGTTACACTAGCTTTTTTCTTGCTTAGTGTTTTTCCAAAAATGTATCATTAATGAGCCAGAGTCTACCTTCAAGTAATACTGCATCACTTCCCATGTGGTGTGAGTGCCTTAGAGCTGTGTATTTCCAATCTCTCTCCTCACCTTTCATGTGATTGTTATTGTACCTTTACTTTTACATTTGTAAGACACTCACTGCTATGAGTTTTGCTTTAGATGGTGTATCTTTTAGATCAATTCAAAGTTGGAGGAATGAACATTTCACTGTCACTGCCTCCTGTGGCACTCTTCACTTTCCTATATGAATCTGAGTTTCAGCCTAATATCAGGGGTTTTCACCTGAAGAACTTTTTTAACATTTCCATAGGTTTGTTCAAAATGTCATTCCTCGGGGTGCATGGGTGGCTGTCATTAAGCATCTGCTTTTGGCTCAGGTCCTAATCTTGAGGTCCTGGGATCAAGCCCTGGGTTGGGCTCCCTACTCAGCAGAGTCTGCTTCTCCCTCTCCCTCCCCCTCTGCTGCTCCTTCTGTTTGTGCTCTCACTCTAATAAATATAATCTTAAAAAAAGAGTCTTTCCTCAAATTTGCTCACTTGAGAATGTTGTTGTTTTTCCTTTGTTTTGGCAAAGACACTTTCATCTGGGCTGACAGCTTTTTCTCTCCTAACACTTTGAAGATCCACTCCATTGCCTCTGTTCTCATGGGGTTCCTGGTGAGAATTCTGCTGTGAATTGTGTCTTTATTCTTTTGTATACAAACCTTCTTTTCCCCCTCTGGCTGGCTTTAATATTTTCTCTTGGTCTTTGGTTTTCAGCAGTTGGAATACAATCCACCTAGATGTGGTTTTGTTTGTTCATTTGTTTGGGTTTTAGTATTTGTGGTTGCTGGTGTTTTCTGAGGTTCTATTCTCTGTCTTTTTAGAAACTTTCTTTTTTAGAGCAGTCTTAGGTTTACAACAAAATTGAGAGGGAGGTACAGAAATTCCCCATATACGCCCTGCCCCATAAGTGCTTAACCTCCCCAGCTATCAACATCACTCACCAGAGGGGGATATTTGTCACTAAGCATATACCCTCACTGACACATCTTAACCACCTGAAGTCTGTAGTTTACCTTCGGGATCTCTCTTGCCTTGCACATTTTGTGGGTTTGGACAACTGTGTAAAGGCACGTATCCACCATTACAGTGTCACACAGAGTAACTTCACTGCCCTAAACACCCTGTATGCTCCACCTCCTCACCCCTACCCACCTTTTTGGAGCTTCTTGGATCTACATGTTGGTGTCTGTCATTCACTGCAGTATATTCTTGGCTGTCATTTCTGTAAACATTTCTTCTGCTCCCTCTTTCTTCTGGGATTCCAATTATGCATGTGTTGTAATTTGGTATCATCTCACAATTCTTGTGATGCTCTGTTCTGCTTTGTTTTCATTCTTTCATTCGTTCCCAGTGTGGTTAACTTTTTCGATGTATCTTCAAACTGGGTGATTCTTTGCTTAACTGCGTAGTAGCCACTGATCAGCCCACTGAAGACGTTATTGCTCTCTCTTTGCCTATTTTTCTTTATGGGCTTTCCCATTTGATTCTTCCTTAGAGTTTCCACCTCTCAACTGGAATAACTGATGATGCATGTTGTCTCCCTTTTCCATTAGAGATTTCAACATATTACTCACAGTTATTCCATCTTCCCTGTCAGACAACCCAACATGTGCATCATATCTGAGTCTGCTTCTAATGTTGGCTTTGTCTTGTTTTTCTTGTCCTTTTGTATGTCTCAGAATCATTTGTGAAAAGCCATACAGCTTCTGTGAGCATGCCTCCTTTTTTCCTACACCTGTAGAGTGGGGGGTTTAAGTTAGTACAGTTATGGGTTGGGTTGCTTTGAGATTTGTGCTGTTGTGATTACTCTGAAGTGCTTCCAACTGCTGTAGAGACAAGCTCTGATTAGCAACGTGTGTTTGGTTCTGAATTTCAGGACTTCCTTTTGCACCGTGCCTCAGAGAGGTCCTCTGTGCCCTTCCTTTCCCTTCCCTCTCCAGACTTTGATCTGCTTACTTACAGTTCGGATCTTGTTGGCATGCCCGCAGGAGGTGGTAGGTGTTTGCTTGATGTTGCCCGGAGTCAACCTCAATATTAGGTCCATCTGGTGTCCTTGTTCTCTGTTCTTCTACCTGTCTCCCCACTGTAGACGTGGGCTCAACCCTTAATGCTGCCCCTCCCCCAGGACTAAGGTGTCCTCCCTCCATTTTCTCTTAGTGTTGGCCGATGCCTTGTCCTGGTTCCATGGTGACTCAGGGAGGAGGACCTGGTGGTATTTCTTGCCCTTCCATCCGCCATTCTTTCCATTCCTCAGGTCCAAACCACCGAGATGTGCACATCTTTGGACTTTCTCCAGACTTTTCTTTGAGTGCCTGATGGGGTTTGCAAGAAAGAGCTTGTAGAAGATGGGGACTCCTCCAAATTCTAGAGCCCCCTGGGGTTTGCACTGCACTTCCTACACCCGCTTTTGCCAGCTTGTCTCTTATTCCTACTGCTCTACTTATTCCTACTGATGTCCACCTGTGTCTTCCCTGGGGAAATGTGTGCTCACATCACCTCTCCCTACGGACACAATTTCACCTTAGGTTTTGAGACAGTTGTTGCTCGGCAGCCTCAGCTCTTTGGTGGATATGGGGAAAAACTGTAGTTTGAGATCAGCCTGGCTCCTTTTTGGGGTAGAAATGGGAGCAATGCTCCTTCTCTGTATATCCTGAAGTAGACACAGGAGTCCAGGACTGTGCTGTTTTCTTGCTTTTTTAGACACCTCATATTTTTTTTGTTGAAAGCAAACAGGAGAGGAAAACCATTTTCATGTCACAAAAATGGGCACAGCTTTCCTTCTAATAGACAAATAATGTGGAGCTTTGAGTTAACTGGTCTGGAACTGGGCTCGGATGGAGGCTTCTTGTTGCCATGGTTACCTTCAGTGCCCTGTAGTCTTTAAATTCTTCTCCCACAAGCTTGGTGTTTTGTTTTGTTTTGTTTCTTTGAAGTGGGGTTTGGGGGGGCATTTCTGGGCTGGTCTGCCAGAAGGTTTTGTTGTTGTTTTTTTAAATGTCTGACCCATCCTTAACTATTGGTCTTCCCTGTGCATTGGGCTTCAAAGAGGGGCATACTCTTGTTCATCCCCAGAAGTATGCTGCTGCTACTTGCTATTTGATGCCCGTAAGCCTGGCACTAGGGGACAGTGGGGACAGTCTCTTTTGTTCTGATCCACCCCCATCCTGGGCAGGTGTAAGGGCTCACATCTCATCTTTCTCTGCAGTTTTTTTTTTTTTTCTCCTTAGATTTCAGGACTGCTGGTTGCTTTGCAACTTCTGCTCTTCAGTTCATCCAAGAGAACTTGTCCATGTTCAGTCTGTTAGGCTTTGGTTCAGTCTCTGCTAGATCGCTGGCTCCCTGCCTCTCAGATGGGAGAAGTTAGGCAGCCACTCTTGAAAGCATCTGCTTGGACGTAGCACATGTTTTGTCTGCTCATGTTCCACTGGCCAATGCTCATTAGACACATGGCAAGGGGTGACTGGAGCCTGTACCCACAGGATGGCACAACAAGGCATATATAGGGAGCAGCGATGTCCCCAGACTCTACATGTGACTCTCCGGGGAGGGAAGAAATGACCCAGAAACCACATTCTCCAGCAAATTGTTCTCCACACTCATCACTGCCCTGTGAGGACTCATCACAGTGGATGCAGGTGGTGGTGCCCGTTCCTGCTGAGGGACAGCTGGGTGGTCCCAGTTTGGAAGCACTGTGAGTGGTGTTGCGCTCCAATGTGGGCCTCTCCGGGCTGCACAACTGGGATGGCATTGCTGGGCTGAGGACTCGCCAGCATCAGGAGATGATGCTAGACTGTCTCCCTCAGGGCTGGACCATGTCAGCACCGAAGCAGACCTGTCATCCTCACCAAAAATTAGTAGCATCGAGGGAAGGAAGAGGAAGAACAAGGCCCCTGTGATCTGGCTTCACAGTGCCCTATGATGCCAACACTCAGACACACCTTCTGTTTGTGATTGAGAAGCCCTGGGTCCCCCAGTTGCCCGCGGCTCCCACGTGTGTGTGTGCGAGGTGGGTTAGGATAGATGTGAGACGGTACCCCTTCCGGAGAGGGAGTGAAGCGAAGGTCCTCTGTCCTCTGAGTGGAACAAAAGGGCAACATATTGTGGGTCTGGAACAGAGAATCACTAAGCTCTTCTGAGCACAGATGGGTGTGTCTTGGGGAGTGTGATGCTGTGATTATGCCCCTATTCGGGGTGAGGAAAGCAAGCTTTAGGGAGGTTTAGGGTTCACTCAAAGGGGCTTGGCCAGGACAAGCCCATTCTGAAGCTCTGTCCTCCCCTGCTTTCCCTTTGTCCACGGCTGCGTGGGAGGCAGCCCCAGGTGGGGAGAGCGCTGGGCTCCCCTGCCCCTGCAGGGCAGGGGGGCACCACCGCCCTTAATCTGTCTCAGGGAGATGACCCGTATGTGGAATCTGTCGGGCAACCCAGGGCTCTCCAGCTTAAGGATGCCCAATTTCACTCCGGGTCAATCATCCCCCAGGCTGCCCGAGGCTTTGGGGCCCTATGAACAGACGCCTGCTCTCTTCCCACGGACTGACTCATCTGGAAGCTTCCATCTGGGCTGCCGGCTGGGCTGACTCCATGAGGCCACGTGCCACGGTGTCGCAGGATCGCTTGCGCCCCCTGCAAGGTCTGCACCACTCACGGGACACGCCCCAGCCCTCTGCTTCCTGCAGATAATGAGGCTCTTGTCACGCAGGGGCGGAGATAACCTGTCCCGAGCCAGGGACTCCCTGTGCTGACCGTCCCGGTGGTTCCGCGGCGGCCAGGATGGGGATTTCTCCTGCCTCTTATATGACCGCGGGGCCTGTTCCTTGCGCCTGTCTGGTTGCGTCACGTCATGGAGCTTTCTTGGGGCAGCCGGCTGGCTCTGAGCGCAGCTGCTGCCCAGGCCTCCCGGTGGAGGTGCCGGCCCTGGCCCTGTTGGGGCAGAGTGGCAGGGCCCCGCGGCGCATCCGTGGAAGACAGGCATTCACCCAAGTTGTGTCCAGAAAGAGGGGCGGCAGGGCTGATTGGCCTCAAGGGCTCCTCAGTCTCTGGAGGCAAACACGGGGTGGGGGCTGAGGGTCCACGCAACCGTGAGAGTGACAGCATGTGTGAGATGTGTGCACAGAAAGGCTTGTATGTGTTTGAGACGCAGAGAGATTCTCACGAGAGCCTTGGCAACCCCACCGGGGCCCCAACGCGTGAACCACTGAGAAGGAGGCGTATGGCTCTCATGGCCACACCCAGGGCTACTCCACATGGCCTCACACACATGGGGGCAGGGGCGAGACGCACACGCGCTCGGGTTTCCTATTTCCAAATTACTAGACGTAATGGATATTTTATTACTTAAGATCTTCAGACGTGGGTTGGAATGTCTTCCACCCCAAAGCCCTTCCTTGGCTCCTGAAACACAAAATCAAAACTCTGCAGCCCTGGGTTCCAGGCCTCCTGTGCAGTGGCCCCAGCTCGTCCCAGGGGTTATCTTACCCATGACCTTTCCCCTCCCGAACCTCATGCAGATTAAGGGGCCACTTTTCTAAGCCTCCATTTCTCCATCTGTCTGCCTTCCTTGCTCAGCGGCCCGAGTAAGGGCGGTGACGCGCCCAGCACCTGAATGCTTTTCCTTTCCTCTTTCTGCACCCCTGTCCTCTCCTCACCAACGCCCGCCGTGTCTGTGTTCCACTTGGCATCAGACCCTGCACCTTGCGGCCAACAGACACACAATTCGGACTTGCCGCGTGCGGGACAGCTGGCCTCTCTTTTCCGGAAGGCGTGAGGTTTTGACAACAGCTCCACCCGTATTGTGACAGACGCACAGAGACTGAGAGTGGGTGTTGAGGAATTTGCCCCGCAAAAGAGTTCTGAGCCCAGGATGTGGGGCCAGGCTGGGCCGGGGGCAGAAGTCCGGCTTCCCATGACTCCTTTTGCTCTGCTGCTCAGGCCCATGGGCTGTATGTGTAATCTGAAGCATTTGGTAGCGATCTAATTAAATGTTAACACATCATTAAAGTGATTTGCAATAAGCACAGTTAACAGTTTGATAATTCCGGCCCCGGCTGACTCCATGCTGAAAACAATCGCTCCCGATCAGCCGTAGGCTGCTGACATCCTCTGCACGTTGAGGGACACACGTACGGGCTGCCACCCAGGACCTTCTGTGAGCTGAGCCCTGGTGTGGGTACCGGGGGCCACAGAAGGGTTGTATGTGGACACGGGGAGCTGTGGTGGGATGGGGGGTGCCCTGGATTTCCAGGGCACATTTTAACCTGCTGGGCGGCAGCCAGTGGGCCTCGTGCAGGATTAAGGAAGCACTTCTCTGCCCGAGTTAAGGCTCTGTAATGAAGGTGGCCTCTGGTTGAAGGCTGTGAATCACTCACTGTTTGTTAATGGGATTAATTGCCTTGGAATTAAGTCTGCATTTCTGCACACCTGGGGATGTGGGTAGAGGGATGGGAGTCATCTCTGTCTGAATAGCAACAGTGGCTTGGGGGCAGGGCACAGCTGGCTAGGAGGAGTGAAGCATGTTCGCTCAGGGGAGCTGACCGCTCAGAAAACACAACACGGTCTCAGGGCAACGCTCTGCAGGGTGAGGGCAGAGCGGTAGTTCTCAAAGACCCAAAGGATCCTATGGATCATTGGGGATCATTGGAGCTGGTGGTCCCAACTCATCCAGGAAACTGAGGAATGGCCGGAGGTGGGACATTGGTGCTAGGCGGCGGGGACTGGAGCCCAGAAGCCCCGTGTCTAGGGGGAAGGTCCATGGGTCAGGAGGGCTGGACTGCTCTGTACCTCGACACCCTCATCCGTGAGAACTTAGTCTCGGGGCCTGGAGAAAGAGCTGCATTAAGCCCAGGGCATCAAGTTCGTGCTGAGGGCCTGGCACATGGCTCCTGCCTCGTCCCTTGTCCTGTGACCAGGCCTTGCTGCCAAACTCCAAGTGCCTGGCAATGAGGTCAAAAGCTTGCATCCAACCAGGCTGTGTCTTTCAGTGGCTGGGGTGCTGGTGAGCTGGTCATTCACTGAGCACCACACTGTGCCAGGCTCTGGAATGACAGGGGCATCGATAACACCTTGCTGGCTACTTTCTGCTTTCACCTCCTGCTCCTTGCTCTGACTCAGCTACAGAAATCGTGGGGGAGATTTGTCCATGTTGCAGACTCTCTAAGATTCCCGTGATCAGGCCAGGTGCCCCTGTCCTGTTTTCCCCAGTTCCAGACCTCTCTTATGCCTCCCCAATCTTTACATGTTGAATGCATGTCTCCTCTCTAGCTATAAGTCCTGGGGCAGCTTCCTTATCTGGACAGCGGTGTGATAATGCCTCCTGCCTCGTGGAGATCTTTTCGGGATGAACTAACACAGTGCACGAGAAGCCCACAGCACACCTGTCCAGTGCCTGGTGATCTTGGCCTCGTCACTCTAACTGTATTACTTCTCAGTCTTCTACTGTTAGCACGGAGTGCAGCTGCCAGGAGCTTGCCTGAGACCTGCCCCAGGCAGCCAGTGGCAACAAATGGATATTTGTGGCTCCTTCTCTTGACAGGTTCCCTCATGAGGACAGTGGCTGATGTGGAAAGAGTGGTGGGGAGCAGAGCAGAGGGTGACAGAAGGTTGTGTGGAGGGTGAGCTCACACGATCCGGGCCTCAAGTCATGAAGCAGAGCACATGTATGTGTGGGGCTGGGAGGCAGCCAGGGATGGGACATGCCAGGCAAAGTCAACAGTACATGTGAAGACACAGACACAGGCTCTGTACATTCTGGTGTGTCTGCAAATAATGTCCAAGGAGAGTAGCGTCTGAGACAAGACTTAGAGGTGGATAAAGACCATCATGGAGTGAATCTGAGATCTTGGCTAGGGAGGAGTAAATTTGTCAAAAGTGGGACATACAGCACGTGAAGTGTTTTATCCTATCTAACAATCTTATACTTTTACTTAGACTATTTATTCCACTTATGTTTAATATAAGTACTGATACAGTTGGATTATAACATCATCTGAATTTGTTTTCCATTTGTCCCTTCTTTTCTCTTTTCTTGCCTTCTTGGAATTAATCTTTTTTCTTTCTTTTTTACAATTACTATCCCATTTCCATCTACTAACTTAGCAATTGTGGTGACCTAGAGGTTAAAACACACTCTTGATGATTGAATAGAAACCATGTCTTTCACCACTGCCTAATGATCTGAGAACCCTAGAGCACTTCAAGTGCATTGATTCTTCCCATCTTTTGTATTATCATGGTCCTGTCCTTGATTTATACATACATTTTAAACCCCATATTGTATCATTACTGTTGTTCTGAACAGCTGACATTCACCTGCATCTATGAACATGTTTGCCTTTCTTCACTCTTCATTCTTGCCTGCTTTCATGTGCTTCAGACAGATGGTTTTCCCTTTGCCAACAGTGTCCTTCTTGCTAATTTTTTTAATGTCAGCAACAGAGAAAGCAACTGTTTTCATTTGTCTAAACATGCATTTGACACTTACTGTAAAGGATATTCTGTCTGGGTACAGAATCCAAGCTGGGCAGGTGATTTTCACCAGTGCTCTGAGAGGTCCATTCTGCTGTCTCCCAGCCCACATGCCCCTTTAGAATTTGTTCATAATTGTTACCCTGAAGGTGACATGTGTGACATCTCATTTCGCCTCCAGATGTTTTTCAGATTTTCTCTCTGTTTCTTAGCAATTTTACTTTGATGTGCCCAAGTGTACTGTTTTTTTTGTATTGGGGTTTGCTGTTGTTTTAAATCTCTCCCCCTTGGGGTTGCTGGGAGAGTCTTTTGAATTTGTGGGTTTATTTCTTTAAATTATTTTGGAAGATTCTACCTCACTATTTCTTCCACATTTCTTCTGCCCCATATTCTTTCTCTTTTCTCTTGCTGGGATTCCAGTTACAAATAGATTAGATATTTGTAAGGTGTCCTGTGTGCCCTTTGTGCTCTTCTGTGCAGTTTCATCCTTACTTTCTTCTGTGTGCTAGAATTTACTTACTCTTTCTTGACCTTCCATTTTATAAATCCCACCTTCTGCTGTGTCTACCTTGCTATGAAAGCTACCTATTGAGTTACTAATTTGAGATTTTTTTTATCTCTAGATTTTTCATTTACGTTTTATAGATTCAAATTTTCTGTTGAAATTCTCTTTTTTTAAAAAGGGATTTGCTTCCCAATTTCCTCTTTTCAAGCATATATTAGTTATTGTTGTTTAAAGTGCTCTCCCACTAACTCCAGAACTTGGGTAAACAGTGGGGTGTTTTTTTCTGTTTCTATCGTCTATTTCATCCCTCTTGGCTTTTTTTTCACATGTTTTTCTCTCTTGGTATCTTAATAATTTTTCATTTACTGGCAAATATTGCATATGCAAATTCTAGTGGCTCCAGGTGACTTTTTTTCCCACTTGAGAGTTCCTCATTTCCTCTGTTTGGCAGACAGAGTGTGGGGCTTATCCCTTAAGGGAGAGGTGTGTGTGAATCTGGGCATCAGGTCCAGTAAGGCTCTGTCTCCCTCTGGCTCCCCTGCTCCTCCAGAGAAGCCCTCCAGATCTTCAGCAGAGAGCTCACTGTGCTCCCTGACTCTCATGTGCATCTTTGTCTCCTTGCCCCATAAGCCTGAAGACAATTCCATTCTACTCTATGGAACCTAGCTTTTTTTTTTTTTTTTAAAGATTTTTATCTATTTATTTGATAGACAGAGAGAGATCACAAGTAGGCAGAAGGCAGGCAGAGAGAGAGGGGGAAGCAGGCTCCCCGCTGAGCAGAGAGCCTGATGTGGGGCTCAATTCCAGGACCCTGAGATCATGACCTGAGCTGATGGCAGAGGCTTAAACCACTGAGCCACCCAGGCGCCCCGGAACCTAGCTTTTGAACCTCCCTCCCCAACCACCAGGCAGTGTCAGAAGCTGGTAAAATCTTGAGAAGGAAGTGGTCCATGTTTTGAACCCCCCAAACCTCCAATTTTATCACTCCAGCAAGACACAAGAAGCTCTCATGGGTTCTCTGGTTGTCCTCCTCCCAGGAGGACCTTCTTCCCGGGACAGAACCATATGCTCAGTTTCCTACCCTGGCCTCAAATCAGCGATGCCCCTGGGGAAAGCAGTCATAAGTGGTTAGCTTACATTCTTCAGCCTTCTGCAAAGTGCATGGTTTTGTCCTGGTTTTGCCTTCTTCTCCACAAGCTTCTCTGCCCTGTGCAGAGACTGTGACATGCAAACTTACATCAATTTGGGGGCACTGTTGTGTTCATTTACATGATTTATACACTTTCACAAGAATTATGTGGTTTCATCTTCCTGGCGATGTTGGGAATACTCACCTGTGAAGGTTGCCCCCTTACCTCCCCAGAGCTACCCACACGAAGTCCCCCTTTCTCAGGATGGCTCTCCCAGGGACCCACTTAAACATTCACTCCCCCAACATTCCTCACCCCCCTTGCCTTTCTATTCTCCATGGCTTGTCACAGTCTGATGCAGAATTTATATCACCAATTCTTTGTGTTGTGTTCACTCACCCCAGGAAATAAAAGTTCCACAGGGCGGGGATTGTTATTGGTCTCATTCATTGCTGAATACTGTGCCCAGATCAGGACCACGCATTTAATATGTGCTCAATAAAGATTTGTTGAATGAGTGAGTAGTGGGAATCCTGTTTAACAGGTGGGAAAACCAGGGACAACTGCACATGATTTAAATAAATAAGGTCCTAGTTCACCAGGGTTCAGACAGCACATCTGGGGAGAAACAGTTCAGCCCAGCACACATATTTGCTTGCTTCACTGCCCATGGGGCACCAGCCAGTGCATCAAGGACTCTAAGAGAATGAGGCTGCTGAGGGCCTGATGCACGGACAGGTCATAGATAAGAGCTGGTGGGGTGACAAGCCTCCCCCTTGGGGACAGTTGGACCCCATATAGGAACTCATTAAAGCTCCAGCATGGGGTGGCAGAGTCTGGAAGCATGAATGGGAATTACCTGGGCACTGGATGGGAGGGGTGAGCCCCGGGAGCCTGCACACCTCTACAAGGGGGAAAGTGTGTATGGGTGGCAGCAGGGGGTTTGGGTGTGTGTGGGGGGACTGGGACCTAGAGAGGCTGGACCCCAGAGGCTGGCAGGGGTCAGATCTCTGTGGTGGTCACATGCCTGGCTCCTCCCCAGGCCAAGGAAGCCGCCCCTCCCAAGAGTCCAGATCCGGGGACAAGCCGGCACCTTTGAAGAGAACTCCACTACGCATGGAGGGTGGTGCCAGCCCAGGGGGTGGGCGGAGGGACGGGCCTCGGTGTGGGAGCAGGTATTGATCTGCTATGGCTGGGGCAGGGGGGAGGGCCCAGTTGATGGATGAAGCATTCGGGTCCCTCGGCACGCAGGCCCAGCACACCCACATTAGGCCACTGGCGCCAAAATGGTCTAGAAAGCCCATCCCAGACGGCGGCATGCGGCGTGCCTTGAAACAGCAATTACAGAGACAGTCATTAATTAAATAAGACCTGCTTTCTGCAGCCACAGGCAGGAAGACAGGCTGCTCATTCATCTGTTTACCCACTCGCGTTTCCTGCGCACGGAGGGTGCGGGAGCTGTCAGCAGACAGGGTCCCGCAGCCATGTGGCCCCTCGGAGCCGCCGCTGCTCAGAGCCGGGCTCTCCCCCTGAGGCGGGGTGGGCTGCACCCCCTTGTAGGATGGCTATGTGCATGAGCGAGGTTCACACAGGTGAAGTACCCTCCCCACACTGATCCACTTGCCCCTGGTAGACGTGCAAAGACCAAGGCGCCTCCCAGCCCACCCAGAGTGGCCCCAAGCATGTGACTCTCAGCCCTGCCATGCTCAGAGCCCGGGACAAGGCACGAGGCGTCGCCTTGGACTCTGCGGTGAAGGAGGTACAAGGGAAAGTGACACAGGTGCCTCCAAGTCCCCCATTTCTGTGGAACTCACATGTGCTGGCTGGGTCCTCTCTGGTCCCCTGGCCCAGACCTGGCCTCCCACCCGCAGCCTCAGCCCTTCCTCTGTGAACTCCAGGCATCACGGGAGCCTTTCCCCGCAGGTTCACCTCTCTGCTGGGAGGGTCCCCACCCAGGCACAGATGTGTTCAAGGTGTTTCTCTGCCCCTTAGTCTCTGGGTGGTGCCCTCCTGGCCCTTTCTGGCTTTTCCTACCTCATCCTGCCTCTAAGTGCTGGTCTGGGGGTCATGGTCACCTGCCTCTAAGTGCTGGTCCAAGGGAAATAGTCACCTGCCTCTAAATGCTGGTCTGGGGTCACGGTCACCTGCCCCTTCCTCTATAAACACTTTTCTATGACTTCCTTCTCTTCTCCCTCCCTCCTTTATGCCTAGGATGGCTAGAAATGCTTAGGAATTTTTAAAATTGCTTTTATAAAACTCTTTGTCTATCTCTACTTTTTTTTTTTTTTAAATAGCTTGGAAACCATGATAAGTATTTGAAAACTTGGAACAACAAAGGGACATTAGGTCCCGAATTCAGCAGCAGTAGGTGAAATGACCCAACGCAGCCTTGGAGAATTCGCCCAGTAGCGTGCCCGTCCAGGAGCCAGTAGCGTGCCCGTCCAGGCCGGGACCCATTTGCTAGCAAACGTGACTGCTTTGACATAACAGCAAACACAAAAGGAAACAGTTACATAGTATCTTTTATCTGAGTGGCTCAGAGGTACTTTGGAACATCAGATCATCCACAGAAATCTGAGAGAAGACGATCATTGTCCTAAGAATTGATTCAGATAATCGGCAAGTGGGCGAAAGCAAGGATCTCTGAAGGCCTGTAGTGGAAACAGCGCATCTGGGAGCCAAGGGCGGGGGGCAAGATGCTCCCTGCTTCAGCATCTCGGGTGCCAGGGTCTGGCTTCTGCCCTGATGTGGACCTCAGCTCCCTGAGCTTCTCACCATGAAGCCTCTCTTCTGACATGATTTCAGCTCCATCCAGGAGCCCTCCCTGGATGGAGCGCTGAAGTGGTCAGCACGGGAGGGGTGCAGCAGGAATGAGCATGTCCGTAGCTCACCCTGCGTGGGTATCTGCGTGCCCGGCACGTGGTGGGCCCAGGGTTCAGTGGAGAGCAAGGGAGCATGGCTTGGGCAGAGCTGTGCTGTTGGAAGGAGAAAAGCAGCAATGAGCAAGCAAAAAACACACACTGGCCAATGTGCTCCCAGGTGTGGCAGGCACGTGAAAAAGCCCTGAGGTTGGACCCGCGGCTACAGGTAGGACTCAGAGCCCAGGCCTCCTAATGCAGCTTCCAAGGCCCAGCGCCCTGCAGCTGCCATCCTCTGGCACCATGGGCGTGCTGGCTGGTCCTGGGCCCAGGTGAGAATGCCAGGCAAGTGGGCAATGCCTGGAAGGTGGAGTGCAGCCCCATCACGTGCCAGCATCACTTATTCCTCCTCGCTTACACCTTCCTGTGTTTTCATCCCCCTCCATGGCCTGTCTGGTTTTTATCAGCTGTGAAGTAGGGTAAGACACCCCAGGACCGTCAGGAAGAGGCGAGCTCCCTGCCCAGGGCGGAGTGCCTAGCAGCCCAGCCCCAGTGTGTACTGAATGTGTGAGGCCCTTAGCCCCCAGCCAGGATGTGCAGGGACCCAGAGCTCACTGAAAGCCTGGCAGCCCACGCCCGGACTACATGCAGGCCCATGGGAGCGCCTGTTCTCCATCTTTAGCAGGCAGGCAGTGCGACTGGGGGGGTGGGGGTGGGGGGGACCCCGACAGGGACCTCTGCGGGCTCACACCTGATGAGCTGAGCCCTGACTGGCCTCCACCCCGAATGCCATTACGCAATTAGGGGCTGAGTGCTCACTTAGCCAGCTGAATGAAATTACAGCGTTGGGCTGGGGTGGACCAGGGGAACGTCTTGCCACCCTGGAACCCCAAATCATCTGGCCCTAGCATAAATCCAGTCAGAGGGGCACTGGGGTTTGAACTAAGGCCGGAGAGGCCTGATGGCCTCAGACTGAGGCAGGAGATGGCAGGGAAGGTGTTGGTGGGCCACACGTCTTGTGTCCAAGGGAACGGCCTTGGAGCACCCTAGATACCTAGTGGCACACGAGGTGTGTCCACTGCTTGCCTGACCTCACAGGCATCTGCAAGGCCCCAGGCTGGGCTTCCGGTGCTCACCACATGGGCTCCACCTCCATAGCAAATGTGCATAGGCTAGAGGCTCAAACAACAGAAACCTACCTTTTCCCCCTTCCGGAGGCTAGAGGTCAGGGATCCAGGCATGGGCGGGTTGGCTCCCTGGAGGCCTCCCTGCTGGGCATGTAGACGACCATCTCTCCCTGTGTCCTCATGTGCTCAGTACTCTGTGCCCATCTGAGTCCTGATCTCTTGTAAGGACACTGGTCAGACTGGACCACGACCAGCCCCGTGACCTCATTCACCAACCTTATTCACGTACCTTATTCACCAACATCAAGGGCCCCTGTTCATGCACGGTCACATTTGGAAGTACTAGAGGTTTCAACCTATGAATTTGGGGGTAGGGGGACATAATTTAGCCCATAAGACCCATCGTACTGGACCCCATTCCCACAACTAACAAGTAGTGGATGTGGGGTTTGGACTTAGGCTTTTGGCCCAGGATCCTGGACTCCTTCCAGACCGACCCAGAGGCGTAGGGCCGAGATGGCCCCGTGGGCTGGTTCCAGCACTGTGAGCTGCTCTCGGAGACTCCTGGGTGTCTTGGAGATGCTGCTGTCTGCCCGATCCTCGGGGAGCACTGGACCGGGAGTCTCTCTTGCTCCTGTCTGTACCATCACGTTTGCAGGACTGATGTGATGGGGAAGAAAGGACGCGCCGTGGTCTCCCAGGGCAGGAGAGGAACCCGGGACCCCCTACTGGGGTGCCAGCAGGGCTGCTTGTCTGCCCACCAGGCTCAGGACCCCCCCGATTTTCTGGGGTCCTCTGTCCACAGAGACATTCCTTCCCTGGGAAGCATGGTAAACTGTTTCTGGAAATGTTCCTGGAATTGCCCTCAGGTGGCTTCAGGAAGAATTTCCCAGCACTGTCTGTCACAGGGGGAGAAATATGCAAATGTCCACACACCCGACCCTGGGGCCCCGGGCAGCACCAGGAAATCACCTCTTTAGGAAAGGACATAATTACGTACAGCTCTTCTGGGCTGCAGGCTTTACTCTGCTCTGAACTTTCTGCAGTGTGTGTCTAGACACAGGGTAAGACACTGGACAAGACAAATTCATTAGCTGGCCTGAATAATAGATAGGTTTGGGAAGCAAACGCACGGCAAGGTGTTCCCTCACGGTCTCTGCACATATGGATTTTCCTTTAAGAGCCAGAACAGAAATGAATAACAGGCTGATTGTCCTTAATGACGCGGGCGTGTCAGACAGCCCCTCATTAAGGAAAGCATGCCTTTCTCCCCCCCACCCCCCGACGGATTTGCTGGTTAAGTTCTTCGAAGTAGCCCATCATGCTGGTCGGAGAGAATCACTCAGATTGTGGACCACAGGGGCTCTGTTTGGGGGGACTGTCTTTGGGGCAGGGTCACAGAATTCACCCTGCTGATCAGCAGGTCCTAACAAGCGCCTTGGGAAGGAGCCCTCTCTTTTAACGGGATGGCTGACCTTCTGCTCTAGAAGGAGACATTCCCCCGACAGAAGGCAGAGAGATCTGGTATGAGGAACCCACCCCCACTTAATGCAGATGATGCCGGCTGTCTCCGTGTCTGTGTGTTTCCGGACCCCACGCCGGGGGTCTCTGTTGCCCCAGGGACGGTTCCTGCACACGCCTATGGCTCTCTACTTGGACACCTGCCCCTTCTGCCCATGTGCTCTTGCTGGCCTTGGCGGTGAATTCCGCACCTTGCAGGGCAGGCTGGCAAAATGCCAGAGGATTCATTCATTCCCTGGGAGCAGCCTGCCCTCCGCAGTGGGTGGAGTAAATGCCCCATGTCTGGCATTCCTGGGTGGTCCTGTGTGTCCCTCCCAGGTCACCAGCAATGGCTAGTCCGTGTCCAGGGCAGTGATTCCCTCCCTGACACACCTTCCTGGTACCCCTCCCTTCCCAGCCTCACTGGTGCAAGCTCACAGCAGACTTCTTGGGATCACCTCCCAGAGAAAGTCCTGGCCCCTCCATACGCAGCAACGTTGAGTCCGGTGAGCAGAGACCCAGTCAGAGTGCTGCTGGGTAGCTAGGGGAACATAGCCTCTCTGCCTCCCCCATGGGGTGGAGGCCTTCAGTGGGACCACGGGAGGCCCCGAGAGCCGTGGTGCTGTTCCCATCTGTGGCGGGGAAGACTGCTGCCCCGTGTCCCACGGGCGTGCAGGCAACTTTTTGTTCCTTGGGTCTCTAGCTCATGGGATGGCGCCCCGGCCACAGATGCCATGGCTGTTCCCAGGCCACCAATCCAAGTGTCAGTCCCACCTAGAAACACGGTCACAGACACACCCACAATCATATTTGACTAAAATGTCTGGGCACCCCCGGCCCAGCCAGGTTGACGCATAAAAGTAACCATGACAATAGCCTTCTAGGCGTTGTTGCGTCAAGGCCAGGAACCAATGTTAATCCTTGGGCCCCTGAGGTCACCATGGTCCAGCGGTTGGAGTGGGGACATGGAGAGCTCATGGGATAGAGGGTGTCAGGGTCCAGTCCCTCTGCCAGAAGGTCCAGTGGGACCGAGGGCCCATCCGGTGGTGAATTTGCCAGTTCCAGGAGGGAGAGCCGCAGTAGACATAGCAGAGCTGCCATAATCCCATGCCACAGGACAGGTGAGCCTCAGGGACATGGGGCTCCCATGAAAGAAGCCAACCTCAGCTCAGCCCCCTTTAACCAGCATCCCTCCCAGTGTGTACTGGGACTGTGCTGTGACCAGCTCTTCATTTAGGTTAGCAATCTGAATTTCCCACTGCCATGCAGTCTGAGCTATTCTCGGGGTCCAGGGACGAGGACATGGTATGCCCGCTGCCGCATGGCCTTCCCCCTCCCAAGGGTCCCAGGAGTCTCGCTCAGCCTGGCTGCCTCCAGCAGGTCTGTCAGTGCTCCTCCATCGAGCATGGCTTCGCCCAGGTGAGCTCTTTGCATGCTCCTGGCGCAGAGACCAGGGTCAGCCGCACCAAACCGGGTGAGGCTCTCCCTGTTCCCAAGCCTCAGGGCCTTCATCTGAAAGATGAAGACCCACCTCTTGGGCTTGGCTGAGGGTTGAGAAAATGTACGTGAGGCTCATGAAGGATGGCCCCCCCTACTCCACACGTGCTGAAGGCCCTGCAGTGGTCCCCCGGGATCTCCTCTCTGGGCTCCGGGTAAACGGTCCAGCGCAGCCCTAACGTTCCCTCCAGCGACTGGCTGCCCAGAGCAGGCATAAAGTTAAGAGATAATTTTTATAAAGCTGGCTGGGGTGGGGGGCGGCTCAGCATTGTTAAGGAATCATTAAAGCAAATGGTTCATAGACATAACACGCATTGAATAATGCAGGTAGATCCCAGCATCCAAACATCGACAATGTGATTTTAGTGAAAAAAGGAAGTCATAGCCAAGGTCAAGTGAGGTCAGGGACCGGCGGGGCTCCGGCATGACGAGGAGTGGCAAAGGGTCCCTGACGTCCTGCCTCTTATGTGAACGGCCCATATCTGTCCCCACCGTCCTAGCAGCCAGAGCAACGGTGACAAAGGATCCCGTTCTGGCGCGTGATTTGGAGAAGGCTTTTCCGGGAGAAGGATCCCTCTTCCTGGTCCCCTGGCTAGCCGATCCAGGGAAGGGGCACAGGTGGGGGGTGCTCAAGGTTGGCCATGGTGCGCTCTGAGCTCAGAGCTTGGCTGTATCTCTGGGCCTGGGGCCCTAGGACCTGCTCACCCTCACACCCAGTGGGGAGCTGGATCCCTATCAATGTCTTCCTTTTAGGGACAGGCAGGATTATGCCATGTGGATCTACTGTGTGTTGCCTTCTCCCCATTCACGGCCATTCGCCTCCAGGCCAGCCCTCTCCCCTGAAGGTCAGACTCATGGGTGTTCACGACTATGATGGGCTGGACATGGTTCATCCCCTCAATTTCCTGTGTGGTAGTCCTCGTCCCCAGCCCCTCAGATGGGACTGTACTTGGAGGTCAGGTCTTGAAATAGGTGATCAGGGGCACCGGGGTGGCTCAGTGGGTTAAGTCTCTGCCTTCGACTCAGGTCATGATCTCAGGATCCTGGGATTGAGTCCCGCGTCGGGCTCTCTGCTCAGCAGGGATCCTGCTTCCCCCTCTCTCTCTACCTGCCTCTCTGCCTACATGTGGTCTCTGTCAAATAAATTAATAAAAAATCTTAAAAAAAAGAAAAGAAAGAGGTGATCAAGGCAAAATGAGGTCAGTAGGGTCCTGGTCCATTATGATGGGTGTCCTTATAAAAAGAGGACATCAGGACACAGACGTGCACAGAGAGACAAGCTGTGAGGACACGCTGGAGGTGGGGTGGGGGGGAGGAGGATGCTGACACACAGGGCAGGAAGAACTTGGGAGAACCAACGAGCCCAGGCCTGGGTCCCAGACCCCCCGCCTTCCCGAAGCTGAAGAGTGTCTTGTTTAAGAGGCTGGTCTGGGGCTTTGCTGTGGTGGCCGAGCTGGCCGGGTACCTGACCGCCCGGCACATGTCCCCACCTGGCTGGGCGGCCTGGGTGTGTAACAGCATCTCAGCCCAGCAGCTCTAACTCCACACGATCAGCACCTGCCTGATGACCATCCCCAAAGCCTCTGCTGACTTTTCCTTGCTCCAGCCCTGAACGCTGGTGACACTCTTGTCCTTCTCTAGGCTGTCATTAAATCCTGCTAACTCCACCTTCCCATCCCTCACAGATCTGCTGGCTTGTCACGCTGGTCTAGAGGCCCACTGCGTCCTGACGGACAGGCCCCAACCCAGTGCCTCAGAAGGCAGCCTTATTGTCTCCTTAAAGCTGCAAAACGTGAGTGGGTTTTGGCTGGAGGATCAGTGGCCTTCCCTGTGCAAACCCTCCTATTGGGGTGAATGTCCCTGGCTGTGGTCTCTAGCAGCCACACCACCAGCCCCCCATGCCACTCTGCTCTAGACCCCTGGCCCTGGTGCAGCCCTGGAAGTCTTTGCACTGGCTGGAGCACTCTGGGAAGGCTTTTCTAGAACTTTCTGTATGGCTCCCCACCGCCATTGTGTCTTTCTGTATGGCTCCCCACCGCCATTGCGTCTTCCTGAAACATCCCCCTCTTGAGGAGGCCCCCACCAGCTGCCATGTCAAAACCGCAGCCGGTCTCCTGTCCTGCTCTGGCCCTTTTGAGGTGTCACCCCCAACACTTAAGTTTCTCCACTGCTCCCAGCCACTGTGAATGGACACCTGGCCTTGGCCGTGTTTCTATTTACTGTCTCCCCACTCCCTCCACCCCAGAGATACAGGGATGTGGTCCACTCTGCTCATAGCCCCCCCTCAAGGCGGGGGCTAAGCACCCTTTTCAGAGAAAAGAAAGAAGACTGCATCCCAGCACACAGCTAGCCAGTGTAAGGAGTGCGGGCCTTGCTGGGAATTTCTTACATTCCAGCTCTGCCCGGGGCCTTCCCTGCACTTGTTTAATCCCATGATTCTCCTGGGGGCCAGTGTGTTTTCACCCCCCTTCACAGAACAGGAAATTAATACCCAGAGGGGTGAAACCTCTTACCCGAGGCCACACAGTGGTCCAGGGAAGGGACGGTCAACTCCCTGCTCTGCCCACCGTGGGGACATGGGGAGAGCCCCAGATTTCCACTCAGGGAGCACACCCTGGAGCTCAGGTGGAGGCAGCAGGCTCTCCCAAGCTCGAAGACAATTCTTAACCACAGCAAGCCCTAGGGACCACTCGCAAGGCAGGTGCTAGGAGATGTTTGCTGGTTGCCTGCCCATCTATACCCCAACTTGTACCCATACCCTTCTGGCCAACCCCTCTCCTCCCCGGGGCGGGATGCATCTCCTCCAGGAAGCCCTCTGTGCTTACCACCCCCACCAGGTCCCCATGAAGGCCCCTCCTCTGAGCTCCAGTTTTAGGGTATGACCCGCACCCTCCATGCTCCTTCAGCTCCCACCGCGTGGGCCACCAACTGGCAGGAAAGGTGGCCCCATGAGTGGTGGGCCCTAAGCCCGCCTTCTTGAGCAGGGATAGCTCTCTGGAGGTGGCCGGGGGCGTCAAGCCAGGAGCTGACTTTCTGTGACTTGTTCTGTAGGGACACCCGCATTCACGCTCCTCTGTGAACATCCTCATGGGCGGTGTCCGTCTGTTGGCTGAGCAGCCCATGGCAGCAGGAAGGGTCCAGCCTCGTGGCCTCATTACTTCCAGGAAGTGGCTAAGCAGGCTCTCGGGCCCAACTCCTGGCTCCTGAAAGGCAAGGCTGCTGGGCCAGGGCCCTGGGCCTCCAGCTGTTCAACTCCATCTGTACGACCCCATCCCAGCCCCAGAGTGGGCAACAGGGTGTCGTGGCTTAAACTGGGTCCCCAAAGAAGGTATCCATGTCTTCATCCCGCAGCCATGGCGGCCACCTTGTTTGGAAAACAGGGGCTTGCCGATGGGCTTAGTTAAGGTGGGGTCGTACCAGATCAGGGTGAATCTGATGACGTGTCTGTCCCCGTAAGAGGACGAGAGGACACACAGACACACAAAGAAGGCCAGATGACAGCAGAGGGGAGATCAGGTGACAGCTGGGGAGGGGAGACAGGGGCTGAGCCGTGGATGGCTCCAACCCTGATGACACCCGGCTTTCAGACTTCTGTCTCCCTCCGGGAGAGCCTGTCCATCGCCTCCAGCCACCCGGTGTGTGGGTGTTTGTCCTAGAAGGGCAGCAGGCTCAACCACGTCGGGACTCCTGGCTCTTCTCTGTGAAAAATAAGACAAGAAATGTAGGAATCTCCTGTGGTCATTCATTCGTGCAATGAACAGTAACGGAACACTAATTTACCAGAAATTGTTTTTAAACTTTGGATCAAGACAGGGACCACACATACGTGTGCACTCACACACACCCCTTGCACGTATGTGCGTGCACACACAGCTCTCATGCATGCACGCGTGCACACACCTTGCACGTGTACACATTCCTCTCCTGTACATGTGCACGCACAACACCCACCTCTCTCACACATGCGTGCACGCACACCTCTCAGGCGTGCACACACACTCCTCTCGTTCATGTGCGCGCACACAAGCACACCTTTCTCACACATGCGCGCACACACACCTCTCTCTACCCATTGGAGACCCTGTTGCGAGGGGCGGATTGCACATGATTCCAAGTCCCTGCAAATGAGGTACAGCAAGGTTCACCCCCTAGCCCCCTTACAGTCCCTGGGGGCTAGGAACACGGAGCTGCTCTTGGGCTCCTGCCCTGCGTATGCCTCCGTGCGGTCCGCACACCAGCCTCCCCAGGCTGGCTGTCTTTGAGGTTTTACTTTGACAAATTTCAGACTTAAGGAGAGTTGCAGTGAAAGTACAAAGAATTCCTGTACACGTTTCATTCAGATTCCCCAAATGTTAACACTTGCCATACTGGCTTTATCAGCCTGCTCCTCCTACCCTCCCTCCCTCCCTCTGTGCACACTCTCACACACTCACAACGCATGCACACACATATAGATGTGCACACACACATTCACACGCACACCGGCACACGCGCATGCTCACACACATGTGCACATGCTCACACACACAGTGCTAACACACATGTGCACACACAATGCTCACAACACACATATACACATGCACACCCACACACATGCATGCATACGCTCACACATGTGCTCACACAGATACATACACACATGCACACACACAATGCTCACACAATACACACATGCACGTTCACATGCTCTCTGGCACACATGCACACTCACGCAATACACACGCATACACTCACACACACAATGCCCACACACATGCACGTACATGCATGCATGCACACGCACACGCTCACACAATGCACACATACATGTACACACACGTGTGCTCACACGGACACACACAACGCTCACACAATAAAAACATGCATGCACACATGCCTGCACACACTTCTCCCAGGATTCTCCTGTGTGCAGTCACCATGTTACAGGAGAGACCGTCGAGAGAGGGGGCCGACCTGGGCGGCTTCCCCAGGAGCCCCTGCAAGGGGCTGCTCCACCATCCAGGACCCCTGGCTCCAGACCTCCGAGCCTGGGGGAGTCCGTGGCTGAAGCCGGGACACCCCAGGCAGACAGCAGAGCTGTCATGGCTCACAGCCCCAGCGCCACCCCTGCCCCCCCCACCAGCCTGGGTCCTGCTCCTCCCAGGGCTGAGACAGTAACAGAATGGGACAGTGGCAGGAGCAGCCTGTTGTGAGGCCCGAGCTCTGCTCTTCATCCTTCAACCGTGTTAATCCTCTTATACACCCTGCCGTGTAGACTGACTTCAAAGAGGAGCACGTGGGGCCTCAGGGACGCCAGTGACTTCCCAAGTCACTTCGTGTGGGGACAGGCTGCCCAGCCTTACGTCCGGCTGGTGACCACTATGCTGACTGGCCCACGGTGTCCCCCGGCTGGGCCTGCCAACCACCTCCTCCCAATCCTGCACCTGAGAGGCTCGGGGGACACGTCGGAAGGGGACACAGAACCCAGAGGCCCCAGGCCCGGGTCATCATTAGTGAGCGTGAGCAGGGCGGGGATGCCTCGGGCACTGGGCATGCCTGACAGGTTGGGGGTTACAGGGACCCCCCCTCACATCCTGGGTCAGTGCCAAGCTGTCCTCCCACACTGCCTCGCCCTACTTCATTCCAGTGAGCTCATAAGTTCCATTTTTTAAATCAAGAAAAGTCACCAAAATAAAACAGCCAAGAAGGGAAGATGGGATGGGTGGGGGTGGGCCGGGGAGGGCTGTTCAGGGTGCCATCGAGCCTCCCCCCATGTCTCTGAGCACACCTGGAGGGCGCCTGTGTCCCAGAGGCCGGCAGGCAGCATGGGGACACTGGCTGGAGCCTGCGGCAGGCAGCATGGGGACACTGGCTGGAGCCTGGCACCCTGGGCTGGGAGGAGGGGCCCTCCCGAAGTTTTCCTGTCTGGTTTGTGTCCCAAGGGGCTGGTGTCGGGGTGCACCTGTGTGTTGGGGTGTGTGGGGTTTTGCGGTGCTGTGGGGGATGGGTCACAGGGAACCAAGCTCCTGCTCAGCCCCTGGCCTGGCCTCTCCCACGTCTGCCCTGGGGCTGGGGATGAGAGGTGGCTTTGAAAGGGAAGTGGTGGCCAACCGAAGCTGTGGGGGAGGGCAGGGGTCCTGGGAACACTTAGGCCCTTATCGCTGATCAAAGCCTGGAGGTGCCGCCCGACAGGGGAGGTGTGGCCCCACCTGGCTCTCATTAGGGCCGCAGCCTGGTTCCAGCCGGGGTCTGCTCTTGCTCACAGGCCCTCCCAGACAGACAGACCTCCACAGGGCAGCCCTTCTACCGCACCTGGCGGCTGCACTAGCAGGCTGAGCTCAGGGCACTTGGGCAGTGGGGAGGACAGCCGCCGCCGATCTCCCTGCTCAGGCCTTGGCATACGCTGTCCTTCCCCTCTTCCCTCTTCCCATCCTTGGGGCCTGCTCCCTATCCCCTCCAGTGGACAAGTGGACATCTGCCTGCGCTGTGAGGCTGCTATCAAGGTTCACTTCTACGTGCTTCTGGAAGCCTGGGGATGGTGGGGCATCCCCTCCTCATGCTGCCCACAGATAAGGCTCCCATGGATCAGACCCTTCATCTGGGTGCCAGCCGCTGCACCTGCTCCTCTGGGAGTACGGGGCTTCAGACCCTGCTGGCCTGTGGGATGATTCACACCAGCCCTCCTGTTTCTGCCCATCTCCTCTACAGCCCGAGCCAGCCACCCAGCCAGCTTATACACCCTCCTGCCCAGGGCAGGGTCCCCTCGGGCTATGAGTCTATGCAGCGAGGATCCTGCTGTCCAGCCCATCTGCCCGGCTGGGGCAGTGGGTGCTCACCTAGGACAGGGGTTCCAGACCCACCCTAAGCCCTCTGCCCCAGGCCCTGCCTGTAGGTCACTCTTTGGGACCACGGTGGGGTCCTGGCAGCTCGGGGCAGGGGGAGCATGGCACAGGGACTCAGGAGACTGTGACTCGGGTCTTGGCTTTGTTCATTCACCTCCCTGGTCTCTGCCCACTCTTCTAGAACGATCCGCTGGTGGTCCTGCCCCTTCTGCTCCTCAGAGCCTGGATGTATGTGTGGGACCCAAGCGACAGCTGCCCCCTTCTCCCATAGGGGTGTTAGCCCCTGGCTCCAGCTGTTCCCAGGGGTTCTCCCAGCCTCAGCATGCTCTCCAGAATGTTCTCTAGGGTAAGCTCCAGTGAAGCGGGTGGGTGAGATGTGCCTGGCGTTCGAGCGCCAGCTGGACCGCTGAGTGACCGAGGGCCAGTGGCTGGACCTCTCTGGGCTTGGGATCGTCTGCGCATTCTGTAGGGGTCGTGGCTGGAGGCAGGCTGCTGACTGCAGGGCTCTGTGTGTGAGTAGAAATGGCTGGGGTTCCCTTAGTGGGGAATCTGAGTCTGAGGAACGGGGTCGTGTCAAAGAAGATGCCCCCTGGGAATGGGGAGGGGCCTGGGGTGGGAGTCACTTAGCTCCTGGACGTGCACCTTCCTGCATCTCTCCCCCTCCCTGGGCCCTCAGTCCGCTTTGCCGGCCCCTTGGGTCTCCCGGCTCCAGGCTCAGTCCACGGGGTAGCCCGCCTTCTGCCATCTCTCGGCTCCCAGTGCCCTATATGCCTTATGCCACCTTTGCCCACACCCCTGCCTGGGTACCCCCCAGGCTGGAGACCCACAGGCCTATCCCCATGGGGCGGCTGGAGGCACTCCAACCCTTCCATCCACACCTGTCCCCTCCCACTGCCTCCTTCCACTAGGCCTAGGGACCCTGTGGCACAGTGTGCCCTGAGGCCGTGCTCCCCACACCTGCTCTCTGTTCCTGTCCCTCCTCCCTTCTCCTCACCTGCTCTCTCTGCCTCCTCCTCCCCCTCTGACTCTCTCCAGAATATTCTAGAACAACTACAAAACCCCCATATAGGTTTGGCCTCAGATCCTCCCTCAAAAGAACCTCTCCTGGAAATTGCTTACAGCCTAATTCCTACAAGAAGGGAGGCTTGGGGTGTTCGGATGGACCCACTGGCTCTGGCCCCCAGAGGGATGTCCCAGGGAGAGGAGGATGGACCAGACCACCCCTGCGTGTTCCAGGCCCCCCTCTCCTGTGTGTGGGACAGCATTCACAGGGAGGACCACCTCAAAGGGGGAGACCGAGGTACAGATGGGCATCTCAGGGCGTACCCCCACCTTGCTCTTCATATGACCCGTGTGGAAGTTTCAGGTGGTAACTACACGTTTTGAAGATCGGATTTACTTTAGCATTGCCGGGCAGCCCCCTTCTAGGCCCAGCGGTCCCCCAGAGTGGCCACCCAGGGCAGGCCAGGCCCATGTCTCAGGGTACGGGTGGTATATGGGAAGTTGGAGGGGGGTGGGCTCTGCAGCTTACAGCCCTGGGACCCAGGCAGGCACTCTCCATACTTGCTGTGGCCCAGTCCTTGTCTTCCTGTGGCCCAGTCCTTGTCTTCCTGTGAAGTGGGAGGCATTCCACTGTGCCCAGCTGGTGAGTTTGCCAGCAAGAAAACGGTGGGTCAGTGGGATCAGGGAATGGCCCAAGCTCGGGACAGGTGGGCCTTGGCTCAGTGTCATTATCCGAACGCTGATCTGATAGTGGGGGGTCCCTCTAGTCCCGCAGGCTGTCTCCTTTCTCCAGCTCCCATCCGTCTGTCCCCTTCCGGCCTGAGGCTGTCTTTTAGGGTACCCCTCTGCATGGCAACTGTCTCTCAACACCCCTCATCTGAGTCCTTCCCACGGTACAGGTTCATTGTGGGCACAACAGGAGGGAAAGCTTCAAGGTCAAGTGTGGGCCCAGCATCGACAAAGGGAAGAAAGGTGGGTGGGCGCAGCTGAGCCTCATCCCTGGCGAGGATCAGGACACGGGGGCGCCATGATCCGGGCTGAGACTTGCCAGGCTGGGCTCTTGTTTCCAGCAAGTGGAGGATACTCTTGCCACTATCCGGGCTGCAGTGGGCTCCAGCCATTGCCCTCCGTCTCTCCTCTATGATGCCTGACTAATCGTCACCCTTGGTGACAGCTGAGGGAATGCTGACATAATCCCATAACCCCGTGCGTCGCTGGCTCTGCTGTGGATGCCCTCAGGGGGGCGGGGGGCAGCCGAGAACACACATACACCAAGAGGAGACCCTCTGCCCCTTTCCTACCACCCCCCTTACATGTGCAGTGGATGCGGGAAGACAAGAAGCACCAACCATTGCCCCCCATTTCTATAGAAGGTGCATTTCCATGTTTCCATCCAGACGGTTTTCGACACAGTTTTTCATGAGGCCACCACAATGCACGCACTGCGGGGCCCCTTTCAAGCATTCCTCCTACTGTTTAAGTAAACTGCCCCCCAGACGTACTCTCTAGTGGCCAGTGGTGTTCTGGCGAGGATGCTTTGAAATAACGAAGGCCCTTCCCGTCGTTGTCCCGCACACGAGGAACATCTTAACGAAGCAGGTTGTTTCTATGTTCTAGATGACATTCTTAAGCTTTTTTTTTTCCTTGTACAATTTTATTTATTTATTTGACAGACAGAGATCACAAGTAGGCAGAGAGGCAGTGGGGGGGCGGGGGCGGGAAGCAGGCTTCCCGCTGAGCAGAGAGCCCAATGCAGGGCTTGATCCCAGGACCCTAAGATCATGATCTGAGCCAAAGGCAGATGCTCAACCTACTGAGCCACCCAGGCGCCCCCCAGATGACATTCTTCAACCGGGTTCCTGCAGGGGGGCCAGGGATCGGTATGACGACCCCGAGAAAATGGGAGATAAACCGCACATTCAAAACCAGTGCCAATAAAATAAAATAAAATAGATAACATGGGCAATGGACCAAGTCATATTTTTTGTAGAAAAATCAGGAAACAGTCCCAGAGGCCAGTTGTTGTGTGCTGGGAAGGATGGAAGACACCAGCGCTTTCAGACTCCTCTCCTTTGGGACTCTGGGTCTTGGGGCCTGGAGCCGGAGCCGCTGCCGACACCGAGTGCTACCACCACGGGCAGCAGCTACAGCCACGGAGGCACGGCGCTCAGCCCCTCGCACACGGGGCTTGTCAAGAAATTGGAACAAATGTTTGGTATTAGAGGGGTTTAAGTTATGGGGGAATTTCATATGTTATGATTTATGCATCCGTCATTCCAATCACCTTAAATAAGAAAAATGTTGGTTTTCAATTGCCACCGAGAAGTATCTGGTCTCCTTTAGATGAAGATTAACCGCGTGCAGTGACGTCTCAGCTTTGCAGGCAAAGCTCACACTTTCCTTATTATGTAACTGATAATTCGGACAAGATTTAATCAAACAATCCATTTCTAATACCCATTTGGTATTAGATTTCTGTTTCGAATTTGCCTCGATTCGTGCAATATCCACAGAGACTGTCTTCTGGTGAGTGTTTTTAAGTTCTGCATTTTCGACTTACACATAAGAGATAATCCAATAAGGGAAGTGAAAGCAGTAAAAGCTGGTACAATTACCAGGGTTTGTCTTCCAGGAAAAGAGATAGAAAGATCTGTTATAAACAAATAAGAAATTTATTAAATATACTTGTTCTACATTTAGGTAGTTAGTAATATATTATTATATTTTGTGTGCTGGTAGATTTGAGTCAAAAAAGTTCTGCTTTAAAAAAAAAAATCCGCTCATTCCCCCGGATTTTATGAAACCAAACATATCTCTATTTAGACACATAATAGCGTTTGCAGTCGAAAGATAACTGTATTTGACTATTTCGTAGGTTCGGTAATTATCGATGTGGCCCCACTTTGGGCCAGAACCTGGTTAGACACCAGTCCTCCAACTCAGACGAAGCAGGTGTGGATCTGGGTGCTGAGGGTGGGCCAGCGCAGGGGCCACAGAGCAGGCTTGCTCCAGCCAGACGCGGACAGCGGTGGAGGCCCTGGTGGCCCTCCGCTCCGTGGGGTGGGACTGGCGGACTCTGGGGTCCAGAGCAGGACAGGTTGGGCTGGCTCCTGGGGAGGAGGAGGAATTTATCAGGGGTAATCAAGTCTCAACGGCAGAGAAGCTCTGAGCCTCTTTCCCGGGCCCCACTGCTCGAGCCTTAGTTTTGAAGAGTCCACATTTCTATCCACGCATTCAGTAACAGTTGCCCAGAGTCTGCTGTGCGCGAGCACAGGTCCCGGAGTTCTGGGTGGGGGTGAAGAGCTCTGCGGGAAAGCCTATGACATTTAAGGGGAGGGGAGTTTTTTTAGTGCGATTTAATCATCAACCTGCTTTCTAATCAGCAGGTTTTAGTCATCAACCTGCTTTTTAAGTCATTTTGAATCCGTGGTGTTAATCATGCATTCCCCGATTTCTTCTCGGTTCTCTCCACCCGTTCAAAACGATCTGTCAAGCCGTAGGTATCAGTACACACACAGACCTGCTTCAAATCACTATCATTTCCTGACAAGTCTGTATGTCTAGACGCAGCCTCTGGGCTTGAATTTCAAGGTGGGAGCCTTGGGGAAAGTCCTTTTTGGAAATCTCCTGGTGACAAAGACAGACAAATTTTTATGGATAGCAAATATTCAGCCCCGGTTCTGGAATATCCGGCCCATATGCGGTCTGGCCCTAGTTCTCTGAGAGATGGAGGAGTATCTCTGCGTATTTTAAGGTTTTTTTGTTTTTGTTTTTGTTTTTTTTCCCCCACAGAAACCAGAGCCACTGAAATAATTACATCTTGACCCAATTGGGTGCAGAGACAGCATAAGACATTCCTGCACCTCCTCCAGCCACGTCCCCTCCAAGAAACTCAGGACCACCTATTCCAGCACAGGGGGCAGATCGTGTATTTGGGTTTCTATCCCTTTCTGCCTGACCCCGCTGGAGCATCTGTGGCCAGCCCTCTGTGCCCATGCCCATTTACAGGCATTATGTTCAAAAGTTTTCATTCCCTAATTTGTTTTGACCTGGAGACCAGCTGGAATGAATTTTCAAGTCATTCAGGGACACAGTTTCTTAAGTGTCGGGGTTCACACATTGCCAGCTTTTATGAGGACACTAATCCTTCCTGGTTTATGGACCCATCCTATTGATTTGGGAAAAAGCCTGCATGTGGGGCCTTTTTTTTTTTTTTTTTTTTTTTTTTTGTCCCCAACAGAGACCAGAGAAGGTAGGGTGAGTAGGGGAAGTATGGACACAGGGGAAGGCAGCGGGTCACCATGGAGGGCATTGATCTTGGGATTTTAAATGCAGACCAGCAGCTGCCAACTCTGCCACTTTGGGTGATCATTTGGTCTGTTCAAGTCTTCATTTACTCATTTAAGCATGGGAAAAAATATTATATGCATCATTATATCTTACAGGAGTCTCATGATGCTTTAGTGAGATGATAAACACCAAAGTTCTATGAAAACACTACTACAAGTGGGACGGATGATCATTCACTAATTATCACCCATACTTACTTGACCTATTGAATACCTATTATGTGCCACTGTGCTTAGGAGTTGGACAATGGTACAGCCAGCGTGTGGCTCCGGAGAGAAGGAACACAGAGGAGGATTTTATACCTCCCTCTCAGTAACTGATTAAACTCACAGACAAAAATCCAGTAAGACAAAGAAGGTCTGAACACTATCACCACCTTGTCATCACTCACACTTATAAAACCGTACACCCAACACCTATAGGACGCATCTTCTTTTCTACCGCACGTAGGATGTTTACTGAGATCAACCATGTCTGAGAGAAAAGATTAGTCTCCATAAGTCTCAGAAGATTGGAGTTTCACAGAGTATGTTCTCTGACCATAGCAGAATTAAATAAGAAATAAAAAAATAAGATATTTAGAAAATCCCCAGATATCTGGAAATTAACAGTCTTCTAAATAACCCATGGATCAAGGAATAAGTCACCAGGAAGATTAGGAAATATTTTAGCACAAAAAATCATGGAACCTAACATCTCAGAATTTGTGAGATTATAGCTAAAAATAGTTGAAGTGGAACATATTTCCTTAAATATCTCAATTAAGCAGGAAAAAAATGGTTTAAAACCAATAATTTATGTTTATACTCAGAAGCCAAAGAAGAAGAAAAAGAAGAGGAGGAAAGGGAGGTGGAGGGGGAGAAGGAGAAATAGTAGAAGAAGGTAAATGCAAAGTAACAAAACAAAGAAATATCAAAGATAAGAACAGAAATGATAAAATAAAAATTAAACAAAATCAATACAGCAAAAATTGTTCTTTAATACAATTAAATAATTTAATAAACTCTAAGAAAGGCCAATGAAGAAAAATAAAAAGAGAAGACAAAACTTACCAACGTAGAAAATGAAGATAAGATATTCCCGCAGATCCCAAAGTCACTAAAAAGGTAATAGGCAAATATAAACAACCAGAGTGAGAAGGTAGAAAGAAACTTTTGGTGGTGTACATTGTGGTGGTGGTTTCATAGACGTATGCGTATGTCCAAATTCACCAAATGCATATATTAATTATGTACAGCTTTTTGTCTGTCAAAAATTTTTAAAATAGAATAAAGCAAAAAACCCCCACAACCATATGCCATTAAATTTGGTAACTTAGATAAATGGACAGGTTTCTTGAGAACCATTTTATCAAACTGACTCAAGAAGAGATAGAAAGTCTGAATAGCTCTATAACTATAAAAAAATTCAGTGTGTTGCCACACACCTTCCAACAAACAAAATTCCAGGTCCAGATGGCTTATCAAACTCAGAAGAAAGAAATAAGACCAAAATATCACAAAATCTTCTAGAAAACAGAAGAGAAGGAAGGAATGCTTAAACTCCCCTTTTTTTTTTTGAGCCCAGAATTGCCCTGATACCAAAACCAAACAACAGAATTACAAAAAAAGAAAACCAGACCAATATCTTTCATAAACATAAACCAGAATGTATCTTTCATAGAACAGTATCTTTTATGATATTCAGCAAAATATTAGCAGATATGAATTTAACTCTATATACGATGACCAGTGGGATTTATTTCAGGAATGCAAGGTTGAATAAGATTTGAAAGTCAGTCAAAGTAATCTCTGTATTAGCAGAATAAGGAGAAAATCACATGATCATTTTAACAGAGGCAGCAAAATAATGATGTAGGATCCATTCTTCAAAACTCATCCCTGATAAGAACTCTCAGCAAACTAAGATGGGAAGAGATCATCCTCAGTTGTGAGAAGGGCATGCATGAAAACCTACAAACAACATCATCCTTGGTGAGTGACTGGAAGCACCCCTGAGGCTGGGAGCAAGAGAGGATGTTTACTCCACCACTCCAGTCCGTGCTTGTACAAGAGGGTCTAGCCAACTCAGTAAGGTCAGAAAGAGAAGCAAAAATAAGGAAACAAAAGGCATTCATATTGGAAGGGAAGACATAAACTCTCTTTATTTGCAGCAGCATGCTTGTCTACATAGGAAATCATAAGAAATTTTCAAAAAATCTGCTCAACTTTATGAGTAAATTCTACAAGATTGCAAGATACAACATCAACATATAAAAATCAATAATATTTCTTTAAACTGGCAATGGCTTAGAAGTTGAATCTTTTTCAAAATTGGAAATCAAAACAAAATAAGTGTAAATACCATTTGGAAAAATATAAAAATAGACATAAATTTTATGAAAGTTTGTTAGAACACTACACAAAAGCTCAAAACATTTCTTTTTTTTTTTTTTTTAAGATTTATTTGCTTATTTTAGAGGGGGGAAGGGCAGAGGGAGAGAGCATCCTTAGGCAGACTCCCTGCTGAGCATGGAGCCAGATGTGGGCCTTGATCCCAGGACTCTGAGATCAAGACCTGAGCCAAAGTCAAGAGTCGAGCATCCAAACATTTCTGAGTGACATTAAAGAAGAGCTACATAGATGAAGAGACACATACCATATTCATGGATTGGAACATTCAGTTTGTTAAGATGTCTCTTTTCCCTTCATTGGTCTGTAGCAGGACTGGCAAACTATGGCCTTCAGGCTGGCTGCCTGTTTTCGCAGGTAAGGTTTTATTTGAAAACAGTCATGCCCATTAGTTTATATATTTTCTGGGGGGCTACATGACTCATGGCCATGCTTAGTGCCAAGCAGAGCAGGGGCTCTACAAATACCCACTCGCTCACCATCAGTAGTAAATTCTAACTGGCACTGATTACTGCAGCCCAGTGACAACTGAATTAAATCTCTGAACTGGGAGGAGAGTTAGGAAGTCAGTGAGTCCTGGTCTGCTCCCCATGGGTCACTGTGTACCAGCAGCCTGCCAGCTCATGCCTGTTTCCTCTTCTGTAAAATAGAGATGTTAGAGATAAAAGTGTGTTTCACCGGGCAGTTGTGAGTGTCACATTGATTACTCTTGTGAAGTCTCCCGTTGTCCTGAGCCACGACTGAACTTGGCAACAGGCATTCTTCCATTTTAGGCATTTCCGGGGTCAGTGTGTTTTTACTTGTGTCTCCCAGTGCCGACCTGAGTGAGGTCCACATGCCAGGCCTGGGCCTGGGTTCGTCGTTGGGGCTGGGAGGGTGGAGAGTGGTCTTGGGGGTCTGTGTCTGGGGACCCTTCCTCGTGGGGGTCAGGCACCGAGCCAGCCTCAGGAACTTCTGCATGTGTGTCCTGGGGCTGCCTTTATAGACGCTGACTGGGGGGCTTCAAACGACAGAGAGCATCTCCTGCAGCACTGGACACCAGAGTCTAAATCAAGGTGGGGCCATGCTGCCCCTAGAGGCTTCAGGGAGGGTCCTTCCTGCCCCTTCCAGCATCTGGGAGTCGAGGTTGGGTGGGGCTCATGGCCGTCGCCCACCAGCCTTGGCCTCCCCTCCACATGGCCTTCCCCCATCTCCCTGTGCCTCTTATAAGGACATCAGTCACTGGACTCACACCCTGATCCTGTCCTTCCCTCCACCACATGGGCAAGACCTTACTTCCAAACAAGGTCACAGTCAGAGGCTCCGGGTGGACATGAACGGGGGACATGACTCACTACATCTCTTAACACTCGAAGCTGCCACCCAAACTTTCCCCCACTGCCCCGTCACCTCCTCAGAGCTTGAGGGCCTGGCCTGCTGCTACCTGGGACAGCCAAGTCCTGTCTGCTGGACACCACACCTGTCCTGGGGCCCAGCCCTGGCTATGTCGTTTCCTGAGAGGTGGAACGTTCTGGACATACTGACAACTGGGAGTGTGCAGAGACAGTGGAGTTGGGGTGATGGGGGCAACACCACTTCTGCCCATGCCCAGGGCTGGGAGTGGAGTGTGTTGTCAGCAAACCCCAATCCCAGAGGCCTGGGGATTGTCAGGGAGTGGGTGGGGGAAGGGGAACATGGCCTTGGAACAGAGATCTTCCCTGCACAGGGGCACTGGGCAGGGTCAGGCCAGCGGGGTCCCAGCACCCCCTCTGCCTCTGGGCTCTGTTCTTCTGCAGGAGTGTTCCCTTTAGCTCAGCTGCATGACCAAATGTCACAGCCTGGGGCTTACGGCAGGCATGTGTCTTCTCATGGGGGGCTGTGGGGGCTGAAGGCCCAAGACTGAGGGGGTCCGCAGGCTGGGCTCCAGGGAGGTCCTCCCTCTGCCTGGTTTGCAGATGGACACCATCCTGCTGTGCGTTCACATGGCAGAGACAGGCAGAGATCTCTGGTGCCTGTTCCAATAAGACCAGCCCTCTGTGGGATCGGGGCTCTCCCTTACGACCCCATCACCGCCATCACTTCCTTCAGGCCCCATCCCCAAATACCATACCACTGGGGTTGGGGTTTTCACCTTCTGGGGCATGATCGGGGGTAGACTCTGAGGTCTGAGAGAGTCCTTTGCAGGAACTGGCCGGAGGGTGGGTGAAAAGCTGTCAGGACGGGCACCCCTGATTCTTATGGCGCTGGGGCATCTGGGCCCCTCCGCCCACCAGGAAGTCTCTCCGTTCCTCTTTCCTTTCCCACAGCCATCCCTCGGGTCCCAGCCGGCATCCGTGGAGACAGGCGGGTCCCTCCACGCCCTCCTTGGGCTGGTGGCTGCCTGCTCCCAGGGTGAGTCCTCATGGAAGCTTCTGTTGAGGGCCACAGACCCGGTCGGACCCTTACTCCAGGCTCTCATCGAATCCTGACACCACCCAGCGGGAGAAGCACTGCTGTCCCCATTGAGCAGCCACAGAAACCGAGGCTTGGTGGAGGGGGGAGAGAACACCGCCCTCCACTCTGTGACTCCTGTGACTCCCATGACTCCATGCTCCCCACACCTCCTCCTTGGTTTGAAGCCGGATCCCTCCCCATGGTGGCTGTGCGGATCTGGTCTGCATCTCTAAGTGACCACCGGGAGCAGGCCAGTGGGCCCAGCCTTGGCTGGCAGGGAGGTGGTGGTGGGGGGTCTTTGGCGCTCAGCAACTCCCACCCCCCAGCACGAGATCCTCTTCAGCACTTAACAAAATTGCTTGCTTGCTCCCCCAGAAGAGAGGAGGACCCCTGTGTGGCCAGGGTTTGGCCCCTCAGCCCATGGGCACCGTTAGGCCTCACTGCTTGGTACTGGCTTTGAAGGACACAGTTCTGTCCCGAGGCACTGACCCCAATGGCAGCCAGGCCGTCCCGGACCTGTCATCAGTAATCGAGGGTAAATTAATATTTACTGAGCAGAGTCCCAGGCGGAGGGCTGGGCCTGAGAAACCGGGGGCTGTGCGGGCCGAGGACCCGAGCCCCCCCTCCCCGCTTTCAACTTGAGGACCTGGGTACCCTCTCCCAGCTTTCAACTCAGGGCAGACCCTGAGCTGAAACCCGATCCGCAGCTAATTGCCGGGGCCAGCCTTTCTCAGAACTCGCCTGCCCCGACTTCTGCTCCAAGTGCTTCTCCTGCCCTCTCAGCTCCTCCTTGGTTGCAGCCCTGAACATCAAAGGGAGGCAGAGAAGCCTCTTCACACCCAGTCTCCCTCAGATGGCCCCCTACAGCAGCACCCCTGTGCAGGGCCCTAGTGGAAAGGGGCTTCTAGGTATTGCCAGTGTGCTGCTCCCTCCCTGCTTTCCCACCCCCCACCCCCCCACCCCCACCTACTTTCTTTTGTCCAGGAGACAGAAGCTCAGAGAGGTTAAGCAAGCGGCCCAAGGTCACACAGCGGCCTGCGTGGCAGCGCTGGCTTCGTAAACTGGACTGTAGGAGTGTCCCAGGCCTGCCGTGACAGAACACTGCAAGTGGGGGATGGAAGGCAACAGAAACGTGCTCATTCACAGCCTGGAGGCCAGAGTCTGACACCCAGGGGTCAGCAGGGCCCTGTCCCTCTGAGACTCGGTGGGCGCCTTCCCCATTTGCCCACAATCCTGGGCATTCCCGGGCTCGGCCACATCCCTGCCTCCACTGGCATGCGCCCTTCTCCCTGAGCGGACCTATGTCCGAACCGCCGCCTTCTCGTAAGGACACCTGTCATTGGATTAGGGCCCTCCTGCCCATCTTAATGTCATGACTTCTGCAAAGACCCGTTTCCAGGTAAGATCACACCTGCAGGTGCCCGAGTGACATCCTGAACACCCCTGCATCTCCAGCTTCCTGGGAAAGCCACCTGAACAGTGTGGACGTTCTGAGAAGGTGAGGCTAGCTGAGCGGAGAGGATGACGGACAGGAGCCTCTTGCTCACAGCCCTGGGGAGCCACCTCGGGGTGCCTCACCACCAGCAGGGTCCTGCCCTCGCCCGAGACCGTGTCTGAGATGGAAACAGCGGGTGACCCCTGACATGGTCTGTTAGGGCCCCCTCCCTGCAGTCTGCTCCACAAACTGGGGGCGAGGTGGGTGGCAGTGGACCCTTTGAGCCACGGTGTCACAGGCCAGGGGTTAAGTGGTCGCCCCCAGGCACAGGAGTCCTCGGGGGAGGGCCGGACAGGAACAGGGGTCACCTGACTCCAGGCCCAGAGCTCTTTCCAAAAGCAAATTTGGCAGAAAGCTGACTGATCCGGGAAATTGTTTCAGAAGCCACTGGACACCTCTGTGTTGGCCAAGAATCTGCTAGGTGAATTTGAGGGAGTCGGCACCCCTGGCTTGTGGGAGGGCTGGAGCGGAAGCTGGGGTGGGGGCACGGAGGGAGCTGGCGCTGGGGCTGAGGACGCGTTTGTGGCCCAAGCAGGGGGAGCACAGAGAGGACAGCACTTGAATGAGCAGAGTTGTCTGGGGAAAGGAACCCTTGGAAAGTGATGAGTACCCGTCCCTGGAGACACTCAAGACACTGAGATCCCATGAGGTCCCTTCCAGTCCCGATGGCTGGTGGCCCTGTGCAAGCTGGTTGGGTTGAAGAGGCCCTGGCTGGGTGAGCCAGAGGAGAGCCCAGCCCTCTATGGGGGCCTCTCTCCCAGGGCACAGAGGGATGGACCCTGAGCCCCAAGTTAGGTCTCCCTGGCACTCCCAGTGCGTGTACGTCAGTGCTGTGCCGAGCAGACCCCGTGCCGACGGGGGTCTGTGCCTGAGATCACACCTCCAGGTTCAGAAGGAGGAAAGAAGGCCAGAGGATCCCCTCCTGTACCAGCCCCAAACCTAGCTCCCCGGGGGCAGCTCCCACAGACAGAACCGGGCCCTCTGTTCCCCCGGCCAGCACGGGACCTCCTGCGAGACGGGCCAAGCTGGCATCTGCCCTGGACCCTCCCCCCGCCGCCGTCATTCTCAGGACAACCGTCTCACCACATGAGCATACTGAGGCCGCCTGATGACCAGACCTGAGAGCCCCCATGGGGAACTGAGGGAGTCAGCGTCCTGGTCCAACTGCTTCCTGGGATGCTGTCTGGGATATTCTGTGATTGTCATTCAGTAAAGAAATGAACTTGAGCATTATGGGGGAAAGAGAACAATTGGACCCCAAGGAGATCACGTGCTGAGGCAGAGGGATTGGCAGAGAGGGGTGGGTCTGGGTTTTCTGATGCTCCTCGGGGCAGTTTGGAGCATCAATCCCAGCAGGGGCTCCAGGCTGGAACCTGCCGTGTGGGTATCTGCCTCTCCCTGCCCCTTCATGGCCAGCAGACACCCTCTCCCACCAGCTCCCGGGCTGCGGACCCGCAGCGCACCCTGCTCACAGAGGAAGAGCTATCTGCTTGGGCGAGGCCATGGGTATTCTCCCATTCGGTGAGTCCTTCCTTGCTTCCCCACCTGCCCTGGTCACCAGTGCAGCCAGACCCCTACTGGGGTGGCTCTGCTGTGGCCTCAGGAGACCCCCAAGGAGTGCTGCCCCTCGCACTGGCCCACAGCCCAGGTTCATTAAGTTCATACTTAACCCCAGAAGCCATTGACCGCACACAAACCTCCCACCCCCCACCCCGCCCACGGAGCAACGTATTGCTGAGACTCCGCCGAGAGTAACGGTGCCCCTCTGTCCACAGGGCCTGAGGCTTCTTTGAGACACAGCTCCAAATGCCCCTTCTTCCAGGAAGACCCCTGCTTACTCCCAGCTCAAGGGAGCTCCTCTCCTCTTAGGACACACAGCCCGTGATCTCGCCTCCTCCAACACCTGCTCTCGGCCACCTGGCTTCAGCCCCACACAGCCTCACCTGTGCTCCAGTCCTGAAAATAGCTGAGGGCGGGGGTGGGTGGTGGTGGTGGTGGTGCTGCTGCCTTGTTCTTGGTTGGTCTTTGTCCTCAGGGAGCAACTGCCAAGTGCAGGCTCCTTGGAAGCACGTCTCCCATGCTGGTGATCCCAGAGTATCCACCAGTCTCAGCTCCCGGAAGATTCCATGCTGTCCTCTCTCTGCCTGGCTTCTGCCCGGGTCTTCCCCGAGGCATTTCTTGTTCCCCCTTGCCCCCAACCCTGGAGATGCTTTCTGGTCCCTTGGCTGTCACGGCCAGCTACCTGTGGCTCCGCTCTCTCCCGACACCTGAGCTGGACCTACGGCCCCAGCTTCTAGACCTTGGAATGTCTAGAAGACATTCTAGATGCTCAGAGTTAACCGCAGACATTGGCTCTGTCCCTGTCTATCACCCACAGTGGCCGGAGCACAGCCCATGTTCCAGGAGAGGATTTTGGGGTTGTAGAAGGCAGGGTCACTGATGTAAATTTAGCAGCAGGCCAGGAGGTAGGATGGGAGGCTGGGGGCTGCCTCCTTCGCACCATCAAGGAATGACCTTGAATGACCTTGAAGACCCTCCTTCCCTCCTGGGGCTTTGATTTCCTCCCCACAGAAAGGAGGACCTGGGGTCAGAGGCCAGGCCCCCAGCACAGGCCCCGAGGATGCTGGCACCCCCAAGGGGGAGCCTGGGACAGCAGGGCTGTGGAGGGACAAAGGCACAGGGTCTCTGACTGCCCATCCAGGAAGGTTTGACTCCGTAACTGTTCTCTCCACCCTCCCCTAGGAAAGGACAAAGCAAATGAACCAACAGGGGATGAAATGAGCAAAACTAGAATACTGGACACAGGATCTCACAGATGCTCTCAACCAATGTCTGAGTGCGTTCCGTGGCTGTCGGCTGCTGGCACGAGGTGGTCCGCAGAGCCCTGGACCGCACCTGGCGGGAGTAACTGAAATGGTTTAACTGGCAGAGGGCAGCTCCTCTGTCCGTGGACCTACCCCCAGCACCCCCAGCTCCCCCAGCTGCCCTCCCCCAGGCACCCCCTGCTCCCTCAGCTGCCCTCCCCCCAGGCACCCCCTGCTCCTCCAGCTGTCCCTCCCTCCAGGCACACCCACCTCCCCCAGCTGCCCTCCCCCCAGGCACCCCCCAGCTCCCCCAGCTGCCCCTCCCCTGGACTAGCCCCCCACACCCCCACCTATCATTTGTTCTCTGACTACTCTAGATCTATGTCCTAAGTGGAGCCACGGAGTGTCTGTCCTTCTGTGTCTCATGTATTTCACTCAACACAGTGTCCCGCAGACCCTCCCTGGTGTCACAAGTGGCAGAATGTCCTTTGTCAGACTGAATAATACTCCAGTTATCTGGGGGGACTGCGTTGTCTGTTCACTCATCTGTTGATGGACGCTGGGTTAATTGCACATCTTGGCTGCTATGAACTCTGCCTCTGGGAACACGGGTGTGCAAGCATCTCTCCATTATATCCGGATTCTACCCAGACTTGGAATTGCTGGGTCATGTGGCAATTCTATTTTTAATTTTTGGAGGAACAGCCATGCTGCTTTCCCCAGCAGCTGCATCACCTTCCATTCCCACGGAGAACGTTCAAGAACTGTCATTTCTGGAAATATGGAGCACATCTAGAGGCTTGTGCCGGAAGTGGGGCGCTGGATTTGTGCCCAGACCCTCCCCATTCTGATGCCTATGGGCACTGGGCACCTCCATTTTCCCTCCCCCAAACCTGGGGTTGCAGGCTTCCCATGGAGCTGTCTGCAGCGTGGGGTTTCCCAGTCCAGAAGAAGAGGTGGGAGGGGCAGGTGCTAGAGGCTCAGGTGAGGGGAGAGTGTGGAGGGGCCCTAATGATCACAGGCACCAGTGTGTCCTTCCATCCTTCCCTTCTTCCTCCCTCCCTCCCTCCCTCCCTCCCTCCTTTTCTTTCTTTCCTTCCTTCCTTCCTTCTGTCCTTCCATCCTTCCTTCCCTCCCCCATCCTCCCCTCCGTCCCCCCCTTTCCCTCCCTCCTTCTCTCCCTCCTCCCTTCCATCCCTACCTCCCTCTCCCTCTCTCTTTTGGGGAGTAAAATTCCAACATTCTTCAAAACTGTCTGACCTGGAGTCCAGCAGGAGCTCTCTGAAGTGGGATTTCCTGCCTCCCCTCCCTTGCAACCCCAGAACACCCCCACCTCATCCCCCTGCATTAGGACAGGCAGTTCTGAGGCCCGGGTTATTGATAAGCTAACTTCTTAATCCTCCCCCTTCTTGAAGTTCTAGAATGGGGGTGAAAGCCTGAAGGCATCTGGGGACTTTGGGATGAGCCCATCCTTCCCTTCCCACCTGGTGAGGGATTCTCTCTCTCTCTCTGTGTCTTCCAGGCACACACATCACTGCTTCTTTCAAGGCAATTATTTTAAGGAAAACTCTGTGAGAGATGATGCCACGGTGAGTGTGATTGGGCTACACTGGGCGTGATCACATTGGACTCCTGCTTGCCTCCCCTCTCCCAGGTCGCAGGCACATCAAGGTGCTGGGGGACCCCCTCCTGACCGCAGCCAGGCTCCCCGCCGCAGAGGGGAGCCTGGGAACGCAGGGGCTCCGCTTGCGGAGGTGAAAGCCCACACGTGTCTCGAACTCGCCTCCCCCACCCGGAGCTCGGCCCAGCCAGTCTCCTGCTCAGAAGGAGGAATTCGATCAAATGTTAATCCTCTCCACATGTAGAATATTCCAGATAGCCCCGAGCTCATAGTGCCTTTTGAACTTGTGAACAGAAATTGATTCAAGGTGACGAATTTGTAATCAGCTTATGATTGATGGGCCGCGTTTCCAGAAAGGCAGCTTCGTGTCCCTTCCTCCTTCCCGGGAAGCAAATGTGTTCCACTTTACGTGCCCCCGTCTCAGGACCCGGAGGACCAGGAGAAAGAAAATAAAGTCAACTGCAATATTTAACTTGTATTAGAACAGATGCCACTTAATTAGGGGATCAGGGGGAAGGAAGTGCCAAAATAGAGCTTTTGGGTTCTCCCCCGCCCCGTCTGGACAGAGGGCAGATCGGATGTTAAACTATTAGTGTGATTAGGTGAATAATGACTTTGGACCTAATTTCACGGGATTGGAAAGAGAGCAGGACAGGCTGAAAACAGAAACATCTGTTTGAATATTCTAATTTCAAAGGGTAATCGCCTTGCGCCCGCCCTCACCCCTTTCTCTTCTTGTCTTCCTTCCTTTTCTTTCTTTTCTTGGTTTTAATCTCAAGGGCCTTGAAGTGACGTGCAGAGTTCAGCCCTCGCACAGTTCAGCTAGAAGGTTCTCAGGGCAGACGCACGGGGAGGTGCCCAGGAGAGGGGCAGAGGAGAGCCGGGGGGCTGGGGCATGGGGGGTCGCCAGAACGTGCCCCGGGTTGGGGTGACTTTGAGCCTCTGTGGAGGCCTCAGACCTCCATGCCCGGCATGGTTCGCAGACCACTGGGTGGGTTCACCGGCCTCTTAAACCGGCGGCACCATTTCTACCCATGCTTCCTGCAGCCCGTGGCTGCTCTTCCCGTCTCCCCCGGAGCTGCTGGGAAAACGGCTCCCGGAACCCAACCCCAACCCAAAAAAGCAAACCTTGACTTGCAGCATCTGCTGGTGTCTTTGATGTGAAGACCTCTCCAAGGCCAGTTTAGGGCAAGCCCATGTTGTCCCAGAGCTGAGGGCACTGGGATAAGACCAGCATGTTGGGCCCCTGCCTGCTGCTCCCAGGCCCTCCCTCGCACGGCTGCCACTGGTCTTTGTCTGTGCTGTCCACAAACTGGAACATCCTTTCAGGAACTGCCCCAGGTTGAGAAGTGTCTTCTAGCTCCTCAAGGGTCAGGCTCTGGGTCCAGGCCGTGTTGGGGCCTCCTCCGGGTGGAGCTGTGCCTCCTTCATCCCGGCCTACAAACCTGGAGCCACACGCCCCCCGCCCTTGACCCCGCCGGGGTAGCACATCCTCATTTCCGTGCCCCCTCCATCTACACTGCCTACGCAATGATCTTACTCCCCTCTTTCCCCATCCTGACTCACTCACCAGCCGTGTTTGAGTGACTGCTCTGTGCTGGACCTGGCCCTAGAGTGGATGCAGAGACATCCCAGGAACCCAGGAGCCTCAATGGGGGACAGCAGGAAGGGGCTTTCCTGGGCCTTGAGCAGTAAGTGGGGATAGCTGAGGATCCTTGGGAAAAGTGAGATTATGGGGGCCTAATCCTGGCTAGACCAGCATGGATGGCAGAGCAGGGAGACGGCGTGCTCCATGCAGAGGTGGGGCTTTTGCAAAGGCCCTGGGGTGAGCTCAGACCCTTAAGAAAATAAAAAGATACTTGCTGACCTTCTAGAAGCTAGAGGTGGGGCTTGTGCAAAGGCCCTGGGGGTGAGCTCAGACCCTTAAGAAAATAAAAAGATACTTGCTGACCTTCTAGAAGCTTCTGACTCTCCCCACCTTAATGTCTTGCCTGGAACAGAAAGAACATCCACCTATCTATAGGCCCGCTGAATTCAGATCCTTAATGGGGCAGGCAAAGGGCAAGGTTGGCAGAGGGTGCAGTGGGCAGCTAGATGTTGCCATCAGAACAACACAGAGACCCCAAAGGGTTTACAGAGGTAGGTGGCGGGGGATCTTTGACACTTTATATCAAGGCTTATTTTTGCAAAGATCACAGATACATGGTACAGAATTCCCAAGGGCAACGGGGAGGAAGAGGCTTCTTCCTCCCCCAGGTGCAGCCACCCCGCTCCAGTTCCCTCAAGGTTGGCCTCGAACTCCCCTCCTCGGGTCTCTGTCTGGAGACAGATTGCTCATGTCAGAGCACATGTGTGTAACCGCACCCTCTCTGTGTTCTTCTGGTCCCACACCTTGCTCTTCCGCCCTCACTCACCATGCGGGTGTGTATATGTATACGTACACACAGCTTCTTGTTGTGCACAGATGTGTCCAGGCACCCCCGCAGGACAGAGTGCAGGCCCCCAGGGGACTGAACTGACCATGGTCAGACCCTAGGGGCTGGGGACACAAGCCAGCTCACCCCCTGAGTCTCTGCTCCCTGGCAGCAGGTATGAATGGAAGCTATGTCCCAGGCCCTGCTTTGGCCTGGGGTGGGGGTGGGTAAGAGCAGAAGAAACACAAGACCACGTGCGGCTGCTTGGGGTGGTGGTGGGGGCTGCCAGAGGGACTTCTGGGGGAGAGACAATTGACTGGCGAGCACAACCCCTGTCAGCCATGTAAAGTGCCTCCTGGGCTCATGGACCCCCCGTGTTCCCAGGATGGAACAGGCCTGCAGATAGGGCATGGGGTTTTCTGAGCCCGAGCCCCTCCTCCGGCTCACTCTCCTCCCATGCTTGACACAGACCCATGTACACCTAGCGCCTTCTTTACCCCAGACCTGGTGTGCTTCTCCCAAGCTCGCCCTGCTCTGTGCCAGGCTTGGTGCCAAGCAAGGCGAGGCTGGAGGGCTTCTGGAGATGCTCTTTAGGCCCAGGAAGCACCAAGGTGGATGCTCTTTCTGTTCCAGGCAGGACTTTCAGGTGGGGAGAGGCAGAATTTTCTAGAAGGTCAGCAAGCATCTTAAAAAAAAAAAAAAGATTTTATTTATTTATGTATTTGAGAGAGAAAGAGAGACAGCGAGAAAGGGAAAGTGGGGTGGGAGGGGAAGAAGGAGGGAGAATTTCAAGCAGACGCCCTGCTGAGCATGAAGCCTGACACGGGGCTCGAACTTACAACCCTGAGATCCCAACCTGAAATGAATTCAAGAGTCAGATGCTCACCCAACTGAGCCCCTGAAGCACCCCTGGAAGGTCAGCAAGTATTACATAAGCCCCTGCTATGTGCCCATAGCAGAAATGGACCCTGAACAGAGATGAGCAGAAATTGCAGTCTCCACCCTCCAGGGCAGAGCCTTCCAGGGCAGGAGCTGGTGAACAGGAGGCCAAGAGACCACCGTGGTGGATGGACCCAGGGAAGCAGGGGTCACAGGTGGGGCCCTGAAAAGTCACTTCTCCTCCCTGTGGCCTCAGGGCATCAGCAGAGGGATCTCTGACCTCTCCAGCTGTGGGATGGGGACACCGTGAAAGCGTGCATGCAGGGGAATGGAGGCGTGGGATGAGAGATGCCCTGTTCCGGCTCAGTGGGCCAGTGCTCATGAGCTCCTGGACATGAGGCCCTTGAGGACACGTGGAGTGGGAGACAGAGAGAAGAAAAAGCATCGGAATGAGTTATGAGCACCCCCGACAAACCAAGAATGGTGTCTAAGTGCCCCAGGACTGCCTTTTCAATCATTTGCAAACTGTTTTTTTTTTTGTTTGTTTGTTTGTTTGTTTGTTTTTTAGATTTATCTATTAGAGAACACACAAGCGGAGGGTGGGGGAGGGGCAGAGAGAGAGAATCCCAAACAGACTCTGCACTGTGTAGAGAGCCTGATACAGGGCTCAGTCTCAGGACCCATGAGATCATGACCAGAGCTGAAACCAAGAGTTGGACATTTAGCCCACTGTGCCATCCAGGCGCCCCCAAAACTTTGTTTTTAAACAAAAGACAGGTGCAGCCCCTTTAGGCAACATAGTTTCCATGAGAACCAGGAATTGGCTCCTGGGGGAATATGCAAGTGAAATGAAGGACGGTCTCCAGGGAGACGTGTACAAAAGTGATCCCAAGAGCACTGTTCACAGGAGCCAAGAAGTAGCAGGAGTCCAGACGCCCACCAGTGATGCATGGGCACGCAGACTGGGGCCTGCCCATACCACCAAATATTACCCACCCACGAATTGGAACGGCGTACGAGTATTTGATACCTTATGCTCAGTGAAAGAAACCAGTCACAAAAAGCCATACTGTGTGATTCACGCACACAAAGTGCCCAGAACGGGAAATCCTAGAGAGGGAGCAGATCAACAGCTGTTAGGGTAGGAGGGCAGGAGAACGGAGAGCAATAGCTATAGGGTAGGGGTTTCTTTTTGAGGTGCATGTCCTGCAGGAGGCCACCTCCTGCCCCACGGTGCCCCCTTGCCTAGCTTCAGCCCAGCGAGAGTTGTGGTCTGGGCACTTGGGTGTCTCTCCAGGACGGTGGTGCTGACCGACTCCACAACCCAGAGCTGGGCTCCAGTCCCGACCCAATGCTACGACCAGCACATCCTGGGAGAGTGAAGAAGCAAGTGAATGTGGGGAAGCCAGGGTGTCTCACTATCCCCCACCCAAACTGGGAGGCTGCTAACAACACAAGGGACTCTGGTTCAGCTGTGGATGAGCAGGACCTTGCTGAGAAACCAGATGTGGTCATCTGTGGAGTAAGAGGGGCACTCGACCAGGAATGCCAGAGAAGGTTTTGGCTGGCCGCAATTCCAGAGGGCTTTCTGGCAGAGGAGGCATTTGACCTGAGCCCCTGGTGAAGCAGATCAGTGGACAATCCAAGTTACCACCCTAATAAGAGGAAACAGGGAGAAGACATGTGCCTCTGGGAACGTCATTTTCCCCCTCACCTCTCCAGATGGCCATCTGCCTGTGGCCACTTCCTGCCCCCTCAGAGGGAGGCTCTGAGAGATGCTGAGAGTGTGGCTCTGCCCAGTGGGAAGGGCACACGTCTAGGGGGACATCACCCACGGGCTTCTCTGCCCACCCTGCCCCGGGGTTGTAGCTGATTCTGCTAGGCATTGATTTTTTTCTTTTTTCAGTTGGATTGCGCATGGTTTTGAAAAAATGTTTCTCTTCCTTTGTTTAGAAAGTGTCAGTGTTGGGTGTGGTGGACCGTGGAGGGCCACAGGTGGTCCTGGATGGCATCGGGGCTGCCGTCTCTGCAAGGAAAGGACATCCTGCTGCATGGAGCATGTGGGTGTGCACGTATATAGGTGTGTGAGCATGTGCAAATGGACACACATGTACCCGTGAGCACACACCCATGGATTATGATTATCATGTGAGTGTACATGTTGTGTGAGAGTGTAAGTACAGGTGTCAGTGTGTGGGTATGCATTGCTTGTGAGTGTGCACATGTGTATATAAGCGTGTGGACATTTGGGTGCAGCAGAAAGCTCCTGAGCATGTGGGAACCCTGCTCCTTGACTTCCTTGGGACTCTCCCACATGGTTGTGTGCAGGTGGCAACAACACTCCCCACGTGGGCACCGCCCACAGCAGAGGCTGAGCATCCACATCTGGCATCTCGTGAGAGCCTCAAGCCGTCCTCCCTGACCAGTAGGGGGGTGTTATTCCCCTCCAACAATTTTACAGAGAAAAAATTGGACTCAGAGAGGGCGGATCCCCCTCCCGATGTCCCACAGCAGCAGGTGGCAGGTGGGCCAGGAGCCAAAAGACCTTGAATGCCTGGGCTCTCCCCCACCCTCTCACTCACACAGGTGTGGGAATTTTCCTTTGGCCCCGGGTCCCCTCACAACCGGAGGTCAAAGCAGCTCTGGTAGGAGGGGGATCTTCCCCCCTCACCCTCCACCCTGCACACAGCATTCCTGGGCTGCGGTCCACCAGGCCCTGCAGTTCCTTTGAAGTTGGCCCTTGAAATCTGATGAGGCTTGACCCACCTCTGGATACATCTCTCGCCCAGGGTGAGGTGCTTGTGGGGTTGGCCCTGCCTTCAGGAAAGAGCCTGCACCTCCAAAGTGGGGCTCCTGGGCCCACGAGCCCCACAGAATCCTTCAAGGTCCAAGGCAGCCTGAGCCAGCGGCAAGCGCTGTGGGAAATTGCTGGTAGCAGTCTGGGGCCTTGCTCAGGCAAGCTCAGCTCAGGACAGACCACAGGCAGCTCCAGCCCACCCTCCCACCCACTGAAGGCTCTCCTCCTCCACCACCTTGTCAGCCTGGCTCTTGGCCCTGGTCCCTACTGGCCTGCACTGGGGTTACCTGTGAGACCCTCTGAGGGGCTTTACTCCATGGATCTTCCTTCCATGTGGAAATTCTCCCCTCCCTTCCTTTCCAAAAGCACAACTCTGCTTTTTTCTTCCACTTTTTTGGCTGCTCCTCACTCTCCAGTCTTCTGCCTTCCTCTCACATGGGGCAGGTCCTCAAGGCTCCATCCCTCTCCTCTGCTGCTCACCTGGGACCGTCTCTTCCCCTTCAAGACATCATCTCTGTGAACTCCAGTTATCGGCTGGATATTTCTACCTGGAGGTCCCACTAGCCCTGCAAATTCAAGTCTGAGACAGAACTCACTTCCTTCCTCTCTAATTCCCCAGATCTACTGATTCCCCAGCTTCCCAGATGGCATTACCAGCCCCACCTTGTTCCCTTAGCCCTCCCTGAACACCTACTACCTTAATCTAATCAGCAACAAGTTCTGTGGCCCCATCCCCTCTTCAATAGCCCTTGGTCCCATCTTTTCCTTCCCATCTGTTCTGCCCCTGTCCAAGGCAACAGCCCCTTTCCTGCTCTTCTTGCTTCCATACGGCCTCCTGTAATCCATTCTCCAGACATGGAGATCCATCCTGGCTATGATGGAGAAGTTTGTAGTAGACTGACATCTAACAGGGAACAACTAGAAAAAAAATATTTTTAAATGTTTGGAGGCATCAGAGTGTCTCCCAGGCCACTACAACTTGAGATGGAAAGATCTCAGATAGACACAAAGACTCCCTGACGCTTGGCAGTTTTACCTTTGAGACATTTGTCAGGTCCTTAAGCTCCTCAAGGGGAAAAAAATTCAAAAAAGATGGCTGTTGATAGTCAGAGTAGAGTTTTAGTGTTGCCATTCTAGAGAGAAAATCTGATGGTCAAGGTCTGCTGAAGAGTAGGAATCCCAGAAAACACCTCAAGTTCTCACTTGGGATCCTTGGTGGGATGCAGTCTGGAAGTGAGGGTGAGCTGGAGGGAAAAGCAAGATTTGCAAAGACTGTAATCTAGCCTTGAGGCACCTCACTCCCCAATTGGGTTAAAGTCAGTTGTCTTCTGCTCTACTCATCCATCAGAGGATGCAGTAAACCCTCTCTTGAGCAACATAACACCAACAAGAACCTCTACAATTTGTTATTCACAATGCCTCACATTCACTTCAAAGTTACCAAGTAAAGTGAGAGAAACAGGGTCAAGAGAGAAAACAGACAATAGAAACAGACCCATGATGACCCAGGTATGGTAGTTTCCAGTCTTGCAATTTAATAACTGTGACTAATATATTCAAGAAAATAATTGACAAGATGGAGAATTTTAGCACAGAAAACGAATCTATAAGAGTAGTCAGTAGACTCTGAAGAACCAAAAAGTATAAACACTGAAGTTAAGAGCTCAGCTGATGTGCTCACCAGCATAGTGAGAGCAGAAGGAAGGGCTAATGAACTGGAAGCTGGAGATATAGAACATGTCCAGGCCAAGAAAAGGAGAACAAAAAGGTGGGAATCCAGACAAGAGCAAACAACAGCAACAGCAATGGGGCATGGTGGAGGGGCAGAACAGAAAGGCGCTTGGAGTCCTGGAAGGGGAAGGCTGGGAGAGGAAGCTAGATTGGAAGAAATAATGGCTGGGAATTCTCCAAAGTGGAAGAAAACACCAACTATCAATTCAAGAGACAGACAAAGCCCTTAGAAGGATAAATGCAAAGAAAGCCTCACACAAGTCGAAAAGACAGGAAAAAAGCATTAAATGCAATCAGGGGAAGAAGACATGATGACTCTGGAAGAATAAGAAAAAGATTGAAGCTTATTTTCAACAAAAGTATCCCCTCAAAAGTGATAAAGGGAATAATCCTGAAAACACAGGATACTATACTTAGCAAAATATCCTTCCCAAGTGAAGTGAGGTCCAGTCATTTCCTACTAAACCAGATTTGAAAGAACCCACTGTAGGCAGACCCGCACTAAGAGGAATATTGAAGAAGATCTTCAGGCAGAAGAAACAAGCACAGAAATACAGAAACAAATGAACATCTACAGAAATGGATCTAAATATAGAGTATATAAACAATAGTCATCAAAAATATATGTAGAATTGAAGCAAATATCAACAGGTAAACATATAAAGCAGGAAAAGGATGAACAGAGAATATGCGTTGTCTGGGGACTGGTGAATGTACCAGTTTGAATTTGACTTTGATAAATCAGGAACATGGTAAAGTAGAGGAAAAAATATAAAGGAGGGTCAAGCAGAAAACAAATATGAAGATGGTAGATACAGATACTTTATTACACTGAATGTAAATAGACTAATATACCAAAAAAAATTGGCAGACCATATTCAAACACATATGTTATAGAAAAGACACATGTTATAACATAAGGATACAGAAAAATTTTAGGTATGGAAAAATAAGTGCTGTACAAACACTAGCCCTCCCAAAGCTGGCATATCTCTACTATTATCAGGTAGAACAGTCTTTAGACAAGTTTTGTTACTAAGGATAAACACATAATTATTAAAAGGTCATTCCACTAGGAATCTAAAATCATTCATGTACATAACAATACAACTTCAAAACACAATGAGCAAAATTTGACAGAACCAAAGGCACTCTAGACAAACTTCAATCGTGGTGGGTATCTGGGACACAGCTCTGCTGAGACCTGATTTACACATTGGCCCTGAGGACCTGAACCAGGCAGCCCGGACACTGTGACCTGGTCTTACACTCAAATCCCAATTTCCCTACTGTAGCCACATTGGCCTCCACACATCCCCAGAACACACTGGTCACCAATGTACCCCAGGACATTTGCTCTGGTGGCTGCTTCTGCCTATAACACTCTGCCCAGGTGTCTCCTTTGGCCACTTGAAGTCTTGGTTGAATGTGACCCTACTTCCCACCTTCATCCCTGCCTTCTGCCCTGTAGCTTGGCCTCCCAAAGCCCTGTCCCTGTGCTCTTCCATTGCCCCCCACCCATGTCTACAGTGGCCACTGTAGCTTTGTTAGTCCCCTCTGTGTCCATAAGACAGTACCTCCACATCTTTGTTCTCTAAGGTGGCATGGGCTGGGCATCTGTGGATGGATTGACAAGAAGATGGTATACAGAGCTGGGAACACCAGTAGTTACTGCCTTCACAGGGGGGTTGATCGAGAAGTTTTCCTGTTTCTCACCCCCCCCTTTTTTAAAATTTTTGAGCAGAGGGATGAGAACACTGACTTCTAGGCTCATTCTATCTCCATGTCTCTCCATCTGTCATTGTCACTCAACCTTAGTCACAAATAGTGACAGCTAGAACAATACAGAATTGTTCTAAGAACAAGGTCTCAAGAAGGGGACCTCTGCCCAGTGTACTCAGGTGTCAAGTCCTGTGGCTTGGGGACCCTTCCATACCCCCCCAATTTCACCTGTGCAGATAGTGGACTTAGTGGACTAAGGAAGTACTGGAGGTCTCAGGATGGGGGACAGTTCAGGGTGTGGGTGCTTGGGTGTCCCAAATAAGAGACAGATCTGGTAACTGGTCCAGGATCCCAGGATCCTCATAGCTGTGGGGCCTGCTCTGGTGATGCAGAGGAATCCCAGGTGGGAAGGAAAAAGGTGAGTAACCACTCGCCCACTAAGTGAGATGGGAAGGGCTCATTCCTGAAGCATGCTGCTGGTGGACACAGGTGAGCCCCAGGCTGGGGCTGTTTACTGCCCCTGCAGGTGAGATCAGCCAGCTTATCAGGGAGCAGCAGGAGTCCCCCCATCTCTGTTGGGACCTCTGACACCTTAGCACACAGTCCACCCATCTACATCTACCTAGGCACTGTAGGGGGGTGGTTAGTGCTGTCCTTGATTTTTTGATAAGGAAACCAAGTTGAAGGATTAAATCTGTGGTTGCCCAGTGGTCAACGCTGGAACCAGAAAGAAGATCTAGTGACGTCGAACTCCTGAACCATCCTCTTCAGCCACAGTCCTGCACTGAGGGCCACAGGGCAGCCTTGGCCTTGCCCTCTCTCTGGGCCCAGATGAACCCTTCGTCTGGACATTCTTCCTCCATTCCTCATCTGCACAGTTCTTAGCCCCGATCCATCCTTTCAGACTCAGATCACAGGTCCAGGAAACTGACCCCCAAGGAGGGGCTCCCAAGCTCCCACTGTGTTTCCAGATGCCCTGGGGCTGGTCAGTGTAGGTGCAACCCAGATAGGTCCACCTGCCATCCTGCCCTTTCAGCCCCTCCCTGCCAGCACCAGCACCAGCACCAGCCCCCGGCCTAGCACACAGTGGGTCCCAGCAAACGCCTTTGAAATGAATGGGTCTTAAAATTCCATTCCCTCCCACGCACCATGGGTAGATGTACCCGCCACGGGCTTCTTAATGCCCTCTCTGTGTGCACACACGGGTGCTCACGCACACATGATAAAGCTAATGTTTGATTGCAGGCATGTGGCTCTAAACACTGTGAACATTTTCTTTGTCAGTGACATCGGCCGGGTTGTCACAGTCCTGGGCCCGAGACAGGAGCTGCTCCCTGGAAGCTCAGGCAACTGCTGGAATATGTTCCCTCGTGCATCTCGGGGAGGTCTTTCCAAGGGCAGAGCCGGCTGCCAGGGACCTGCCTTCTGCGCGCACACCTGCGGAGCCTGGACCTGGCAAGGAGCCTGCCCAGGGCCTCACAGCTGGTCAGAGATGGAGCTGGGGTTGGAAAGTAGCCCACACATGTCCTACTAAAGAGCGTTTGCCACCCCCCTCTATGTCCACATCTGATTTACACAATTATCGGAATAGGAAAAGGACTACACTTTCTTAACGAAGGGTGTTTCTCTGTTATTAATGTTTTTTTTAATTCTAGGAGTGATGGAATATGCTGAAAGCACTTTCTGGGAAGACAGTGAGAAAGGCAAGGTGACTGGCCCTCTCCCTGCTGCAGGAAGAAGGAGCAGATTCCCTGCGCGGGTCAGGGAGGGCGCCACACAGTGGTGGCAGGGGAACGCCGGCCGCACAGAACAGAATAGGTGTGAAGCAGCTCTGTGCCGGCAGAGCGCTTGGAAAAGACAGGAAAAGAAAAAGAAAAAGATCTCCCCATGAATTCCCCTGCTTTTCCTCTTTAATTCTCCACTCTGCTGCTGTCTTCCTCTGTGTGTGTGTGTGTGTGTGTGTGTGTGATAGAGACACCAGGTGCCTCAAAGCAGGCGGGGACAGAAAGCTGGGTAAGGAGGGCGGGGAGGGGGACAGAGAGCCAGGGAGGGGAGAGGGGATGTGGGTGCATGATGTGCCCCAGGCCCTTCTCGTTCCCACCCACCTGAGTGTACACCCAGGACCCAGTGCATGTTCCAGGACGCTGGCGCATGGCAGAAAGGGGACAGGTTGCATCTTCACCACACAACTCTCTGTGTCCCTGAGTTTCCCAGGTCGCCGCTCCAAGCCTCAGTTTCCTCCCCGGTAATGTGGGCGTGCCCTCCACAGCCCCCGATGAGGCGTAGGCAGAGCCACCCCTGGACAGTGCCCAGCAGTGTGGGCACCGCCAGGCGGCCTCTCCAGACAGAGGTCAGTGCCTCCAGCCAGAGCAGGGTACGTGGGTCGTTAACACAGATCCGCATTTCCTCCTGACAAACACTTCAGTTCTGCAGAGGGCTCTTTCCAAACCCAGTGCTCGGACACATGACAGCCGCGGGGTCCACAGTCTACACATGGGACAAATCACGCTCAACCAAATGCACACACCAGGCCACGCAGTGCAGGGGCCACCCGGCAAGGGGGGAGGGCCGTGTCTGTGTCACATCCTGGCTGTTCTCGACCTCGCATTCTGCACACGGCCGGCCAGTGCTGGGGGAACTGTGCGGGTGCTGCGGGGACCCTGTCCAGTCCTGTATGGCTGCTTGCGAGCCACACTCGTCCACCGATGACCATGGGCTCGCCCCTCCAGTCTTTGTCCATGTTGGCTTCCTCAACACTTAAGAGAATTTCCAGGTCCCCAGGCAGGACTGAAACATGTCTGGATGGATAACTCCTGACCAAATCCTGCTCAAGAAGGCTTCACATTACCCTCTGGGTGCAGAAGCCCTGAGATGCCAACTGCACCCTTGCCAGTGGGCGTGGCTGACCATACTGGTGTCTGTGCACCAGGCATGGTGTCAGATGCTCACGTCACCCCTCAAGTGCTTTCTGACGCGGGTCGCCTAAGCACCCCCATTTAAAACAGGGAGGTTGAAGAGGTCCTGCCCGAGGTCGCACAGCTGATGTGAACCCAGAGAGTGGGGCCCTGAACCACTGGCTCAGCATCCATGGGACAAACTTCTCCCATGTCTCTTGTTACAGCAACACGAGATTGCTGGTGAGGCCGCCCAGATCCCACATCTCTTGGGGTACCCATGGCCCTTGTGGGGTGGCTCTCCTTCCCCCACTGGCCACTGCTCCTCCTGACTGATCTGAGTGTTCCCTGGGTTGGCCAGTGGGTTGTGGGCTGCCCTTGCTAGGCGGCCAGACCCCACTCACCCTCCTCACCCACCCCTTGCCTTGAGGCCATGGGAAGACAGGCCAGGCCCTCTCCATGCAGGAGCAGGTGGTCATGGTCCAACGCATGGCTTTGTCTTCCTATCCCCCTGCCCCACTCCTGAGGGGGCAGGCAGGAGCTTGGGGGAGAGAGAAGCCTCTGAGAGCTGCGGGCTGATGGGCACACCCCACACCAGCCCAGTGCCCACAAGGGGTATCCGAGAAGCCCAGCTGGAAGAGGGTGGCCCTTCTCCCTCCACTGACACTGCTCTGTGGTGTATGTCTTTGTGGAAGTCCTAGGAGAGGGATGTGGGACAGGCAGGTGCCTCCACAGTGGCCCCAGCCACTATGCCACTGTGGATGTGTATTCCACCCAACTGTGTCTAAGCTCCATGTGGTTGGTCATGCTGACCTCCACTCAATGTTTCACCAGAACTTTCTGAGGCACACACTGGGAACTGCTCCCACTTCTTTTTTTTTTTTTAAAGATTTTATTTATTTATTTGACAGAGAGATCACAAGTAGGCAGAGAGGCGGGTAGAGAGAGAGGGGGAAGCAGGCTCCCCACTGAGCAGAGAGACCGTTGCGGGGCTTGATCCCAGGACCCTGAGATCATGACCCGAGCTGAAGGCAGTGGCTTAATCCACTGAGCCACCCAGGCACCCCTGCTCCCACTTCTAATATAGCTTCTTTGTCCTTTGATACCTAGCTCCCTCCTCATCCCCCTCTTTCTTTCCCCATCATCCTCTCTCCCTCATCGTATCGCCTTCTCCATCATCCTCCTTCCCCATCATGTCTCCTTCCCCATTCCCCTTCCCCTTGACCCCCCTCCCCCATCATGTCCCCTTCTCCATCATCCCCCTCCCCACCATCTCCCTTCCCCATCATCCTTCTTCCACATCATCTCTCCTTCCCCATCATCCCTCTTTCCCATTATGTCCTCTTCCCCATCATCTTCTCTTCTTCATTTCCCCTGCAGGGACAAATCCCCTCCCAGCCCATTGCAGTTAACACTCTGGAGGGCTCTGTTCCTGACTCCCCAACTCCCTCACCCTGTGCCCTGCTCATGAGATCCATCATTGCCCATGACTCAGCTACCACCTATTAATGGTGGCTCCAAGCTTGTGTCTCAATCCAAGCCTCTGTCATGGACTCCAGGTGCCTATATACCACCGACTGTTGTTATTCCATGTGGGAGTTCCAGGAATTCTGCAAATTCACCTCTGACCCAAGTGCCTTCTCCACCGACCTGCCCACCAGTCAAGTTCACTCCTCCTCCAGGTTCCCGTCTCCATCACCCCACGCACACTCTGCCCACTCACCCCCACCTGAAGATCAGCACAGAGAAGCACCAGTCAATTCCTAACCACCTCATTATTATCAGGTAGTTGTCTTCAGCATCTCACAGGACCAGTGTGTGTGTGTGGGGGGGGGAACTTGGAGATGTTGATGTAAAGAATCTGAACCCATCGAGTCAAACTTTCAATTTATAGTAAAGGACACCAGTCCAGCTTGAGGAAAAGACTTGACCAAGTTCACCTCATGGTGGATGCACTTCTCTTTATACTGCTGTTAGGTGCCAGTGCTATGGGTAATTGTATCAACTAAATGGCTTTAACAACAGACATTTATTGCTCACAGTTCTAGTGGCTCGAAGTCCAAATCAGGGTTCCTGCTAACCCGTCTCCTTGTGAAAGCCCATTTATTCACTTGCAGAATGGCCCCTTTCTCACTGTCTTCACACGCATGTCTTCACCAGAGGGAGTTTGGGTGTCTTCTTCTTCTTAAAAGGGCATGAGTCTTATCATAAGACTCACCCTCATGACCTCATCTAAATCTAATTTCCTCCTGCATGCCCTCTTAATACCTCCAAATGCCCTTTCACTGGGGTCTAGATCTTCAACATTGAAATTTGGGGGAAACAAAGTTTCAGTCCATAGCCGCGATGTGCATACTGAGGTAAGCAAGGGAGACAAGGGCCTTCCACCATAGAGCTGACATTCTGGGGACTCTCTATAGAGAAAGAAGGCAGTTTGGCCAGGATTCCAAGTCTGATTCCAAGTTCTGTTTCTTCTCCTGACATCACATTGTCATCCCACATGACTCTTAGGTCATTATCTTGTTTCACTCTAGGAGGGGAGCAGGGAATATCTTATCATTCTCCTTACATAGATGAGAATATCTTAGCCCCTTCCCTAGAGCCAAAACAGGGTGGAATGCACCCATCCATCCACTCAGCCACTCATCTATCCATTCATCCACCCATCCACCCATCCTTCCATCTACTCATCCATTCATCCATCTATCCATATATTCATCCATTCATCTATCCATCCATCCATCCTTCCATCCACCCATCTCTCCATTCAATCATCCATTCATCCAACCATCTTTCCATCCATCTACCTATCCTTCCATCCATCCATCCATCTATTCATCCACCCAACTATTCATCCCTCCTTCCATCCATCCCTCATCCATCCATCCATCCATCCAACTATGGATATATTCCACCAAGATTCCCTGAATGACCACCAAGTTAAGATCCTCTCTGTCCTTCACCAAGTTAATGCCCCCCCGAGAACCGTGTTTTGTTGCCCTGCCAGACCTCTCAGAGACCTAATGGAGGCTGGGTATTTGGGCTCTCCACACACCATCAGGCTGTTGATGGCCATGATGGCCATCCTCAGGCCCTGCATGACCATTCTGGAAAGCCGTCCCTCCAACAGCACCTTTTTCTATAACCCACAGCAGATTTTCCAGCATTGGGGGATTCCCAAGACCCCCTCTTACTCCCAGGACTGAGTGGGTGGGCGTTCCTACCACAGGGAAGGGGAGGAGGGCATGCCTTTCCTTCCCGCCCATTGCTTCATCTGCCGGGGCCTGAAAATTGATCTTCCATAAAAGAGGACCCAGGCGAACTCAAAATGGGAAACAGACCCTGGGCAGCTAGGGAGCGGCTGGCCCAGACAGCCCAGGATCAAAGCAGGCTAGGCTGTCCACGAGCCCCAGCACGGTGTCTGGTTATCAAATTTGCACTTGGCAGTGTCTTTCTGCTCACTCTCCTAAGGAAGGGAAGACCCAGCCAAGCCCAGATGATGCCCCCAGCATGAAGAGTCCAGAATGAAGCCTCAGACTGACATTCTACTGTTTCTTGCATGACATTGCTGCAAGGGCCTCATTGTTTCAGTGCCAGCTGTATGCCCAGCACTTTATGTTCAGCAAGTGGAGTCTGCACTATGACTTGGGTGAGCAGGTGTTAGTGAGCACCCATACTTCACCCACCAGAAGACCAAGTCAGTGGCCCCAGTTCATGGGGCCAGTACATGGCAAAGCTGGGACGTGGGCCTCCAAAGTCAGTGGCCTTCTGAGATCTGATGCTGCTTCTTGATGTTGTTCCTTGTCCTCCCAAGTTAGGAGCTGAGAGTCTTGGTACCCTTGGGGGACAAGGGCCTCTGCAGGAATGGAACACAAAGAGATTGTCTGCTGGGAAGGTGATAAATGGAATAAAGGAGAAGGAAACAGGACCCCAGGTGCACACACCTTCCATAGGTCTCTGTATCAGCTAGCTTTTGCTGCATAACAAACCACTCTAAGCTCAGTGGGAAATGGCAATAACCATTTATTGTTCATGGGTCTGTGGTCAACTGGGGGCAACTGAGGACCCCTGCAGGCCCTGGCCAGCTTCAGCTGAGATAACCAGGAGGACCCCCTCTGCCCTGCATGTCTGTCATCCTCCAGCAGACCAGCCAGGCTATGTGTTTATGGTGAAGGTGAGGGAGCCCCAGGGAAGCAGAAACACACAGGGCTTCCAAAGGCCGAGACTCAGAACTAGCACGATGTCACTCCTGCCTCATTCTATTGGTGAAGGGAAGTCACAGGGCTCATGGGAGCCACAGAGGAGAACACTACTGAGTCACATGGCAAAGGCCATGCGGGGGGATGAAGCATCTACCCCCCATCAGGGGTCCATGGTCTGCAAGCTACTGGAGTCACCTTTGTCTCCTGCTATTGCCAGATGCCAGGCCCCAGCACCGCATCCCAGCCAGAGATGCTCCAGTCCCCTCCTCCAGTTCTTGTCTGTTCACAAGAATGCCTGCTGTGTCCACTCACATGATGTCCAAGCCTGGGTCGACCACTGACTGTGAGCCTTGGCCTTGGTCACCTGACCACTTTTCCCGGAGGGGCCCCAGGGTCTGCCCAGCACACGACTTGCTTTATGGCCTCCCCACCCCCGCTGGGCTGGGGCTCAGCTAGCGCCCACTGACCGTCTTAGTGATAGCTGCAGCAGCAAGAGTAATGGTACTGCCTTGGGCTTCACCTCTGCTGAGCTCGGCCTCGTCCATTATCGGCCGAGGGTGCTTGTCATCACGCTGCAGGCGCAAATCAGAATCAAATGTGTTGCCCGAGACAGCGAGAATGCTCCATTTCACATTTGCAAAAAATCTGGGAGGGGGCAAAGCTCTTTTCTGTCAACTTAAAAGGGAAGGAGAGGCAGCAAGGAAAGGAAGAAGCTGTGATAATTCTTGAAAACTTTGTTTTTCATTTTCCCCTCCTGGCTCCTTGGGCTCCACGAGAGAACGGGCTGAATCCCACAAGAAAGCAGGCTCGGTCAGGGCCTAAGCAAAGCCACGTGTCTTTGTAGCTCTTTAGATGTCTTGAAATGTTTTTCAAATGTCCAGGCCCCAACCTCTCCAATCTGTTTGCTGGGAGTACCTCCCCACAGAGGCTGGGGCAGGGGGGCTTGTCTGTATATGCGAGGAAGCCTCAGCCACATGCCTTCCACAGAGCCCCCACATTCCCAGTGATTTTGGGGCCACAGAGGCAGACGCCATCCTACAGAGGCAGACGCCATCCTCCAGCAGCTCTGGGGCGTTTCACTCCTGGAACTTAGGTCAGCCCTTCCTAAGGAAGAGACGAGGTGGCCTGGGGCACTGTGGCCAGGCATTCCACCCCCCACGAGGCCTGTCTGGAGGGCTGATGCCCTACACAACAATTACTCACCCTACTGCTCCTTCTTGCTCCCCCCGCCCACCCGGGGACAGGAAGCTTCCTGTTCACAGTATCCTTCCATCCCTGCCCAGGTAGGCTCATTGGTTTGTTTATGAGTCAGGCATCACAGAGTGAGAAAATGGTCCCTTGGTCCCCAGCCACCCAGTCCCCAGGTCCCCAGGGAGCCTGAGCTCTTCTGGACTCACTCTGTGACCCTGGCACAGAGTTTCCTTTTGCTCTCCTGACCCTCCCTCTCCACCCCCCCAACAAGCTGGTCTGTAAGGTCACATCCACAGGACTTCTGTGACCCATGACTTCCACTTGGACTTGGTCAATAGGGAGCGCCCGTGGGGATCAGAGGGAGGGAAAAGAGAAAGGTCAGGGTCCTCTGTGCTTTGAGTGTTGTAACTGAAGGTCACATTGTCTCCTGCTTGTCCCTCCCTCTCTCCTCCTCCTTCCTGCCCTCTTGCCCATGCTGCAATGACTGTCCTCCCCTGTCCCATCAGGACAGATGGCAAAATCTCAGCTGCTGCTAACCCTGGCAGTAAGACTTCCCAGTGGTCCTCTAGACCCACCCCTTTGTCACTTGACCTCCTCTCGCTATCCTGGTTTAAGTATGTCATCAGACCATGTTGTCCTTTGATGACACACATGTCCCTAGTAATACTGTATCTTGGAGAGCAGGGAGCCCTGATATGGCCAGCACAGGGTTCCTGACCCTACCATTGTCCAGTGGAAACCAAGCACAGTGGTCAGACCCCGGCTCAGTGAGCCTCAGTAACCCAAACCAACCAGGCCCTCTGCATCCATCATCTTTGTTAATCTCCATGACAGACAACTGATAGACCTCAGTGTTTATTCTGTGAACAAATAAAGAAACACACAGACAGAGCAGTCAGTTTCCAAGTGTGCAGGTTGGCCCAGCAGGCTGACCAAGGTGAAGAGTACACACTGAGCAGGTGAGGAAGCTGCAGTGGAGAGCTAGGCCACTCAGGAGCAGAAAAGCAGGGACCAGGGTGAGAATCCTAGCTCTGCTTCATCTGCTGTGTGACCTTGGGCAGGTGTCTGAACATCTCTGTGCTTTGTCCTCTTTACCTGCACAGCAAAACAAAGAAGTCAGTGAAGCCTTCTTTCTGTGCCAGGATGTTGTGCAGGTCAAATGCGGGAATGATTTGTAGATGCTCAAACTCTGCCTGGGAACGTCTCTGATGCCACTACTCATGATTGCAGTAGCCGACCTGGGATTCCAGTTCCTCATCCTCCCCGAGTACCATCACAAGTGTACAGAAGACACACAGACCCCTTCTCATTCTGTCCCTAGTCAACAACCCCAAACACAGCATGCCCCTGCCCACTGTGCTCCCTGGGCACAGACCATAGAACAAAGCAGGAGAGCTACAGCTACACAGCTTCTAGAAGAAAATTAGAGAAAAAAACACAAAGAAACTCGAATAGGCAAGTTCTTAACAAGGCTCAAAGGCATAATGTATAAAAGAAAAGAACAGTCCACTGGACTCTATCAAATTTTTGCTTTGCAAAAGAAGCCTTTAAAGAAAATAAAAAACACAAGCTGCAGATTAAAGAAAATAAGGAACACAAGCCACAGATTTGGGGTGGGTGGAAATATGAAAAACACCTATCTGGTAAAGAACTTGTATCCAGAATATATGTTAAGAAAGAACCTCTGAGTTATCGATAAGATAAACAAACTCAAAAATGGGCAAGAGATTTGAACAGGCACTATGCTAGAGATGCTTTAGTGGCCAACAAGCACATGAGAAGCATTGCAAATTGTTAATCCTTGGAAGAGTGCACACTAAACCACACCTGAGATGCCAGTACCCTCCCACCCTGGCTAAAATCAAAAAGGTGGACAATACCAAGTGTTGACAGGGATACAGCACAACTGGGCCTCTAACACCCTGCTGGAGGGGTTGCAGGTAGCACAGCATCCTCAGGACCAGCCAGACAGTTTCTTGAAAAGTTAAACAGATATTTCCCCTGTGATCCAGCATTTCCACTCCTGTTTATTTTCATGTAAGAAATGCAATCATGTGTCCACATAAAGACCTATCCACGAGTATTTGTAGCAGGGTCCACTGGTGGCCAGTTGATTTATTTTTTAAATCATTATTCACTCATGAATCTAAATTAATGCAAGACAGGTTACTACAGCTCATATTTGCTTTACCTTTGGAGAAGCTCAGATTCTCTGGGTTTGGTCAGTGGAGGCCTCATCTTGTTGGCTTCTTGAGTCTTTTTTGCTTATTTCAATGTCTTTTTAAAAAATGCTTTGTTACAAAACATACCATTTACCATTTGAATGATTTTTAGGTGTGCATTTTAGTGGCATTCAGTACCTGAGCACTGTTGTGCAACCATCCCAACTACTGGCCTCTGGAATTTTCTATCACCTTTTCCAAATAGAAACTCTGCCCCCATTAAACATTAGTTCTTCCCTCCCCCATGCTGGCCCCAACACCTTGCTTCCTGTCCATGAATCTGATCGCTCTGGGAAACACTTATATACAAGTGGAATCACACGGTATATGTCCTTTTGTGAGTGGCTTATTTCATGAGCATAATGTCCTCAGGGTTCATCCGTGGGTAACAGGTGTCAGGATGTTCTTCCTGTTTAAGGCTGAATATTATTCCTTTGAGTGGATAGTCTACATTTTGCTTATCCATCCATCCATCAATGGACACTTGGGTTGTTTGCACCCTTTGGTCACAGGAAATAACACTGCCATGAATATAGGGGTGCAAACATCTATTTGAGATCCTGATTTCAATTCTTTTCTGTTATACCCAGAAGTGGAATTGCTGACTCACAATTGCACTTACGTGAGTTACTTAGAAGAGTCAAAACCACAGAGAAAGAAGAAGGCAGAATGGAGGCCACCAGAGACCAAGGCTTGGGGCACCATAGGGGCATGGGGGTCTCATGGGGACAGAGTTTCAGTTTTACAAGATGAGGAGTTCTGGGGTGGGTGGCAGCTATACTATACCATGAATGTGCTAAATACCAGTGAGCTGTGCACATAAAAAATGGTGAAGACAGAGAATTTCATGTTATGTGTATTTTACCACAATAAAAAGAAAGTAAAGCTTCTGCAAATAAAATGAAAAGGAATGGAATTGCTGGACCGTGTGGTAATTCTGCATTTAATTATTTCCATGGTGTCGGCACCAGTTCATGTCCCCAGAAGTGCACAGGGCTCCCCTACCCTGTGTCCCTGCCAATGCTTGTTTTTTTCTGGGTTTGTACGATAGCCATCTCAGTTGAGGGGTGTGTGTGTGAAAGGGCTCCTGAGTCTTTCTGATGTGACCTTCACCATCTTGACACCTTCCTAGCCAGTAGGTTTGGTAAGACCATCCAGGCTGCACTTTTCCTGCACCAGATCTGGAATCAACCACTTTCTTGAGGAGCCTCAGTTTCTTTCAATGGGAAACGATACGTCAAGTCCTTGCTCAGGGCACTAGGGCAAAGAAGGACTCACTGCTACTTGTGTGGCTGTTGCTTCTATGCCTTTTCAGTGGACAGAGGTTAGGAATTTTTCCCTTTGCAATAAAGTAGCTCATGGGGTTATTCTGACAATTTGACTTTAAAACCACAACTGGAAGGTTTTTACCTAATCCTTCCTGTCTTGCATCTTTGTCTCCTTCTCCCCATGCTAGGAATTCTGATTCTTGCCAACACAAGGAACAAATTTGATGTAGAAAATCACACAATAGTCTCAACTGTAATTGACCCTATCAACAACAGGATTACTAAAAATACCTTGAAACTATTTTGCAATGTTTTTGTGCTCAAGATATGCCACAGATGGAATGTTTGTGGCCCCCCTTGCCAAACTCACGTGTTGAAATCCTCACCCTCACTGTAACAGCATTTGGAAATGGGATCTGTGGGAGGTGCTTAGGTCTGGAGGGTGCCTCCACCCATCCTGTGAATGGGATTAGTGCCTTTATGCCAGAGGCCCCAGAGAGCCCCTCAACCCTTCCTCCACATGAGCACACAGTGGGAAAGTGCCACTTGTTCGTGTCTGAACCAGAAAGTAAGTCCTCACCAGACACCGAATCGGCCAGAGACTTGATCTCAGATATCCAGGCTTTAGAACTGTGAGAAATGAGTCTATATCTCCTGAGCCTTTCCCCCTACCCCCTATCTGTGACACTGTGTCTCAGCAGCCCAGAGGGACTGGGATCAGGTATGTCCCACTAGGTGTGTACAGTTAATTATTGTATTTTAAAGTCACCTGGGACAGTTTCTGTCCAGTGGTTCTGCTGCCAACCAGATACACGTTTAGGTCAATTTATTTCGTTTTATTTTTGAATTGGGGGGGATTGCCTTTGAAATGTCATTGTGGTGACTATGTAAAGCTAACTAATGTCTAGTAGGTTCTTCCAATCCCTGCACCTAACCCCACAAACCCCCAGCATCTTGTTTGACCTGCACAGTGTTATGTGACCACAGGCAGAGAGGCGTATCTGAATGGGGTTACACCAAGCAGGTGTCGATGATTGTCTGTGTGTTTTCAGGTAAATGGTGGCAAACTATCTCATCTTGTTTTTCCTCTTACCAACATATGCCCAAGATCACCCCAGCTGGGTCCTCAATTCTATTCCATTTGAAACACTATATCTGTGTAACTACAAGTTCTCTGTTAGTAGTCACTCACTGTATGGTCTGTAGTGCTGACTCTGTCTTCTTCCCTGCATTTATCTATGTTTCTGAGGTTCTTGGAGCTGTTGAGCTGTGGTCCAGTGGCTTCCATCACTGATGTTATGATATAATTCATCTAGTCCCCTTGGCTTTGGCTTCCTAATTGTTGGCTCTCTACAAAGACCCACACTGAATCTCCTTGCACCTCTCCTTCATGCTCTGGGAAGGGGGAGGTAGTCTCCCTAGAGTCTGATTTAAAATGATATCTTTTTATTCCTAACTAACAGCCTCAAGAGCAGTCACAGACTCATCTGCCTTCCATTGCCCCACTACGCTTCCAGGCCACGCAGTTGCCATGTGCTCTGCCTTCTGGTTTATAATCATCGCTCCATCTTAGTGCTGAACAAACACTGAATGCTCATCACCACCCACACACTGCAGTGACTTTGATGGTCTGAAATGCTCCACTTTTCCTCAGAAATATTGTCATGGGAGCAATATTCTCTGAGTTCCTGCAGATTTGTAATAAAGTGCCTGCTGCCTGTGTACCTGAAGGCAGCCCACAGTAAACAAAATCCTTGGGTCACATACTCTCACCCTGAAAATCATAAGCATGTAACTTTATTGTCTTCTTGCAAAAATGTTGTTGCAAAGACCAAATGACAATATGATATTTTTCTTCTTACAAGTACCTTGCTATTTTTACCTGGGTGACCCAAAGACCTCTTGTTTCAAGTATCTCTAGACAGACAACCTGGTGTTGGTTATTCTGCTTAAAGTTTCCCGGGAATGAGGCATACCTCTTGACAGAGTTTCAAGTCATTCTTAAAAATTTCTTGAAATTAACTGAAGTAATTGAATGGAAATAATTGAAATTAATTTAATTAATTGAAATTAATTTCATGAGGCTATCTCTTGACTAACTGTTTTTGTAATTGTTCTATTCCTTTGAGATGGTTTTGTTCTTCAGGGACCTCCATTAATGTGTGTTGGGTTCATTTGCACATACTCTGTAACTAGTACTTTCTCCAAAATCTTCTCTTTCCCTTTCTATATAACTGATTTCTAAATATTTTCTCTTCTATTTTTAAAAGACAGTGTCTGTGGTTTTCACCTGTTCTTGGCTCTCTTCTGTTGTAGTTTGATTTATTCCTCATTATCTCTGGGTTCCAGCCTCCTGAGTATTTCTAATTTTGGTTTATGTTATGTCTCAAGTCTTCCACCATCATCTTAGTTCCTTTCAGTGGTGAGGCAGAATCAGGTCTTCATGTTCTTGCTGGATTTTTGTTTTCATTGTATTTTACATTATTCCAGTGTCTACCTTCCCTTTTATAATAACTTTGTGTAGGATTTTATTATGATCCTTTCTATGCTCATTTTTACATGGAATTAGCATATCTGAATCAGAGTCAGGCTGGTCAACATAGGTTTTTTAGTTCCACTGTAACACACTCTTGTTTGCAGTTTTCATGAGTTGATCACACAGGTACCTGGCATGTTCTGAGGTGTCCTGGCTTGGTTTTTCTTTCCTGTTTTTGTCCCTGCCCTGATGAGGGAGCTACTTTCCTGCAGTGTCTCCCCAAGGCGGGTCCCTGTCCTGGGAGGAGTGTCCATTGCATTGGATGTTGAGGGTCTTGCTTCCCCAGACCCTCAGACCTTCCTGAGGGTGGTGCATTCCAGTGTGTATGGAGTGAACAAACCCCACCCAGTTTAAGTGGCTACTCTCAAAAGTTTCCACCACCCTTGGTGAGCACCTGTTGATGGCTTACCCTGTCCCCTCTGCTGCCTCTGGTATGGATGCTGACATGACGAGGGTCTTATGGTTCATCCCCAGCCACTCCCATGCTGGAGCTCCTGGGAGTGGCATCCTGTGTCCCAATTTGTTGTAGATGCTATCCATGGGTTTTGGTGTTGCCATCGTGGTTTAGGGAAAGTTTCGGGAGATTTGAAATCTAGACTGCCACTTTCATAGTTTCAGAGTCTTTCAATGTGCCTTTTAATTAAAAAATAAACTTCATCACCATTAGCCATCAGGGAAATTCAAATAAAAACTACATTGAGATACCACCTTATACCAGTTAGAATGGACAAAATTAACAAGACAAGAAACGACAAGTTTTGGAGAGGATGTGGAGAATTCTCATCAACAGAATTGATGAGAATGCAAGTTGGTGAACCCACTTTGGAAAACAGTGTGGAAATTCCTTAAGAATTAAAAATAGAGCTACCCTATGACCCTGCAATTGCACTACTGGGTATTTACCCCAAAGTTACAGATGCAGTGAAATGAAGGGTTGTATGTACCCCAATGTTCATAGCAGCAATGGCCACACTCACCAAACTGTGGAAAGAGCCAAGATGCCTTTCAACAGATGAATGACTAAAGAAGATGTGGTCCATGTATACAATGGAATACTACTCGGCTACCAGAAAGGATGAATACCCAACTTCTGTATCAACGTGGACGGGACTGGAGGAGATTACGCTGAGTGAAATAAGTCAAGCAGAGAGAGTCAATTATCATATGGTTTTACTTACTTGTGGAGCATAAGGAATAACATGGAGGACATTACGAGAAGGAAAGGAAAAGTAAATTGGGAAATTCAGAGGGGGAGACAAACCATGAGAGACTGTGGACTCTGAGAAACAAACTGAGGGTTTTGGAGGGGAGGGGTGTGGGAGGTTGGGTGAGCTTGGAGGTGGGTATTAAGGAGGGCATGTATTGCATGGAGCACTGGGTGCAGTGCATAAACAATCAATCTTGGAACACTGAAAAAATAAAATTAAATTAAAAAAGAAATGTTGCTAGACCTAAAATAAATAAATAAACAAACAAACAAACTACCATTTGTTGAGCCCCTATTAGGTCCAAGATGGTTGACAGAGATTACTATGAGATTATGTTCAATCTTCAGAACCACCTTTCACATCTGCTATTATTATTAATTCAATGTTTTGAAGGAGTTGAGGCTCAGAGAGGTTCAGTAGCTTGCCCAAGGTCACACAGCAAGTAAGGGCAGAGCCAAGACTTTGACACAATTCTGTATGGCTAAGTAAGTAAGTGTTTACCTGCCAGCAAAAGCACTTGGTGCACGACAGGTGTAACTTAGAAAAGTGGCTCTCAGTTTCCCTGTAGGATTTTATGAGAATGAAGCAAAGCAGGAGAATGTTTCTCACAGCAGCCCAGAACTCAGAAAGATCTCACCACATACTCTGAAGCATTTTATGCCCAGTGTGCATGGCATCCCAGAGGGGCTCACTGACCCCTGAGCCCTCGAGAATCCATGGGTTAGGTGCTCTGGAGCTATTCGATACCATAATTTTTAAATTAATTCATTCATTTTGAAAAGATTTTATTTTTATATAATTTCTACACCCAAAGTGGGACTCAAATTCACAACCTCAAGATCAAGAGTCACACGCCCCACTGACTGAGCCAGCCAGGCACTCCTACAATTATATTTTTTACCTATATCTTCCTGCACTGTCAGGTATCTAGAGAAAAACTTTCTTTGAGCTTAAAAAAAGAGAAATTTTTACTATAGTGATATTTATTTTATTTCTAAAAAAGATTTATTTATTGTAAATAGAGCAAGAGCATAGGGAGGAGGTGCAGAAGGAGGAGGATCTTTTAAATTTTTTTAAATTTAAATTCAATTTAGTTAACATAGATGTATTATTACTTTCAAAGGTAGAGGTCAGTGATTGATTCATTGGTTAGTTACATATATCACCCAGCGCTCATTACATCATGTCCTCCTTACTGCCCATCTCCCACGCCCCTCCCCTCCAGCAACCCTCAGTTTGTTTCCTAGAGTTCAGAGTCTCTCATGGTTTGTCTCCATCTCTGATTTTGTCTTGTTCTATTTATCCCTCCCTTCCCCTATGATCCTCTGTTTTGTTTCTCATATTCCACATATGAGTGAGATATGGTCATTGTCTTTCTCTGACTGATGTATTTCATTTAACATAATACCCTCTAGTTCCATCCTCATCATTGCAAATGGCAAGATTTCATTCTTTTGGATGGCTGAGTCAAATTCCACTCTGTATGTGTATATATATATATATATATATACACCATATATATACCATATATATGTGATACATATCTATACTATATCCTCTTTATCCATTCATCTGTTGATGGACATCTAGGATCTTTCCATAGTTGGGCTATTGTGGACATTGTTGCTATAAACTTTGGGGTGCACATGCTCCTTCAGATCACCACATCTATATTCTTGGGGTGTTTACCTAGTAGTGTAATTGCTGGGTCCTAGGATAGCTCTATTTTCAACTTTCTGAGGAACCTCTATACCGTTCTCCAGAGTGGCCACACCACCTTGCATTCCTACCAAAAGCATGGGAAGATTCTCCTTTCAAGGGAGAGAGATCATTAAACAGACTCTCCACTGAGCACAGAGCCCAATCTGGGGTTTGATCTCACAACCCTGAGATCATGACCTGAGCCAAAACCATGAGTGGATGCTTAGCCAACTGAGCCACACAGGTGTCCCTGTAGTGATATTTATTATATCAAGCAAAATATTTTCCAACAATCAAGCCATCCCATAAATACTGCTTGAGCACCATGCCAGGCTGCTTTCACACAGACTGGCCCCCAGACAGGAAGACAGGCCACAGCGAAGTGGGAGTTTCAAGTAGAGTAGCTGTTAGGAATGAAATAAAGGCATCCTGGTGGGAAGGGAGGAAGCTAGGGAAGGTCTCAACAAGAACAGGGCATTTATGCTGAGAAGTAGCTAATGACCTGGGAAAGAAAGTTCCAGACCAAGGTTACAGGAGGTGCCAGCTCCCAGAAGTAAGGGCAAATGAATGGTGGGTATAGTATCGAGGGCAAGGAGGAGAATGACGGGAGGTGCCTTCAGAGGGAAGGGGCTGCCAGAGCACCAGGGGCCTATGGATGAGCCAGGCAAGGACTTTGCATCTTGCTCTGGGAGGATGGGAGCCATCGATTGTTTAACACCAGAGATATGGTCTGGCTTGTGTTGCAGGAGGTTTCCTTGGCTGCTCTATGAAGAAAGTGCTCTAGGGGAGCAAGTTCAGAAGCCAGCAGGTGAGCTAGGAGGCTCCAGCAGTGGTCAAGAGAGGATCCCTAGCAGGGTGGGTGAGAGCAGGTATTCTCAGAAAGATGCAATTCTTTCCTTCATGGGACCCCACAATGCCTCTGTGAGAGTTCACAGATGGGGGCCTGAAGTTTATGAAGGACATGACTGGACAAGAGGGACCAGATCCGAGGCCCTGAACAAGGACGTGGAAGAAACCTTATGCTATGGAACATACTCAATATATTTTGTTGAAATTATTGGTTGCTTAGGATTTTAGTTGTGAATTGTGTAAAACTGGTGAATCACAGACCTGTACCCCTGAAACAAGCTATACATTCTATGTTAATAAAAAATAAAAAATAAATTAGAAAAAAAAGGATTTTAGTTCCAACTCAAAATGAGTATTAATTCACAGTGGGACTTTTTAGTTTCCCAAATGCTTCCAAAGTATGATCTTATTTGATCTTCTTACAATTCCCCAAAGCAACCAAGGCCAGTTCTGTTTATGACTGCTATATAGACAAGGAAACGGAGGCTCAAGAGACCCTTTCTCTTTAAAACCTCACTGCAGGTCCTCTGTGGTAGAAATGGGCCTTGGGCCTGGGAGTGTACACTGAAATGAGTACAACCAATCTACTGTTCTGTGGCTTCTGCAGGGGGAAATAGCCTGGCATGCAGTAGGTGCTTGGCAATATTTGTCAGTGGAAACCTGACCAGGCCTGGGACATTGGCTACATCACTTCCCTGTAGCTGCTTGGAGCGCTGAGCCTTCTATCTTCTATACCCGCTGGTCTCCCCAACACCACGCACATTGCCAGCTCCTGAAGGCAGGGACAAGGCTCATCTATTCCTTCATTGCCCACACCACGTAGCGTGGTGCCTAGAAGCAGTGTGTGTTGGTAAAGGAGTGTAGGGCAAGTGAAGGAAGCGGTTAGAGTAGGAGCTGAACGGGGCAGGAGGCCTGGGAAGGCCCTAAGGGCAGGTTAGGACAGAAACAGGTTGGCCCTTGGAGAGGAGTTGCTGACTGAGAAGCAGCCCGTGTGGAGTCAGCACCAGGGACAGCTCCCAGCACCCCTTGGCTTTGTCCATCAATGCCCATCCCAGGCCACCTCCCACAAAATGCCCCTCCCGCTCAGATGGGGGCCCTTCCCAGTTCTCTTTCCTTCTGCTGGGGCCCCAGGATGTGTACGACAATGCACGCTTTTTCCTGAAAGGGTGTGGATTCAGCTGGCAAGTTCTGACACCTCAGGTTAATGGGGTGGGCACACAGAATGGGGGATGGTTAATACTCTGCAATAGGGAGAGCAGTGAGGGGACAGTGAAGGCATTTTACTCCAGCGGTAGCTAAGCGCCAGGGGCTCCGCCAGCACAAGGAGAAGACCGGTCTGGCTCCAGGAGACTTGATCTCAGACCAATGTTATGAAGGCCGCATCAGGTCTGTGGAGTCAAACTGCCATCAGGGAACCTGGGAGGTGGGCCTCCTGTGCCCTCCCAAGCTGTGGCATGGTGGGCTTACCCTTTCTTTCCCTCTGATCAACCATCTGCAGGTGGGCCGAGGCTTGAAGCCAGGTGTGGACCAGAGGACCTTGAGCCTTGAAGGAGAAGGTCACCAGGGGAAATAAGGTTTCTGTCTTGGGGAGTGAGGAGGGGCTGCAGACAGGCCAGAGCAAGGAGGGGGCTGGGATCCGGGCTCTGCCCATTATGAATTCAGGGACTTCAGGCCCAGCCCCAATTCTGATGCAATCACAGAAAGGGCATAACCACACCTACCTGCCCCCTCACGGGGAGGGCCTGGCACAGAGACTAACACGCCCCACAACCACCCTTGGTCTGGCCATGGTCAGTGTCTGAGTGCTGGTGCCGGGAGACCAGAGGGTGGCTCTGGGGTGTGTTCCATTCATCGTCCCCTGACTGTCACAATGCCTTCTCTTCCCAGAAAACCTTCTAAATTTAGGCGAGCATCTTCTGTTTCTGATGAGAAAGGCAATGCCGGTAACCAGAACATTTCAGAGCAGGACAGGAGCAGCCCAGGTGGGAGTGAGCAGAACAGGGAGCCGCTAATTCCTCCGCTTCACCCCCATGATCAATTGCTGACAGGTTGTTCCTGGAACGGGTTGTTTTAAGCAAGGTCACTGTCTCTCTCTTCTGAGAGTGTCATCGCAGGAGGGACAGCTGGCCCCTCCCATGCAGGAAGCTCCCCTTCCACCTGGGAGTTTGGTGGGAGGGCCTTGGACGTGGTATTCAGGGGACCTCCGGAGGCCCATCTGCCCTTGGAGTGTGGCCTGGACTGTGTCTGGTGTCCCTTCTTGCTCTGGCCTCCTGAATCCTAGGATTCTCCTCCTCTCTGGTGGGGTGGGGGGGTCAATCCAGAAACATGTGTGATTTCAAGAACAGCTGTCATTCGGGGTAGGAGACCTGTGCCTGGTGATTTATGACAAATCCCGAGAGTAGATGTTGTCCCTGCCATTGCACAGATGAGACTCGGGGGTCAACCAGTGTGTCCGGGTCACAGGGGACAGGCTAGAGCTGGGATCAGACCCAAGCCTGTTTGACACCAAAAGTCTGCTTTTTCCCTGACCCCTCACCAGCCCTCTTTGTAAGTCCCTACCAGGCAATAGTCCCCACTGTAGGACCGGGTACACGGCGAAGAATCGGAAATGGCCGTCTCAAGGGGCTTATGGAACAGAGGGACAGATGGACTCCATTAACAAGATCAATATCTCAGAAAGGAGAGAGTTGGGGTAATGACCTCCAAAGCCAGGTCCCCCTGGATTTTCAGAATGTGGCTTTCTTTGGAAATTTCTTTGCAGATTTAATTAGGGTAAGGATTGGGACATGAGGCCATCCTGGGTTAGGGTGGGCCTTAAATCCAATGACAAATGTCCTTACAGGAAGAAGAGAGGACACATAGACTCAGAGGTGAGAGGTCACATGAAGGCAGAGGTTGGAGTGATGTGACCACAAGCCCAGGAGCAGCTGGAGCCCCCGTGAGCTGAAAGTTTTGGTCATTGGTTACATTTGCCCTGGGGGCCTCATCTCTGCTGGGACAGGAGTGCACGGAGCCAGCAGGTCCTGGAGGACGAACAGCTCACCATGGTCCTGCAAGGAGGAGCCCTGGGGCCCCTGTTCCTCATCCGTGAAGTGACAGAGGCAGAGTGGTAACAGGAGTCCCACACTGTCCTGCAGGTTGGGCTGAGTGCTCAGACTTGGGGAACTTCAGAGCCACCCAGAGAGCTCGTCAAACAGACTGCCCCTCCCTGCCCCGGGGTGGTGCCTTGTCCTCCCCAGGTTGTCCCAATGGTCTGTGGAGCTCTCCCATCACATGTCGCTGAGCCACCCCCACCCCCTGCCCTGTTTGCCTGCTCCTCCTCAGTAGCTGTGGGAGGAGAGGCATGGTCTCTCACATGTCTCCTCCTGACCCTTTGGACCCTTCCCAGGAAGCTCCACTGGCTGGCCATTCCCCAACACCACCCTAGATTAGGGGCTGCTCTGTGTTCACATGACATGGCCTCCATGGCACTGACAGTCAGGAGGAGATCCCTCCTTGAGGCCCAGGGCTCCAGTCTCCCTCCTGTCTCTCTCCCTTTGCTGGCTCTTCTCCACACCCTCCAAGCCCTGGAGGGTCCCAGAGCTCCATTCATGCTCCATCCATCTATTCTCTGGCCATGAGCAGCCCAGGTCATGTCGTCCATCTCAGCCAAAGACCCCCAAGGCCACTTCTCCAACCTCATCCTGAACTCTAGATCCAGCAGGCCAGTTGCCTCCTTAGACTGCCAACCTAAGTATTAGTAGACATGGTCAACCTCTGGATCTAGACCTGAGCTCCTGCTTCCCCAGTCCTACTGCACTCGCTGCCTCACAGTTAGAAGGGACATGGACCCCAGTGTCTTCCTCAATGTTTGCAACATCTTTCCAACCCACATCCAGGGACTTTTTGCTATCTATCCTCTCGACTCAGAACACCCTTCTCAAAGTACCTGCCTAGCTCACTCCCTCAAGTCTGTGCTCAAATAGCCCTTCTCAGTGAGGCATGCCCTGGCTGTCATGTTTAAAATTACAAACCCCATCTCCACTCCCCTAGGTTTCCTTACTCTGCTGTAACCTTCCTCCCGTAACAGTTAAAATCTTATGTATCAATGTATCTTATGTATCAATTTTAAGTGGCTCTCCCCCTTGCATGGTAAGCTCCACTGAGGACAAGGATTTTTGTCTATATTACTTCTCATGGATACATCCCCAGCACCCCCAAGAGACATCTGGACATTGCAAAGAGGAGGAGCAGTTGGCAAAGATGTCTAAGAGGAAGCATAGGGAGGTGGGTGGAAGCAGGGGGAGGGTGTTCCTCCCACCCTATACCAAGTGTACATCCACACTCAGAAGCTTTGTCTTCCATGGTTTTTCATGATTCACACTGCCTCTGATGAATGGGGGTACAGGTTTCTCTAAGGTTGTGCTAAACTTGAGTATGCCTCAGAACAACCTTGATGGAACAGAGGCTGACCTTGGTCTTGTGAGAACACAGGCTGCTGAACCATACCTCCAGTTTCTGATGCAGTAGGGCTGGGGTAGGACTGAGAATTTGCATTTCTAACTCCTTCTGGTTGAATCTGATAAGATTTTATATATCCAGTAGAAATTTTATATATATATATATATATATATATATATATATATATATATACATATATATATAAACACACACACACACACACACACACATATATATATATGTAGAATTCCTAGGCCACATGGCCTATGTATCTTCAACTGTACCAGAAATTACTTTTCAAAGTAGTTCTATTTACATCCTACCAATCATCATATGCCATCATAAGTTTCCACATGTGCAGAGGTATGTGCCTAAATGTTCCCTTCAATTGTCCATCTTTTGTCCATGCACTAATACCACACCACTGTTGTCATGAGAGCTTTTCAAAAGTCCTCAACATCTAGTGTGGTGAACCCCTCCCACATTCACCTTCTTCTTCCCGAGTCTCTGGCTAATCATGGTTTTTTGCTATTTCATTTAAATTTTAGAGTTGGCTTGCCAAGTTTATTAAAAAGAAATCTGTTGGGTATTTCATTAGCATTGTCTTGCATCTATAAATTAACCAGGGAATAAATGATGTCTTTGTGATTTTAAGCTTTCATATCTGTAACATAATACAGTTATTCACTAGGGCTTACCTACTGTCTTCCACTAAGTGTTTTATAACTTATTACTTACTGATCTCATACACCTTTCCTCATATGCATCTCTTAATGCCTCACTTGGTGTCACTGTTACAGATGATATCTGTATTTTCTAAATCTATATTTTCTAAATGGTGTCATATAAATGCAATTGACTTTAATTTATTGTGGTTCTATCTAGAAACTTTGCTAAATATTTTATTAATTCTAATAGATTCTGTGCAGATTATTTTTGATTTTCTATATAGAAATGCTGTAGGTATTTGTGTCTTCCTTTGCAATTTTTATATTACTTGTTTCTTTTTCTTGTCTTACTGCATTGGCTGGTGTTGCCAAGAAAAGGTGAATAAGAGTGAGAGAAATGTATTTTATCAGATTTAAATCAGATTGTAAAGGAATTGATATTTTTTTGTTTGTTGTTAGTTGTTATTTCAGGTAAGATTTCTTTGTTTAGTTTTGTTTTGTTTTATAGTTCCTCTTTATGAGGCAACAAAAGTTTCATGCCAAACCTAATACTGAAAGTTTTTAAAGAACACAAATGGATTTTAATCATCAATTTTATATGATATTTCCAATATCTTTTAAGATGATCATATATTTTTTCTTTTATCTATTAAAGTAATGAGTTACTATGTTACTAATGTAACAATATTGTCTTCTTATAATGAACTTCAATTAATCATGACTTGTTACCCTTTCTGTAGTGCAGAATTTGGTTTACTAGTTTTTTTTGTTGGATTTTTACACCTATGTTTATGAGTAAGTTTTCCTCAATTGCTCTATTTCTTTATGTCAAAATAAGCTGGAAAAAATGCTCAACATCACATGTCATTAGGAAATTTCAAATTAAAACAGCAATGAGATAACCCTACAAACCTATTAGAATGGCCAAAATCCAAAACACTGGCAACACCAAATGCTGGTGAGGATATGGGGCAGCCAGAACACTTGCTTACTGCTGGTAGGAATGCAAGATGGCACAATCGCTGAGGAGGTCAGTTTGATGGGATACTCCAAAGCTAAATATACACTTACCCTATGTTCTAGCAACTTTACTCCATGGTATTTACCCAAATGAGTGGAAAACTTATGTCCACCCCAAAACCTGTTCGTAAATGTTTATTCATAATCACCCAAACTTGGAAACAACTAAGATGTCCTACAGTAGGTGGAAGGATAAATAAGCTGTGGTCCATCCAGACAATGAATTTTTGTTTAGCACTAAAAAGAAACAAACTACCAAAGCATGAAAAGACAGGGGGGAACCTCAAATTCATATTAGTAAGTGAAAGTAGCACACATGAAAAGTTACACATTGTTTTATTTCAACTATATGACATTCTGGAAAAGGCAATATGGACACAGAAAGGAGATCAGTGGTTTCCAGGGCTTGGAGGTGGGGCATGTGGGATGAAGGTGGGGTGCTGAATAGGTGGATCACAGACGAAAACTACACTGTATGGTAGATACTTGCCATTAGACATTTTTCAGAACCCACAGGATTCACAACCCTAAGAGTGAGCCCTAATGGAAACCATGGATTCTCTAGGTGGTGACAACGTGTCAATGGATGTTCATTGTGCTTGGTAACAAATGCCCCACTGCTGGGAGATACTGCTAATGGGGGAGGCTATGCAGGTGTTGGGCCAGGGAGTACCTGGGAAATATTTATACTTTCCTCTCAATTGTGCTGTGCCTCTAAAACCTCCCTAAAAACTAAAGCCTGTTTCTTTTTGAAATGAGCTGGATTACCTTTTCTAGTTTTCTGTACTCTCAAAGGATTTGTGAGATACTGGAAATATTTGTTCCTTGAATGTTTAGTTGTACTTACCTGAACTTACCTGGGACCTGTGTTTTGTTCTGCTTGTTTTCTGGAAAGATTTTTTAAACTCTTGATTCCATTTCTTTAATGCCTATAAGACCACTTGGGTTTTCTATTTCTTCCTGAGTCAGGTTTGGCATTTTGTATCTTTTTGGAAATCTGGCCGGTTCACCTACATTTTCTTATTTAGTGCTATAGAGTTGCTCATGATAGTCTCTATTTACTTATCTTCTGTTCATGATTTATTTCCTGTGAGCCTACTGGGTATTCCTTATTCTACCTCTCATGTTTAGGTATTTAATTTTAAGCTTCATTCTTTTCTGATGTAAGAACCTAAGCCTACAAATCCTTTTATAACTATTGCTTCAGTGGTTCCCCATAAGTTTGAACATGTAGTATCTGTTATTATGCTTTTCTGGCATTCTCTCATCTTCACGATGATATCTCGTTTGACTCCAGAGCTAGTTGTGGGCGCATTTTAAAGTCTGCACGTGCTTGATATCGATGTTAACTTAATTGCACTGTGGTCAGAGAATGTGGTCTCTTTGGTACCTCTTGTCTGAAATGTGTTGAGGCTTGCTTTGCTTATGATTTAGTTTTTAATAGATGATCCACAGACGTTTGAAACGACTGTGAATCCTCCAGTGGTGGGTGCAGTTTTCTGTATGTGTTTATTAGATTCAGCTTATTAGCCATGCTGTTAAAAGCATCCTGTGTGACATCCTTTATCAGTTACTACAAGGTATGTCTCAGGTGTCCCTCAGGTGTCTCTCTACCTCTGGCAGTGTTTTTATTGTGAATCCATTTGGCTGATATAATTTTTTTAATTTTTTATTTTTTGCAGGTAGCACAGTCCCTATTTATTTATTTATTTATCCATTTTATTTGGCTGATATTATGATAATGAGACCAGCTTTTGTGATGAAGAAGAGATTCCAGGGACATCTCCCAATATTTCCCTTAGCTTGTCTCTCTCATTCTGTGGCATGTCTGTCGCAGACAACACAGAGCATTCTTGCCCTACCTTGTGATCACCATGTATCCAGGTCTGTACCTGACCTCCGTGTGCCAGTGTCTGCCTGCCCAGTCCCTCTTCTCTCACCTGTAGCTCCAGCACCCGTTGGAGCCTCTCACTTTCTCTTCTCCTGGTTCCTGACTTCTTTCTCCTGTTTCCTCTGTCATCATCTCCGTGTGCTGCACTCTGGGCAATGTGTCTGTGTCCCTTTTGCCTTTCACCAGCTCCCTCCTGAGCTCTGTTGACATGGACTGTCCTGTTTTTCCAATGCCAGGTCTCATGTCTCCCATTCTCAGAATTTCGTTTTGGTCTTTGCCAATCAGATTCATTGGCATGGATCCCTTCTTCTCCCTGGTCACACTTCCCACACCATCTTTTAGTTCTTTGTATAAAACTAATTTGATCTTGGCCTGATGCCTTGACTCTTGCAGTCTTTGGGGATCAGGTTCTGCAGATTTTTACATGTATATGCTTCCCCTTGAGTGTTATGTTTCCACTGTAATTTTACATTAATTGTAACTTACTAGGCAGAACATTTCTGAGGCCTGGGTGTGCAGACTTGCTATCCTCTCTGCCAGGTGGCTTCTGTCCCCTTGTCCCATTTCATAAGTGCTAGCTCACATAGGGGGGTCTGTCCCAATCCATGGTCCTGCATGGGCCCTGACTTTGCTTCTTGTCTGCCAGTTACATGGGGCTCCTCTAAGTTCATCTCTGGATGCCCGAGATGGGCAGAGGTCTTCTGGGTGCAGCCCACCTTCCATACTTCTCACTGTGCCGGACTCACCATATCTCACCATTTCTGGCCATGCAGCTTTCCGTTCTTTTTCTTACCAGCTCAGTGAACCATCATAAAAGATGAAACACCTCAAAAATGTCTATAACACATATTTCTTTCATCCAGCCTCCTGATTGTTCTGCACTGGGATGCTTTCTCCAGACATCTAGATTGTTTGGTCCTTCAATTTCAACCAAAGGAACATTCACTGATGCATTGAACAGAAAGCGTCATTGAGCACATCCTATATACTGGGCATTGGGACGGGTGCTGTGCCTGGTGCAGTGAGAAGACAGGTAGAACGAGGACAAGCTCTCACAGGTAGCCATGAGCTCCTGGGCCACAACTTTCTTTCCCATCCAGAGCTGTGACAGCAGGTACAGGTGGGTTGTGGTCAAGCCCCTTTCATGATCAAGTCAGCTGGTTGCAGAAGGAGGCCCACAGCTGAGCTGGGTGCTGGCCTGTGCCCCAGCTCAGAGGACTCTGGGACATGCTCACAGCATTCGCTGGTGCATCCTGGAACTTACAGCCATTACTCACAGGGAGGCCTCCCTGCAAGAGAGTCCTGCTCTGCCATAGAAGTGGACAGAAGGAGGGGCGGTGGTGTAGTCCATGCAAACTTGGGCAGTTTTCAAATTCTAATCTTCTTCAGATTACCCTCTGAGAACTACAGGTGATTTATGGACCCTTGTTGAGTGTGGCATTAACCAGAAGGGCCTAAGACATGACCGACACTTCAAGAGGCCACCACTGATCCCACAAAACAGCAAGTGGGCCCTTACAGGGCACATGAGATCGCCCTCTGTCTCTGGGGACCCTGGGTCCCCCACCGGCAGGCTGGCAGCACTGGGCAAGAGCAGGCATGGCAGCAGGGTGGGTGGGCGGCCCCAGGCTCCCAGGTATGGGATTTGGGTGCACACTCCCCCAGCAGCCCTGGCCCAGGTCCAGAGCCTCCATCTCCTCGAGGGTGGCCGGGAAGACCCTGGGAGAGATGCATGCGCCTGGAAGGTGCCAGACGCTCAACAGGCTGTATCTCTGGTTATGGTAACACAGATAATGGATGGGGGTTTGGGGTGTCAGCAAAGCACAGTCACGGTTCCAGCCCCAACGACGACAGCATACCCCGCACATTCCACCCTATTACTATCATTAATGCAAACATGAGCTGCAGCCCAGAAGAGGCAGAAACAAGCCAGAGGAAGAAGGGCTGCTGCCTTCCCTCGGCCTCGACAGCCACGCTCAGCAGCCTGTCGGGAAGATAAAGCCCCGATGGCCTCGTGCTGGGCCGCCGGGGCCGGCTCCAGGCTTAGTTAACCTGTTTTTATCTCCCATAAATCCTCGTAAGCGACTTTAAGGCTCATCAGGCCTTCAATTGCCATTTAAGTGTTTTTTCTGCACTAACTGCTTCTTGTTAAATAGTTTGACATTTATGCGTCTAGACTTTGGTTGTTTGGATATTGATTTGGTCCAGAACGATAATGGAGGAGAAAGGCCGTCTTTGGCAGCAGCCGTATATCTCCGTGAGGCAGATTGCTTCTTTATTTTCCCTGTGCCGGACCCCGAGGTGAGGCCCCTGTAGGGTACAAAAGGGGAGCCGGCTCCCAAAGGGCTCCCCACATCTTTAGGATGGGGGAGCTGGCTAAGCACCAGACCTGAAGGGGCAGCTCTTGGGGGTGCTTCCTGGCAGCTGCCAAGCTGTTCTCTCTGGAGGCTGCAGGTACCAGAGTCACAGGTGGGACGGCGGCAGGGACCGCAAAGGGGGATGAAACCAGCTTAGTTTGTCTGCAACCTCCTGAGCTTGCTAGGCCCCTTTCATGCCCTGACACCTTTGTCTGTGCTATACCCTCGGACTGGAGTGCCTTTCTTTCTTCCATCTTGTGAACTCCTATTCATCCCTCAAGACCCCAAGAAGATGCTCCCTTCTTGGCTGGGCTTCCCAATGATGCATGTGGTGGTACCCTGGTAGAGACACCCAGGGGCCTCAGAAGTGTCCTTAGGGGTCAGCCAGACCCTGCTGGCCAACATGTAGGTGAGAAGGGCCACTCAGGAATTCTGGGATACAGTTGGACCTGAGAGGAAGGTCTCCAGCTCCTTCCTGGCCCAACCCCTCCTCTAATGTGTTCTCTGTACGCCCTGCTGGCTTACACCAGGTGTGGAAATCCTCAAGATCCAAAGCTCCTGTGACAGACACTACCCGGGGAGCTTGTGGCCAGAGAGTGAGTCTCCGATCAATACCCAGGAACCACACGGAGCCACCAGCCGGGCGGCCTGGGTTAGTCATGGCTCCAGGAGGGTGAGGGAAGCCCCAGTGCCTCGGCGGGCTACCCCTTGCCCCTTCCCCTCTTCCGCACCTCTGCCCACATTCCTGATGTCCTCATTCCTGCTGTAACTCTTTAGAAAAGAGCAACTCTTAAAACGCAAAATGCACAGAGAAAAAAATTCCAGCCATGTCCCTAACTCCCAGAATCCACAAATGTTCCTATTTTATCATTTTGATTTAGATTAATTGAAATCAAGGGGATAAGAGCCATAGACGACACTTGTCTCTCTCCTGCCCATTGTGCACCCTGCTCCCCCAAGGGCCCTTCTGTTCTCCATGGCCTCTGTCCCCCAAGTTCACCTTCATCTTCTATGTTACAGGCATTTGTATGTAGTTTATCATGTTGCTTTGTGTGTTTAAAAATGCGTGTAAAATATTGAATGCGTCTTTACCACTCTGTAGCATTTCATCATATGAATGTGTCTCTGGGCTTTTTGTCCTTTCCATAGTATGGGCATATAGGCTGCTCCAAGTGAGGCCACTTCAAAGTGTGTGGGTCTGAGCCTGCACCCCTGGTGTGTGGGTCCCAGCCTCTCAGGGTGAACTCCTAAAGGGAGGCTGGGTCCCCACTTTTCCTCAGGTCCCCAGGAGAGCAGATCCAACAGAGGCCTGTCCACCTCTCTGTCACTGAAAACACGAATTTCCTCTTTGCTCTGTATCTTTTGCCTATTTTTTTCTGGCCATTTGCCTTTCTCCTCTCTGAGTTAGGCAGTAATTTTTATGTCCAGGATATTAGTCTTCCATCTGATGGATATGCTACAGATGTCTTCTTCTGTCTGCTGCCTGATTTTTATCTTTGTTCCTGTGTCTTTGGCCGGCAGTTAATTTAAATCTTGATGTAAGCCAACCTACCACTGTTGCCTCTACCAGCGATTCTACTCATCTCTGACTCAGGATTTTCCTGCCCTGGGGTCCTGAGCCTCATCTGCCTTCCTTGAGTACCTGCATTTCCCACACTAAGACTTTTGATCCAGCAAGAAGTTTTGTGCCAGGCATGGCTCTAATTTTTGCTGAAACCATTTTGCATTTTTAAGGACAAATCTTGCTGGATTTACTTTGCTAATTCTCTATGTGAGGTTTTGTGCATGGATATATAAATTTGGCCCATTGTTATCTGTTTTTTACAAACTGTGGACAGGTGTGGGGTCAGTGGGTATTAGCCTGCAAACAAGGCTGCCCAAGACAGGGGCTTCTGTTCCTTGAAGTTGTGTTAAAGCTCACTTTTAAAGGGCTGGGGGCTACTTGGTTTTTCCCCAGTGAAGGTTTTCTGTTTCCCCTAAAATAAAATTTGGCAGCATGTTTTTCTGGAAAAAGTTGTTCCTACAGATTTTTAAAATATATTTGTATAAATATACAAATATATTTGTATAAAGTTGTCACTAACATTTTCTTAGGATTTCTCAGTAGCCCTTGCACACATGGTTATGTCTTCTCCTTTCTGCAATATTTACTTGGCCCTCTCTCCTTTTTCTCATAAGCAAGCTTGGTAAAGATTGGTTTAATATTTCAAAGAATCATATTTTAGATTTTGATGCTATTTACCCTTGATTTTTAATTGTTTTATTCTTGCTGTTAGAAGGGCAGTATCATGGTCAGGGACCTGAGTTCTGGACTGAAGGTGGCTCTGCTACTTCTGCCACTGTGTGACCTTCATCAGGTTACTGTACCTCTCTGTGCTTCATCTGTAGAGTGAGGAAAACAGCGCCCACTTCACAGGTTGTTATGAAAAAATAAATGAAGTATATGTGTAAAGAGCTGTAAATAATCTTTCAACATTTAAAAGCCTCTGCAAATTAAGACTAGAGGGTTTCCTTAACCAACACTGATTATCTACCAAATGCACGCAAACAGCACACCTGGGGGTTGAACTGTTGTAAATGTTCTACATCAGGTCAGCCGGGAGGTCCTAGTAGCTCAGGAAGGCAAGGCAAAATATAGAAAATACAAGTGGTGAGCGAGGGTAGAAATCCAAGTTGTCACTATGGTCATCCGACATGACTCTTCTCTACAGAAAAACCCAAATAAACTATAGATACATTATTAGAATGAATAAGAGATTAGCAAGGTTTCTGAATATGAGATTAATCTATTTTTAAAGGCATTACTTTAAGGCAGGACTGAACAAAAAGTCTAATTTTTACAGTAGAACAGCAAATACAGAGCACCTAGCAATCAATCCAAGGAAAGATCCCTGAAGAGAAAGTCATTAAACATTATTAACAGAACTTGGGAAGACCTAAGTAAATGGGGACGTGTACCATATTCATGGAAACAAAGACTTGTGAACCTCAAGATGGAAGTTCTCCCTAAACTGATGGACGGATTGTGATTCTAACCACATTTCTTCGTGTCTCTGTGATTTAATGAACTGATTCTAAAGTGTTTGTGGAAAAGCAGTGTCCATCCGAGAATAGCCAAGGTGCTCTCCTAAAGAACATCAGGGAGAGACTTGCCCTGCCAAACATCAAAAAATGTTACAAAGTTATAGTAGTTCAAAGCTTCTGAGTCAAGTGCCCCAGAGAACTGAAAAGAAACATTGTATGCAGAAAGTTGCATGTGAATGGTCTTTGCAACATTCTTCATGTTGGCCAAAAGGGCCTCAACAGGGTTGGGTGAAAAAGATGTGTCCATATGCACACCAGAAGGAATCTTACTTGGCCATAAAAAGGAAGGAGCTCTGACACCTGCTACCATTTGGACTAACCCAGCAAATGGGATGCCGAAGGAGGGAAGCCATTCACAGAGGCCACCTGCTGCATAACTGCATTGATGGGAAATGCCCATAACAGGCCAATGCACGGAGACAGAAAGTAAGTTTGGGCTGCCAAGGGTTGGGGGTGGGGCAGGAATGGGAAGTGAGTGCTAATGGGTTTGGGGTTTCTTTTAGGGATGTTGAAAATATTCTAAAATTGATCATGGTGATGACCAGCTTACCCTGTGTATATGCTAAAAGTCATTGCATTGCACATCTTAGATGGGTGAATCTTATGGTATGTGAATTATAGCTGCATTATTTGGAAAATGGCCTATTGGTACAGAATTAGGCAAACAGACCTTGGAGGACTCACTCACCAGGCCCAGGTGTGAGCACACTCTCTGGCACAGGCAGACAGGTAACAGATGTTTGTTGAATGAATGCATGTGTGTATGCCTGTGTAAAAGAATGAAGGAGAAAGGCCAGAGTTGTTCAGTGTCTGCCCTTGGGCATCCAGGCGGTAGGTAAGTAGAGAAGCTGGAGTTTGACTTTTGGTCACTCTGGCATCTCAAGCCCACTCCCTTCAGACCCGCCGAGGAGGGAGGAGAGCATAAGAGCTGGAGGAGGTTGGGGAGAAAGCAAGGAGGCAGGTCTGGGAAGACGGTGATGGCAAAAGCTCATCCATGATGATGTCAGAGGCGCTGGACTCGAGACTGGATGGTGAGGGGACCCAGAGTGGGAAGGTTGGAGCCAACACCAGCAGCAGTGCGAGTCACCCTTGGGAAACTTCTGGGACACGATGGGCACAGGGGGACCGCCTCCTGTCCATGCAGTGACAGTCCAGGCTGGGGCTTCTGGGGTTTACTGAAACTACCCCCGCACCTCCCCACAAGCTGTCCCCCAGACAAAGAGCCTCCAGAACAGAGGACATCAGAGCTCAGGGGGCCTCAGGGAGAAGTAATTCTGACCTGATATGCAGTAAGATGAGAGCCTTAAGGCCCTTTTTATTGTAAACCTATTATGAAGCCGTTCTTCCCTCACCCCTCCCCGCCGGAGACCCTCTGAGCCAGGTCTCCTTCTTTAGCAAACCACAAGGTAAAGATCGGTGGTGGTATCTGGCTTCCTCACAGCAGTGGGAGGGAGAAGTGCTCAGGAAGGCCCGGGGACGCGGTCGCATGACTTAGGAGGTGGAGCATTTATCCTTCTGATGCACTTAGATCCCTCCCCACACGGCCTGAACACGAGTTATTTTTGGCAGGTGCCAGGAAAAGCATGGGGGAGGCCCTGCAGTACCGCTGGCTGTGAGATCTCTCTGGGGCAGATGGACCCAGGCACTACCTGTCACCCTTCAGAGACCTTGCCTGGATCTCTTGACATCCGTGCCTCAGTTTCCCTATTCAGGGCTCATGCTGCCCCAACACCTGCCCAGGTCTCCCTCCAGCTGGTGAGGCTACTTGTGGGGTGTGAATGTGTCCCCAGTGGGATTTTTCACATGGATTTTCACCTGGCAACCCCCCCTTGCTGAGATCCCACTGTGGGGAGTGTGGGGGGCACTGTAGTTGGGTTTGACCCTGGAACGTCTCCAACTGGAGAGAGGCGGAATTACATCAATGGCAGCACGCACAGCACCCACCCTCTCCCCTACACCCGCATGGATGCTCCCTGGTGGGTGGGCCACTGCTAGGACAGGTGTTCACTTTTGGAAGGAAATTGTCACATTAGAATCACAACATCCTGGGAACTCTGGGACCCTCCATATCAATATTCTTGTGTAGAGAGAGGAAGCTACTCTGGTTCTGCTCCACACCTGGGCCCTGGGGTCTGCATCTGCTCCCCCAGGCTCCCCCCTCCCACTTCCCCATGCAACAGCCTTTGCCCCGTAATGTCTCCCAGTGCTGCACCTCCATGGTGGACTCGAGTCTGAGCCAAACCTGGGATCATCGATCTTTCTCTGACCCCTGCAGATCCCTCCCTCACTTACCAAGAGCAGGCCTACTTGGTAGTCCGGCCAGAAAGAGGCGTTCCTCTGGCCACTCACTTCAGTGGGTTCACGCAGTACTGACTAAGCCGTGGGCCTGCCCTGGGAAGTGAGAACACAGAGAACTCAGCACTCCCTACTCCAGCCGCATTGCGTGCGCGCACGTACAGAGGGTGCTACCCACCACGGTGCCACGAAACATGTTGCACACGAGCCACGTGTGCTGAGATGACCAGCAATTCCATACAGAGAGCCTGGCCGGAGGTGCTGATGTTTAGGTGGGACCTTGACAGATGTGTAGGAGTTCGTTACAAGCAAAGCACCTAAAAGGTAAGAAACCCCTTGAGGAATGGCAGGAAAGTGCCCCATAGTCCGTATGAGCTCTCTGCATCCACTGAAACAAATGCCAGCAAGCCTCGAGTCTTCAAACAACAAGGATTTATCATCTCAAAGCTCTGAAGGTTAGAAGCCAGAAATGGGTCTCAAGGGGCTACCGTCCAAGTGTCGCAGGGCTGGGAGATATCGCTCCTGTCTCTTCACCTTCCCATTGTCATCATGCTCTGTGACATGAGGGGAGTCGGAGTTATTGTGTCAGCTGGCTAGCAATGGGGACCCCCCCCATCCCGGGTCGTTCTCCCTCTCCTGGGCACTCCAGCCACCTGCAAATGCTCACCTGACCAAAGGCACAGCCCACCCCAGCCTGGTGGCCATGTTTCCTTTCTCCCCCCACTGACCCCCAAGCTCAGCCTCTTCACCCCAAACTCCCCAAGCAGCAAGGAGGCAGACAGCTGCCAGATTCGGCCCAGCCCTTACCTGCCTCTCCTCAGCTCCTCTGGGGCTTCTCCACCCCCAGGCCTCAGACTCCTTCTCCCGCCAAGCCCTGCTGTCCAGTCAGACCCCTGCGCACGGTCTTACCTGAGATACCTAGCAGGGCCAGGCACGAGCTCATATGTGCGGCTTGTCCCTCCCTCGACCTGGGCTTCCTGTTGGCCTTTTCTTAACCTGCACACATGGGTGCTGGCACCCAGGAGATGCTCAGCAGACTCGTGTGGGAGGAGAGGGAGGAAGAGAAAAGGGACCCTGCTGTCACGGTCCTCTCAGCTGGGACCAAGCCCTCCATAGAGCACCCTGCCTGGGAGTTTGGAGGTGAGGGAGGCCCATCCTGTGGACCTTTGTGACCCTCACCCCAGAGGAAGCAGTGGTTTGGGGCACCCCAAGGCCCTGGCACCACAAAGTGCTTGGGTGGTGGCCCTGCCCTCTGGTGAACACTGCCTGGACAGGCCCTGCATGGCTGTCTGCCGGGATGTTCCATGAGGACCACAGTCTGCCGGTTGGAATGCACTGCGTGGGGGTCTGCTCTCCTGGGGCATCAGGACGGCTCCTATTGCCCAAGAGGGAGGTGGGGGATGGGCACTTGAGGAGCCCAGAGGGTGGAGAGGGATGCCCGTGGCGGGGGGCGCCGGGGTGCTGGAGGCCTGGCGCACTCACACTGTGGAACCACAGCACCCTCCTTCTCTGTGCGTGGGGAACCCCAACCTGCCACACCCCGCCCCGAGCTGATTGGAGAGTACCCCTGAATCCTCGGGGCCATCCCCACTCAGAGGCTGGTCGGGGTCAGGGACTTGTGCTTGACCTTGTAGATTGGCCATGGGCGAGCACAAAGCTGACAGCCTTCACCATGGTTCCTTTCTGACACACTGGGTTCCCTGCTCCTGTTCTCAAAGGGCTTATCCTACAGAGGGGATTTGTCCTGTAGAAGGGGGGTCGTCCTGTAGAGGTCTCCTGCTCCCCCACATCCCGAAAGTCAGCTCTGAGTCCTCTTTAGAAAGAGGACACAGAGCCTCAGAAATCATGCAAGCAAGAGAGAGGGTGGGCTGGCCTGATCCAGATGCAAAGACAGACTCAAGTGATAATTCCAGAAGGCCTGGCCTGAGGATTTCAGAAGCTCCCCAGCTCCGACTCAGGCCTGCTCCCCTGACTCCAAGACTGCCAAGCTGGGGAGAGTACTTTGGGGTTAGTCTCTTTCCCCAAAATGTGGCCTGCAGAAAGTCCGCTGGCCTTCTTGACCTCGATTTCCCCATCTGTAAGGTGGGAACAGTATTGCCCACCGCAGGCTAATGAATGCCAGCCTCCCAGGAAAGGCAGTGCTGGTCTGCAGGGCCCAGACCCCCAGCGCCCAGCGCTGGGGAGGCCTCAGGGCCCATCCCCTGCTTTAGCAGCACCGCCTCCCACGGGCCTCCATCCCAGACCCACACGCAGCCTGGAGGTCCCCTGGAAAGAATTAGGCACCCCTTCCTGCCTCCATGTTCTTGGGGAGGCTGGGTCTTATTTAAGCCTTTGTTCCCTGAGAGCTGCCCTTTCGGGTTTTAATCCGGTAGAAATGTGTGTGCGGAGGAAGTCTGCTTCCTATTTGGGCAGCTGCGGTGCAGGCTGGAGGCTGGGGAGTGTTCTGGTCAGTGGTCAGGAGGCATTCCTGCCCAGCCTCTTGTGGCCAGTAGGCAGCTGGCTTTGAAGTGTGCAGGGAGGGCCGGGAGGCGGGGCATCGGGCCCCAGGCACTGCTGAGGGTCAGTGCTGGGCATGACCCCGGCCGTATCTCGCCTTGGGCAGGACCACAGGCCTCTCTGAGACCGGTGACACGGGCCGGGGACACACTCAGGTCTCAGGGTGTCCGAGTGCCAGCTCCGGGCCCCCATTCGTCTCCCCCTGCCCCTGAGACTCTGAGGAGCGCAGCCAGGTTGACACAGCTGGGGAGTGTCCAAGCCAGTGTGTGAGCCTTCCACAAGTCCCGTGCATTCCTGCCCTTGCTGCTGGGGACAGTGATCTGCCAAAGGCCCATCTCCCAGGGTTCCCTCTGCAGTGGGCAAGAAGGGGCTCCGTGGTCACTGGGCGGAGATCACTGGGTGAGAGGGAGCTGGTGTCCTTACTGCAGGACTTCTCAGAGCCTTTAACAGGATAAAGAGCACTGGGTATCTCTGAGATCATCTCCCAAACTTCCTCAACTAAGGGTCCCTTTGTTCCATGGGATGCCTCAGGGGCTCGCTTCTCCATGGTGCAAGGCACATGCTTTGGTAATGAAGGAGAAAGCCTGACCATGCAGGCTGAGCCAGGCAGGGCCATTTTCTTCTCAGACGGGACCCCCAGGGACTGCATTTCACACCTCGGCAACTTCTCCCCAGTGCCCTTCCCCACTGGTTCCTGAGGAGCTCTGTGGTGCCTTCAATAACCACGCTGTGCCTCCTCCTCTGGGAAGCCCTCCTTGAGTCCCCCACCGCATCCCAGGCCTATGGGCTCACTCCCTCTTTCTTTCTTCAAGTACCTGCATCTCATACTGACATCTGTCATAGCACTTTTCTCCTGTCCTTCCTGACGACCACACTGTCCCTGCATCTGAATGGTCACCTTTTCCTCAGTGTCCAGCATGACACTTGGAGACACAGATTTGCAAATGAGCCAGGAGAGGACTGCCAGATGGATGCTCAAAGGCTAGCTGAAGTCACACAGAGGGGGACTCATAGGCAGGTGTCCGGGAGGAAGCCCGGGCGGACATTCTCCAGCTGAGGGGTTTTTCTCTGTCATTGCCCCTGGGGGTACGTTCCTTGGTGAAAACACTGAGATGAATTCTTCACTTAATATATTTGTCTTGTCCATTTCTAGGTGAAATGAGTCCATAGCTCACGCGGAGCACACAGGCCTGCTGCTGACTACTGTCTCCCCAGTGTTTTAAGGGCCCTGTGAGCAAAAGCAACCCTGCCAGCCACGAGGATGGTAAACAGCAGTTATCAGGGCTGAGGCAAAGACTATGAATTGGAGTAATTTACATTTCTGGACACATTGAGAGTCAAGAGGAGAGGTCCCACAGGGCCCCTTCCTGCCCTCCTGCCAGGGAAGCCGGGCCACACGCTCCTCATCGTGGACCAGGGGGTGGAACCCCAATGCAGGTGACAGGACCAAGGCCTTCTGCTGTAAACTGGGGATAGACACCCCCAGCCTGGCCCTGTCTGGTTATGGCAGAGGCCTGGGGCTCTGGCCACATGTGGGAAAAAGGCTTTCTCAGAGGGGAAAATCATGAAAATCCAGGGTGCCACGGAGGACTGGTGTTCTCTAAAATGCTCTGTGAGGTAGTGAGCTCCCTGTCACAGGCTGGAGGCCACCTGTCAAGGATGTGGCCCCACCCTGCCCCTCCACCCACCAGTGATTGGGCCTCCTTCTCTCCCAGAACTGCAGAGGCTCTGGAGCCGGTGGGTCAGGAAGCAGCGGGGCCCCGGGGCCCTGGGGGCCCAGGCACAGGCTGACGCTGATGTGCTCGGGCAGCCGAGAGCAGCTGCAGACAACTTTCTCGGTCTTTCCAAGTAATAAGTCCACTCTGACTGAGCCACCTCCCCCAAGTGGGGCCCCCCTGAGCCGCCTGCCAGGGGCGGGGGCAATGGCCAGCCTGTGGTCAGCCTGTCTGGCTGCACATATTTGACCTCGGTCCTCCCTAAACCTTTTCTCACACCTCCAAAGCAGACCTCTGACCCAGGCCTGGAGAATTTGATCAGTGCCTCCACGGGCTGTTTATCTTACATATTAATTCTGGCAACGTGGGCTTGGCCTGGAGACTGCCTGACCCCTGATTCTGGGGTGACGGCGGCCGCTGCGCTCTCTGTTCAGACTTCTCTGCCATCACTCGCTTGGGACCGCTTCTCTGCCAAGCCAGACGAGTCATAACTGGTAGTGGGAGCTTCCTGCCTTGCTTCTGTCCAGGGGTGCCTGCTCGGGGCAGGGCCGTGGGCCAGGATCCCGGCACATGCGGGCTGGTAGGCCGAAGGCTCTGAAACCTCTCTGCTCCTCCTGCAATGTTTTATGCTTGAATTGGGCCAGACCAGGGCGGTGTTTGATTCTGGGGCAAATCAGAGTGCCCTCCATCCCAAATGCCTCTTCCAAACTCTGAGTCATCTGGTTGGATGAGGTCGAATCCCACGGGGCCGAGAAAGACAGGACAAGCTACACCGGGAGCCTCTCCCCTGAGTCATGGGAGTTGAGATGGAGTCGAGCCAGGAGAGCTGGTCCTACGTGGCCTGTAAGGGGGGGTGGTCTCTAGTGGTAGGACTGTTGTTGGGGTGGGGGAGAAGCCTTTGGCATGAGCCACGCCGGGACCACAGATCCCTCCCCTGCTGCAGATCATGCTTAGCACCTTATCCCCAACAATGAGCACATAGTAGGTCCTCATTAAATACTCGCTGAATGTAGTTATTAATCACCTGCTTTCCGTTTCACCCATTTCTCTGGCCCCAGGGAGAGATTCAGAGAATTCAAGCTTCTCCAGGTGACACCCCCCCACCCAAAAACCATGGATGGAGGGATCGGTATGCTGCTCGGAACCTCGCCCAGCCCTAAACCCTTGCTCCTATGCCACAGTCTCTGAGAAGACCGGGCATGAGGGTCCAGAGCCCGGTGCCAACGCCACATGGCGTGGATCTTCTAAGTCTCTGTCTGGGCTTTTCGTGTGATGTGTTCCTGCGGTGTCACCCTCAAACAGGCCCAATGAAAGGGCGTCCCGCTGTCCCTGACAGCAGGGACAGACCCGCTGGGGCAGAGGGGAGGTGGCCCCGAGTCTGGGCTGCCCTGAGGGCAGGTGTCTCCACACAGCCCTGCGTAGCCACTGCACACTGTTGCCATTGTCCTCCTCTGCTGGATGTTAATTTTGGGGGTTTTTAGGCTGTTTTCCGTTATTTGCTTAACAATGCCTTACCCATCTCACAGCTATGGAGTGGTCCTCATGCTACCTTTTGGCCACCGCCTTGGGATCTGCTCTGGTTCTTGTGGCTCCCCAGGGCTCTCGCTCAGAGATGCCCAGCAAACTGGTGTACAGCTGGACCCTGAGGTTCTAACCAGTTGCTGGACAAGCAAGGTCTGGGAGCCATGTTGTGCCCCCAAAAGGGCTTACCAGGGCATGTCCCCCGCCCCACCTCTGGCTGTGCCCCAGCAGCCCTGCCCATGCCTGGCAAATCCCATCCTCTAACAAGACAGCCGCCCCCCAGTGACAGCCCATTTCCATGTACAAACCAATTTGTCTCCACTGAGGGGAGAGAATTGCAAAGCAAACAAATTATGCATGCCCACCGCCCTTGGGGCACGCAGGGTGGGGGCTGCTGTCGGGAGGGATGTTCCTTCACTTCCCTCACAAAGTGCACCCCACCCCCGCAGGGATACTCGATGCTCCTCAGCTCCTGAGGGATAACTCCCCAATTCTTTTCCCCTTAAACCACCTGCAGCTGCAGAAGTGGGACGGAAGCCTGTCCGGCCCTCAGTCAAGGTCTGCCCTCATGTCCTGTGATGTCTGCAATTTACCACCGTCGACTGAAGGGTCTCTTATTCCTGGTCCTGGAAGCCAAGAGTCCAAAATCAAGGCACGGACAGGGTCTCCTCGCTCCCTCTGATGGCTCTAGGGAGAAACCTTCCACTTGTCCCACAGCTTCTGGCCGGGCTGGAGGTTATCTTCTTCCTGATGGTCACATCACTGAGTCCTTGCCTCCAGCGTCCCGTGGCCTTTCTCTCAACCACGTATGTATGTCTTGTCTTCTTTCTCGAAGGACACCAGTCATTGGATTGGGGCCCACCCTCCTCCAGTGGGACCTTTTCCAAGCTTGACCACATCTACAAAGACTCTATTCCAAATAAGGCCACATTCACAGATCCTGGGGGCTTTTGGGGAATGCACAATTCAGCCCACGATAGGGTCCAACTGCAGTCACCTTTGTGGGGACTTAGTGGGCATGGGTACCTGTCCATGTTCCCAGGCACTGTCCCATCTAGGTCCCCAAAGATCTGGGGCTGGAATACATAGATGAGGGGAATATCCCAAGAGTGAGCTGGATCCTGCCTCTGTCCAGGATTGGATGTCTACTAGCATGATAGGATAAGACCTCAGGCTGCACAGTGCCACTGGGCCCCAGGTCCTGGGGAAAAGATATGCTCCATATGCCCACACTCACAGAAGGCAGCTGGGCCCCAGTGCCCCAGCTCACTGTTGAAGACTGTCCACACTTTCCTGCATTTAACCCAGTGAAGGAGCATTTTCTCATCGCCCCATTTTCCAGATGAGTAACTGGAGGCTGAAGAGAGTTTAAGTAACTTGCAACAACTGCTTGAGTCAGAGGCGAGGAAGCTGGATTCCCACTCAGGCGTCTGAGTCAGATGGAGACATGTCGTCTGTCCATCACAGGGCTTCTCATTCAGCAGGACCCCAGGAGCCCTGCCAGCCCATCCACTCTGACCCAGCACGGCTGCTTCATTGGGTGTTTCTCTCCCTGCAGTGTGCCGGTATCCTTGGGAACGTCCAGGGAAGCCTCCATCTTGGGATGACAGCTGACAGACAACAGACAGACTTCTGGGTGCAGAAGTCCCAGACAGAGTAGGGGGTGTAGGGTTGCTGCAGATGTGGCTAGAATGAGGTCACACTGGAGCAGGATGGGCCCTGAGTCCCGTAGGACTGGAGCCTTTCTAAGAAGAGACAGAGAGGGAAGACCACAAGGGGCCACCAGGAGCTGGAAAGGTGGGGAGGATCCTCCCCTAGAGCCTTCTTGGGGAATGCAGCTCTGCCTGCCCTTGTTCTCAGCCTTCTAGCCTCCAGACAGTGAGAGAGGACGTCTGTGTCATTAAGCCCCCTGTTGGTTTTGTTGAGACAGCCATGAGAAACTAATACAGACCCCACAACCCGGCAGGTCTCTTTGGCATTGTGTGATACCTAACTTTCTGTTTTTCGGCATCCCATATTTCCTGATTCTGAGATTGCCAGTGTTGAGAATGGGTTGAAGCCTCACCTACTCCCCCCTCTTCCTATTCCCTCCTCCACTTACTCCCCCACCCCCAGCTCTGCTCACACACTATTCCCATCCCTACCAGGAGCCATAGAAATCCCCCAGCCTGAAGAAGGGGGCCAGGCAGGCTGGATTAAAGGAAGCTCTAATGAATGCCGGTGGCGGGGGGGCGTGTTCCCTTTCACAAGCTGGTCACAGGCCGCATGGCACAGTGAGGGGCCAAGACCCAGGGGCAGCAGGTACTGGGTCAGGCTAGGATTTCCCATAGCCAATGCCCACATGCCTGCCTGTCGCTTATAGGGTAAGTTGAATGCAGAAAATGGCTGCACCTGGAAACTACGAGCTGTGGCTCGTGGCGACAGACCCCCTTGGCTTCACCTCTCCTTGTCACCATAGGATCCCTGGAAAGGCAAAGGCAGGGGTGTGGTATGAGGTCTGCTGCTGTCCACCACCAAGGATCTCTCAGGGCAGGTCCTCCTCTGTCCCCAAGATGCCCCCAGGCACCCCCCACCGTGGGGCCAGTGACCCAGTGGGATCCCTCATTTTCTCATCTTTGGACAGGTGTTCACCATCCCTCCTTTCTCTCTATAGGCCTGGGGAGGGGAGTGGGATAGTAAGTGTTTAGAAATGTCTTTTAAGGAAATGAGTCCTCTCCAGAGGGAGCTGCAAAGTTGGCTTCCTAGAGGTGAGTCTCCCAGAGCCCCGATGGAGGACAACCTGAGCCTGTGGACCCAGAACAAGTCCTAAAGATAGCATCTTATGTTTCTTGAATGGTCTCTGTTGAGAATCAGATGGCTCCTCAGACCTTCTCATAGGCTCTTGTAGCAGCTTCTTGTGACGACTAGTTGGGTAAGAACCTGAGAGTTGACTCAGTAATTCAACCTTCGGCTAACTGCTAGACCTACTAAGTGCCCCAGGCAGAGGAGCACTGAGGCTGTAGGGGTGCCGCCAAGGCAGAGCTCCGAGTGTGTGCACATGCTGGTGTGCTGCGTTTCCCTTGTTATTCCTTAAAGGATTCAAGACCGTGCCCCCCACAGGGGCCACTGGTGCAGGAAACAAAAGCCTGCATCAGGGCAAGGTCAGCCCACTCAGGTGCCAAACGTCCACAGCCCAGGAGGGAAGGTGAAGAAGCCTTCATGGTTGGCAGGGCTCCTCCATGTGACACTCGTAGCCCTGGGGGTGACCCTCCCTCCAGGGAGAGAGGTGGGAGGTGTGCTGGGTCCCAGCACAGAAGAGTGGATGATAAGAAGAAAAGTCATAAGGGAGACAGAGAAGCAGCAGAGAGGTCATTGGGAAGATGATGCCCAGAGGCCCCTGGGGAGGCCGACCCAAGCAGGTCCTGTTATGCAAGACCAGGAAGGACCAGACTGGTCCATTTCTACCTGGCTGGCAATGAAGGGCTGTGACTCAATGAGCAAGAAAGCCCAGGTGGGGATGCCAGGTGGCAGGGGTGGGGGATGGGCAGGCCCAGAGCAGCCCTGCCCTCTTTCCTGATCCATGAGGACTGCAACCCACTGGCCTCTGTACCCAGGCCAAGTCCCCCAGCAGCCTTGGGGGATGCAGTGACATTGTCCCCCCAGGGACATCGAGCCCTAGGCTCTCAGCCTGGCATTCCTGGTCAGCGAAGCCAACCCACTGTAGGTGTGGTGTCCCCCTCCCAGTCACCCCAAGGACGCAGGGACAAGAGGACCAACACCAGCATCATCATTAGTGCTTGCTGGGCCCGGAGTTGGGGACTTCCTTGTCTCTGACCCAGGAGTCTCATGTCTGGTGCCAGTACACACGAAACAGCAGTAAGCTGAGGTGTTACTTTGTAATAAGGCAAACTCCCAGACCCTGCCCCCTAGGCGGTAAGAAGGTGGGGCCATGCCTGAGGATGCCGCCTGCATTGGCACTGTGCTTCCCAGCTCTCCTCTGAGACAGGAGCAGAACGGAGGTCCCAGGGGAAGAGAGGCTGGTTCTGACTGGATGCCGGTGAAGCTATGGGACAGCACAGAAGGTGCACGGGGTCCTGAAGAACAGGCGGAAGTTTCAAAGGCCTCTTCTCCCTACCAAATATTCTCCAGGGGTCCCACCCTGGGGGCGCACACGGCCAGCCTGCAGATCGCCCCCGAGCTCCCCGCACCGGCCCAGCGCAATCGGGCTCTCAGGGATCTGCTCTGCCTGTGTGGAGAGAAGCACAGCCCAGGGGGCACCCGAGGCCCGGATGGTCAGCGCACAGTGAGGCTGGCGGTGCCCCTGCCCTGCGGGAAAACCTCGACATCCTGCTGTCTTGGTCAAATGGCGCAGTTGGGTCTTGGCTGAGAGACGCAGACCGGCTGCAACAGGCCCCGGGTCTCTTTATTGAATTGGGCGGGCGATATTGGATTTATGGGACTCAACTTTCTGATGACAAAAATTATCTGTGTGGCCAAATAAAGACGAACGAGGCTCAGAGCCAACTAAGAAGGCAATTTCGGCCACTAATCCACCTCCCGGGCAGCTTATCGCGCCCCGGGATGCTGTCATCTTCTAGGGTTGGCATACAAAGTGCCCTTTTGGATTTTTCTTAAGCCGACATTAGAAAATGGCGTATAAATTTAATCTCAGCTAAAAGGTAAAGATAGTCCACAGCCAAAGGGCAAGGCCCCATCACACAGGAACTGCTGTGCTTTATGTCCAATCAGACGCAAAATAACCAGGAGAAAATATGGTCCTCTCAGCTAATCAATTACATTTGAGTAATTGATCGTATATTATTATTGATGAAAGCCCATATGATGTGAGTTAGAAGGGACTAGGTCCTCAAAAGATTAGATTTGGATACGAAAATGGAAGGAAAAACACGACTCTCATAAAATCATTTGAAAGTGGTTTATGGTTTAATGTGTGATGGGACATGGAGGCCGGGCCCAAATGGCTTCTCTTGTCTGCCCTTGTGTGGCCGAACTGCGTGGGAGGAAGGGTCACACTCGTTTAGCAGAGAGGACAGTCATGAGCCCACAGGAGCTGTCATGGGGAAGGGAGACACCTGGCAAGGTGGCCTCAGAGGGCCACAGCCAAGGGACAGTTGAAAGAAGGGAGGGGTCCCACTGAAGGAAGCGCTTTGTCATGAAAGGAAATATTGGGATGGTCGTGGCTTCTTGGGGGGCAACTGGGGACACCCTCATCTCCAGCCACACTGGGTACTCCACACTCCCATCCTTGACAAGCCTGCCACTGGCATACCACCCAGATCAGAGGCCACTTCACTCGTCCCCTTCCTCACCATTCACTCTTTCTCACTCATCCACTGAGCACCGAAGACTTCACAAGGACCTTTGTGCTGCGTTGTGGCGAGCTGGGTGGACAGCAGACCTCGTGCAGCTCACGTGTGTGTCCACAGGGACCACAGATGAGGGGAGGCTGAGCCCAGGGAAGTGTGACAGCATCCCGCCACTGAGGACAGATGAGGGGCTCCAGGCGCTCATAACCCCACACCTGTAGCCTGGAAATCCTCTGAGCCCTGAGGTCCCTCCCCGCAGACCCACACCTGGGGTCCCTCAACTCAGCCGTGGGCGCTCCTTCTACCGAGCCTTCTTTCCGACCTGTTTTTTGTTTTTTTTTTTTAAATTGAGGTAAAATTCACATAAAATCAAATTCGCCATTTTAAGCATCTTAAAGTACACAATTCACTGGGTTCCAGCAGGCTCACAGAGCCACATGGCCATCACCACTGTCTGATTTCAGAATATTCCCATCACCTGGAAGGGCCCCTTCCCTCCCGTCAGCAGGCACCCAGCAGCCTCCCTCTGCTTGGCAACAGCGGCACATCCATTCTGGGGCGCACAAGGTCTCTCCAAGTAAGCAGTTTCCTTCATGTTTAATTTTCATCATACACATTTGCATTTTTCTATCATATATTGAATTTAGTTTTTCTGGGGAACTACCTCTTTTCCTCTAGGCCTTCAATTTTATGGCCATAGAATTCATTTAAAATTCTTTTAAAGGGGAGCCTGGGTGGCTCACTCTTTGAGCGTCTGCCTTCAGCTCGGGTCATGATCCCGGGATCCTGGGATCGAGTCCCACATCGAGTTCCCTGCTCCGAGGGCAGCCTGCTTCCCCCCCTCTCACTCCCCCAACTTGTGCTTATGCTTCTTCTCTCAATGTCTCTCTCTCTCTCTCTCTGTCAAATAAATAAATAAATAAAATCTTTTAAAAAATAATAAAACAAAATTCTTTTAAAGATATTTTTAAATCTCCTCCAGTTTTTAGTTGAGTCTCTTGTCTCATATTTATTTTGTGTGCTTTCTTTGTTTACTAATTGGGTTTATAAGAGATTTGTCTCTTCCTTTGGTCATTTTAAAGAACCAGCTCTGGGGTCCCTGGGTGGCTCAGTCTGTTAGGCAGCAGCCTTCAGCTCAGCTCATGATCTCAGGGTCCTGAGATGGAGTCCCACATCAGGCTTCCTACTCAAGAGGGAGCCTGCTGCTCCCCTTGGTCAAGCTCAGTCTCTCTCGCTCTCTCTGTCTCCCTCTCTCTCAAATAAATAAATAAAATCTGTTAACAAAATAAAGAACCCGTCTTGGGGCTTAATAATACTTTGTTTTGGTCTGTTTGCTATTTATTGACTTTCATTTTTGTCTCTAATAGTCTCCTCTTCTTAACTTGTGGATTTTATAAAAGGTAATGGGTCAGTTTCTTGCTTCTCTGTCTCCCCCCGTCAGTGGCTGTGTACCTGCCTCACCGGCTTCTGGGTACATACCAGCCACCATGAGGACCTATCCTCATCTCCTCTGGTTAGCCTCTTTCTTTTCCACTCCAGCAATGTCATGCAGAATCTCTTTGTCTTCCAAAATCCATCCTCCCCTTTTGCGATGGTAACTTAGGGAGCCCCTCATTTTCAGGGAATGCCCTCCCACCCAGGACAAAAACTACAACTCCCAGCATTCTTTGAGGCACACCTGCCCATGTGACTGAGCTCTGGCCTGAAGTGAGGGGGCGGGGGAAGGGGGGCGCATAGAGGGGAGGGCTCACCCCGGGATGGTGGATCAGCAAGTGGGTGGAGCTTGGGGTCTCCTAAAACATCCTGCTGTCTGGCCACGCCTAGCCCGGTCACTTCCACCATGTTAACCCATCCCATGTTGGTTCTGCCATCTAGCTAAATCTAAATGGTTCAGGGGGCTTTTAAGGGGGGCCGGGGGAGCTGTCAATTTTTCCTTAATTACTTGTAGTTTGTCTAGGCCACGGCCAGAGAGAATCTCCACCTTTTAAACTCTGCTTAGGGTGTTCTTTGAGATGAAGCACGTCATCAGTTTTTATAAATGCTCAGCAGATCTTGGGAAGGACGAGACTCTCCACCTGAAGTAAGCAATGCCTCACACACACTCATTAAACTGAGTTTGCTGGTTCAGGGACTCCATTTCTCCAAAACCCGGCCAACTGGCTGAGCCACGGGACCAGTCTGATTCTGAAAACGACACATCACATTTCCTATCGGAATTCTGTTTGTATTTTTAAATGACGTGGCTTTACATCATCAGCCGCTAAGTTGATTAGTGCCTAGCACAGACTTATTATTTTATCTTAGTCGTAAATTGTTTGCTCCTCCGTCTTTCTCTCCCGTTTCCTGTATTTGAGCCTCAGGCCCATGTCCTCTGCTACAGGTGAAGCCCTCATCACCCTGGTGTCTGCATTTCTCGTCTTCACCTCACGTCCTGTGTCACTTGCTTTCAAGCATGCTTTCCTGAAGTACACACAGCCGTGTGTGTGTGTCTGTGTGTGTGTGTGTGTGTGTGTGTGTGTGAGAGAGAGAGTTGCGGTGGTCTCTGCGTTCTTAGCAGAGGATTTAGCTCATGTGTGTGGCTGGCGGTCTGCATTTTATTCCTTCCATGTTCTCATGCTTTCATTCTGTTTTCCTCGCTGTGAGTTGGTTGGTTGGTTTGTTTGTTTTGCCTTTTGCTACTTCTGCTGTGGCTCATGATGCTGTTCATCCTCCTGTTCTCCGCGGGGTTATCTGAGAGCAATACTGGGCCACCTTCCCTTTCCCTACCTCCCCATCCAACTGCCAGCTCTTTCCTAATGATGCCTGTGCCTGCATGCTCCCTTTGGAACCCCGTCCAGCCACTGTGCAGAGAGCCGGCCCCCTGGAGGAGAGCTGCGTGGCAGGCCCTGGGGGTCCCCGCTTCTCACTGAATCCCAAGCCCCCACTGTTCTGATATCCTCTTCAGTCTCATGGTGAACCCAGCAGGTGGCTCCCTGCTTTTCATCTCCTCCATGTGGGGGTCAGTCCTAAGTTCCATCCAAAGAAGAGATCATAAGAACTACCAAAATGGTCTCTAGCTGGCCGGAAATAGGGAGCCCATCCTGTCCCCCCCTGACCCTCCCACTGCCCTCAGCCACCCTCACGCCTCTCATGTCACCTCTCTCCTCATCCTGGCCACCCCCACCATGTCACCAGGGCCCAAGCCTCCATTCTGAGAATGAAAATGGATGGCCCACTGAGCTCTTGGCCTTCAAGCCCACTCTAGGGTCTTCTCCAGAAGGCTGTGGACAGCAGGACCCTCACACAGCCCTCCTGCAGGAGGGACTCAACAGCCAGCAACACACCCCAAGGTCCCAGGCAAGCTGCGCAAACTCTCTGGGCTGCACCCACAACTGTAAGGCGGGAAGAACAGTCTGTTCCATGCAGACCTGCAACACAGTGGAGCCAAATACATGCTGACCTTCAGGACCACTGAACATGGGGCAGAGGTGGGATCAAGAGCCAGGAGGATGTCTGATGAACACTCCAGATCAGGACCCATATCTACGTGCCAGCTTTGTGACCCACCGTGTCCAGAGCAGACTGAGGATGTGAGGATGCCCGTGCCCCCGCTCCATAGAGTGGAGCCCCGCAGAGGGCTCTGGAGAGCCCCCCTGGGGCTGGGCGCACACCTGCTTCTCTTGGCTTGCCCTTGAAGCTTCCTGAGATGACACCGGCCAGGGACAGCCATCAGATATGCTGATATGGGGTGGGGATCATGGTGGTGTTCAGTGGGGGTCAAGGCAGCACTGCTCACGTGGGAGTCCCCCCTGCCCCGCATGGGGGGTCTAGTGGCATAGCCGGGAGCAGCCAGGAAGCTGCCGCATTCCAGACTAAACCTTCTGTGAGGAGTTCAATTGCGTTCCCCCAGAAGGTATATGTTGAATTCACCTCCAGCATCTGTGACCCTGACTCTATGTGGAGACAGGGGTCTTCCTAGAAGTGATCAAACTAAGATGAAGCCATTAGAGTAGCCCGGATCTGATGGGATGGGTGCCCTTATGAGCGGGAAAGGGGGACAGAAAGGCAGACAGGCATAGACAGAAGATGGCTCGAGGATGCAGGGAGAACCGGCTGTCTATGAGCCAAGGATCCTTCCTTTGCAGCCTCGAGAGAACCACCCCCATCCGCACCTTGACCTTGGGTGTCCAGCCTCCAGGGCTGTGTGCCTCCCTGAGATCCTACAACCCCCATACCTGCCTGACCATAGAGAGATGGACCAGGAGCAGTCCTGGGGGCCTGGTGGTGGGTCTCGGGACCTGAGTTGGTGGCATCGTAAGGATGAGAAAGGAGACAAGGGAGATGCTTCCTGCTGGAGTTAGGACCCCATCAAAGCCTGGGAGCCTCCAAGGGTGACCCTTGGGTGATGCTACAGTCCCAGAGCTCTTGATAGCTCCCTTGCCCTTAAGGTCACCTGCTGCCTAGCCCTCCGCTCCTCACAGACAGGCTCTCCCGACCTTCCTCCTTTGCATCCCACCTCCACAGACTCGCAAAGTCTCTGCTCCTGGTTGGCCCTGCACTCCCCCCGCACCGTGGGCCACCTCCCCAGGAGCCTCGGTGTCCCCCTCAGTAAGGCAGAGGACCCCTCCTGCTTCGAGGCCTCGGGTTCCAGCCCCACTCCAGACCACCTGTGGGACAGCAGGGGCACCTGCCCTTGGGACCATCCAGGCGGACGAGGCCAGCATGCCTCATGCCCCAAGTCTCTCACCACGGCCGACAGTGAATAAAGTGACTTTAATAAAACAGAAACAGCTTTACAGGGTGTCTTCGGAAGACAAAGTCAAGAGCCTGGATCCTCTGGGCTGGGGTGGGGGTTCAGCTAGTACTTGAGAAGCCAGCGAGGCTTGTGCTCACTCAGGGACGTGAAGTAAGACCACCACCAGGGCTTGCTCCCACCCACAGAGGGCTGCCTCCGCCCCCCGAGGGGCTCCTGGCCAGGCTCCTCGGGCTCCCCATACCGACTGGCACCTCCTGGCGGGTCTCGGAGTCCAGACCCACTTCTCCGTGGCCCGAGGAGGAGCTGCTTGGGTCTGGTGCCCAGAGGCTGGAGAATGAAGTCCACGCGGCCAGCCCTCTTCATCCGGGCAGGGATGGTGACCTTCTTGATGACCTTGGAGTAGCCGGGTGCCTGAGCTATGACGATGTGGGACCCCGGAGGCAGCAGTCTCCAGTAGTCACCATCTGGGGCTGCGAACACACAGACCAGAAGCAATTCTCAGACAGAGGTTCCCATTCGGGCTTGGGGTGCCGAGACGTGCAGGCCCAAGGGGCATCAGCCTGGAGGGCAAGTGGACCCTAGATTTGCACTTGCCTCTGTCCTGGCCTGGAGCACCCTTTCCACCCACTTCCTCAGCCAAACTCCTATTCATCCCTCAAAGCCCATGAAGGCAGAGTGGAACAGCCTCTTGGGGCACCGGGACAAGGGACAGCTTGCCCGAGGGAGCCAGCCACCACAGCTCAGGCCCCCAAAAAGGGGCTCACCTGTGGTGATGTCATGGCGGATGCCCTTGACCACAATCCGGGCGTTTTTGACCGGCTTGCCGAATTTGTCCATCACCACACCTTTGATGCCTCGGTGCACCTGAAAAAGAGGAGAGGGAGGGCATGGGTATATGGTGTGTGCTCTCCAGAGGGCAGGGCGGCCCAGCCCAGCCAGCTCCCGTCTGTCTGTCCTCAGAGCCCCACTCTGGGTTCACGCCTGACCCTGCAGTTCCGCTCGCGGGTCCACTGACCAACTCTCCTGGGCCAGGGGTGCTGAGCAGAGAAACCTGGAGCTCATCTCAGCTCCCCTTTCACACGCAGAGTGGGTTGGTGCGGACACTCCTTCCTGAGTGCGGGCACCACGAGGACACAGGCCCTCGTGTCGGTCCCAGCCAGGGCACCAACCGCTGTTTGGTCTTGGACAAGTTACCCTGCATCTCAGCACTGTCTCCCCCCATCTGTAAAACGAGCCTCTGGTGTTGCTGGGGAACGTGCATCAACACCCGTGAAGGCCCGTGGCAGAGCCGGGATGTGGGACCTGCCCACCATCCGTACAGACCGGTCCCCATGCCACATGCTTGAGTAGATGCCTTCTGGTGAGGAAGCTATACCCCATGCAGGTCCCCCTTAGAGCTGCCTGGGCCTGTTCACACTCCTCCTAAAAATGTCGACAATAAACAAACCAACCCACCCTTGCTCTGTGGGACTGCAAACAACTTAGGGCCCACAGGTCATGTCAAATGAGGCCAAGGGGACTGGGTGGGAGGGCAGCGAGACCCTTCCCTTCTCTCCCAGGAGGCTGCCCCCCATACCTGCAGGGCCACTCCAGGCCTCCAACCCCCACCCCCATCCTGTCCCTCCTTTGTTCAGAACAAGCCAATTCTTCTCCCCCACGTTCCTCTTCTTCCAGGAAGCCCTCCTTGACAACCGGTCACATCAGGGCCTTCCTCCGGGGTCCCCAGTGCCGGGCTTCCACACTCCCAGCCCTGATCTCACCGTTATGTTACGATCTGTCCTCCTCCCCCCCAGCCTAGAGCACAGACCTAACACATAGTAGGGTGTCAGTTCATGTCAGCTTGAGCAGGCTAAGCGAGTCACCTTCGGGCTGAGGAGTCACCTTCTGGCCCACCCAGGCACCAGGAGCCCTCCGGCAGGGACAGAGACGTGGTGTGTACGCCCCTCCCCTCCCCTCCCACCCCTGGGAGAAGCAGACACCCATCCGAGGCCTGGTCAGCATCACTGTGAGGAAGGCCTCCATGGGCCATGACAGCCTCGATCCTTATCAGAAGACCCAGCACAGCCTTCCTGGGGCGTCGTCCTCAGGGTCCGGCCACGCCCGGCTGCATGACAGACCTGCCACCCTTCCGAGCTCATTACTAAATCTTCATACCCTAAGACCTCACATACAATATCCACAGAGCAATCTCAGTCCCATTTAAGGCTCCTTAAAACTAATTTCCACTAGACAGCTGTAAAATGAAATGAGCGAGGGGTCTGGCCCAGACCCATTACGGAAGGGTGACCTGCCCCACGCCGAGAGAGGTCTCGGGCTCATCCATAAAACAGAAACTCGAACAACACTAAAAACGTCCAGCTCTTATCTGGGCTTTGCTTTCTGTTCTACAGCGGCAGCCGTGGACCCGGAAGGCTCTGCTTGGTTCTTGCCTAGAGGAAGGTCCCTGATCTTTCTAGAAAGGATTCATTGACATGACTGAGGTTCAGGGCAGGCAGATCCGAGTACAAGCTCTGGACAGTTTCTGGGCAACCCTGGGCAGGCTCTGTGCTGTCGGACCCTCTGTCTCCTCCTCTGGTTTTCTTGTGGCCGCTGAGAGCCAGGCTGGGGAGCCCACACGTGACCGAGGAGCCCCAGGCCAGTGCCATCCTTCCCAGGCACCTGTCCCTCACCCCACAAAATGGGGCAGCCCCTTCAAACACCCAGGACTGGTGTCAGGACTGAATGCCATAGATAGGAGTGCCAAGTGTCCCGTGTTATGCATGTACATCCCCTCACCATCCCCTTCGGGCAACCCTGTGTCTCCCTCAGGCCCTGCTCCTCCTGGGGACATGGTACCAATGTGTGAGTCACCTGCGTCTTGAGAGTGCTCAGAAGAAAAGTCACTGAGGCATCTGCAAAACTACACTGGATTCTGCCCTCCCTCCCCCCACCCCATCGTGTGCCTGACCCACGGGGTTACTGCCCTCTGACACCCCCCCACCACGCCCCTCAGCTGTGAGCCAGGCCAGCAGGCAGGGCCGGGAGAGCACAGGACATGGTCGCCCAGCTGCTGGGGGACCGCCTCCGGGATCCACTGATGATTGTTCTAGACACGTTCCGCTTGGCTTCTGCTCAGCACCACCACCTACTTCTGGATGAACGTGGCCCCCCACAGACAGCATTTAGCCCTCCCTCCCCCTGCCCCACCCCTCCCCCAGCAGCCAGTGCCTCTGAGCCTGAGGGGCAGACATGCTCCAGGCCCTGCCACCCAGAGCAGCACCTGAGGCCGGCCTGTCACCCAGTGCACAGTCCACTCCTGTGTCCACACTCTTTACTGTGGCCTGGGGACCCTCCCATGCCGTCCCCCTGCCTGAGCTCTCTCATTGCCTTGTTCCCCTACTTCTTCACAATGCAGCCCGGTTGTCACCTCCTCCAGGAAGCATCTATAATCTCCGATGCTGGGTCAGGTGCCACCCCTGGGCCACCTTGGTCCCTGCCTCCTCCCAGTCCGGTGTTATCCCTTTAGGCCATGAAAGCCTCACTATCCTAGGGCCCCAGTGCATGGCCCTGGAGGTCCCAAGTGCCCCCAGGGCTGGCCGACAGGAGGCGGCCAGTGGACAGCCAGAGGGCTAGCGGATAAACAAGTGAGGGGCAGTTGTGCCTGCAATCTCGCCCCACGCCAGGCCGTGCTGGCTGGCAGAGAAAAGCCGGTGGGTGGGGGTTGGCTCACCGTCTCCATGAAGTTCAGGAGCGGCTCCTTGTTGTGCTGCCAGAGTGTGTAGAGGGCCTCCTCCGGGGGGAACTTTACGCAGCCCAGCTCCACCGTGATCTCGAAGCAGTTGCTGTGCAGGTAGTTGAAGTCGGACATGCCTGCAGCACAGGGGGTGGCCTGAGCGTGAGCCCATGCTCTGGACATCCATGCGCACACACTCGACACCCACGTGCCCACAATCGACACCCACACGCCCACACTCTGGACATTCACGTGCTTGCACTCGACACCTACGTGCCTGCCCTCAACATTCACACGCGCCTGCCCTCGACACTCGCACGCCCACACTCCCGACATCCACGTGCACGCGCTCGACACCCACGCACCTGCTCTCTCGACACCCACGTGCCCATGTTCAACATCCACGCGCTTGCCACTCCCCACTTCCGGCCTGGTGTGTGGGAGGCTACTGCCCTTATCCCCGCTTTACAGATGAACAGACTGAGGCACAGGGCACTGCCAGATATCAAGAGGGAAAGGGGCAGGGTTGGAGTTGCACTTTGAATCCAAAGTGCGTTCTGGCACCCAAGTGCTCAGGCTTACGCTCCATCCTGTGTGCCCCTCGGTGGGTAAGAAATGAGCCCGCCGAGCCAGGCGCCTGGCCTGCTCCTGGCCTGGACCCAGGTGACAACAGTGTCCATGTGCCTAGCCAGGCCCAAGAATAGCCCAGGGAGGAAGGTCCCCAGCCCCCACTTCTGGGGAGAGCACAGGATTTGCAAAGCTGGACAACCAGCCAATCCAGCCACACAGAGAGGCTCTCAACCATGCACCCACTCCTGCCTCTTCTGTCCATTTGCTGTTGGGAGCAGAAGCCACCCCTGCCCTTCAGAAGTCTGCAGCAGCTGCAACCAACTTAAACTTCATCCAGGCTCCAATCCATGCGGCCCCCTGTCCTTGGCCACCGGCTTCTGTGTCTTCCCTGGGTCTGTGCCCCTGTGTCCACGAGTCCAGCTGCTCTCCTAGGCTCAGACCCACCTCTTGGGTCCCTTGCAGACCCTGGACATGGGGTTATGCTCAAGACTCAGAGTCAGGGACCCAGGCGCCTGGGCTCTAGGACGGAGAGAAGGTGCTCTGTGCTCCTGGGAAAGGCCCACTCAGGGCCATCTCAGGGCAGCAGGGGCAAGGTGGCCAAGCAGGGGTGTGAGCTGGCTTCAGTGCAGGAGCTGAAGGGGTTGTCCTCTCTGCCCACAGCCCCACCACCTGTGGCACGAATGCTGACAGGCTCTTGTCTTGCCCAAGCCCGGTTTCCTCATCTGCCAAATGTCCCAAATACTGAGTGTCACACCAGGATGGGGGGAGGGGCAGAGGATAGGAGCAGGTGGGCCTGGCCCAGCAGGTGCTGTCAGGGCACACAGGGTCCCACGCACCCCGCTTTGCTCCATGTGATGTCCACCCGGACACCTGGTTAACGTGGAACTTCAGAAAAAACAGTGAATAGAGTTTTAGTGTAAGTATATCCCATGGAGTATTTGGGACGTACTTATACAGTACTAAAAATGCTTCATGATTTTTCTGAAATTCAGGTTTCACTGGAGTCCTTCATTCCCTCCGTCACCCCTCCTATAGCGCAAAGGGGCGGGAAAAATTGGTCACAAGTAGGGTCACGCAAGGTCAGAGCTCACGAAGTCCCCAGCAGAATGGGCATGGGGGCTGGCATAGAGCTCTGCCACACCTGTCACCTAGAACCTCAAGGCAGCAGCAGAACTGAAGCCAGACCACGCCCTCACGGGGCTGTGATGCCCCTATGCCCCTCCCCCACCTTCCAGAATTCCCAGAATCCAGCTCCCAGAAAGAGCTGTGGAGAGGAGAAGCAGGCCTCCCCACTTCAAGCCCCTCCCCAACCTCTATCTCCCCGCTACTCTCCCAAACCCCTCCCCTACCCATCACACCTCAGCCCCTCCCAACCTCCCCCTCCCTTCTCACCGCCTCCCTCCCTCCACTCTCTCCTCCCTCCTCCTGCCCAGTCCCTCCCCACCCCCACCCCAGCCCAGCCCCCACTCTGCCCGCACCTCCAGTGAAGCTGTACCAGTCTGCCCCATTGATGATGCTGCCCCTCTTCAGGAAGTTGCCACCACACCTGTTCTCCGACCTGTCCATCATCATGGGGTGCACATCAGCATAGGCCCGGGCCAGCAACTTGAACATCTGGAAGGGAGACCAAGGGATAGGTTTCTCATGAGACCAAGGCCAGAAGGTGGGGCGCCCTGCAAGACACCCTAAGTGCTGAGGCCAATGGGCTGAGAAGGGTTCTGCAGCACAGATAAGGAAGGGGGGTGGTGTCCTCGCAGATGGCACAGCACATGCAAAGGCCTGGAGGCACATGGGAACCTGGCACATTGTGAAGCCCCTGCCCACCTGCCTGGGGAGGGTGGGCTTTCTCCCAGGAAGGGGGTGCACTGAAGGAACGCAGGCAGGGCTCCCCGAGGTCAACTTTGCAACTTCCCAGGCCCTTCCTACAGAGGGCAAGCCTTGGGATAGGCAAGAGACTGGGGCAGGCCTCATTTTCACTGACATCACCACTGACTACTCTATGATAACCACCACCCCATGTTCCCCGGGGCACAACCTGTGCCTGTGGGAGCCCCCACCTGTCACCACACGTGTGCAGCGTCCACTGTGGTGTGTGGAGGGGTGCATCCACAGCTCCTGCCCCCAGCACAGTCCTCCCCCCATGCTGCCCCCACACCAGGCAGGGGCACTGGTCCCCCCATGCCTGTGTCCCAGCACCGGACACGGGGTCTGCTCAGGTGGTAGCTCCTAAGCTGGGGTCATGTGGATAATGGGGCCTAGCAGACTATGCTTGCCAGAGCCCTGCAACCCTGGGAGAAGTCTGTCCTGGCCGGGGACCCCTCTGCAAAAAGTGGCAGGCTGTGCGGGTGGGGTCAGGCCAGAGCAAGGGTCTCTCTGGTGGGGTCCCAGGGACATACAAGTCATAGGCCCCGTTGGGAACAGGCCCGACCTGGCAGGCAGGTACAGGACAAGGATGCCAGGAGGACAGCTGGCTATAAATGAGCTAGGGGGCAGGGAGGTGGGGGGCTTTCTCTGCAGGAGCTCAAGCCAGAGGCCACGGGGAGGACTGGCCTGCCCAGCTCTGCTGCCTGGGACCCCACCGACGCTCTCGCTCCTTCTAGCTGGCAGTGGGCTGGGTGAAGCGAGTTTAAGGGGGTAGGACAGAGCTTGAACTGAGCTAGGGAGAAAGATTTTGACAGAAGGGACAGGTATAGGGGAATAGATGGCCCGAATACCACAAAGAGGTGCTGGCTCTTCTCCACAGGGCACCACGAGAGTTTGGGGTGACACCCTGGCCAGCCCCTCCTCCCACGCCCCTGCCCCGCAGGCCCCCTCCTGGGACCCTGGTTTCCACAGAGACCACTGCTGGCTGTGAGCCTGAGCGTGATCGATCCGTGATTGATGGCTGGTGGGGAGGACTCTGGGTTTTCTGACTCTGGTGGGACTCATTGAAGCAAACTCCACCCCCCCCCCGCCCCGCAGGGACATCTTCACGCATCTGCCTCCGGATTCAGACACTGGGCCTGGCACCAAGGGGCCCTGCTGCTGAGGGGACACGGGCCTTGTCCCACTGTCAGCCCTGCCCTCTGACAGCATAGGGGTCAGGGGCAGGCCCACAGGGGCGTGTGGTGGGGAGGGAGGGAAGGGATGAAGCAGTGCAAGGAGGAAGGGGCACAGGAGCAAGCAGCCCAGGTGACCCAGGAGTTGCCTTCCCCGCTGTCCTGGAGGCGAGCCCTCTGCCTGCTGTCCCTGTTCCGCCTCCTGGTCCCTGCTGGGTGCCTGTGGGAAATCACCTTCTCCTCTAGGGCAGCCCTCCTGAAGGCCAGGGCTGGGCTGGGGCTTCACCCTGCACACCTGCATGTGCACACAGAGACACACCCCATCCCGTCCCTGGCCTCCTGGCAACCCTCCATCCCAGTCCAGCCCGCCTCTGGCTCTGCCTCCTGACCTGGACCAGGACCCTCCGTGCGAGGGCCCGTCCTGCTTGACACAGACCAGCAGTACAGGGTGCGGGGAGCAGGGAGAGGCTGAGGGGACCAGCGTGGCTGAGGGAGGGGAATGGGCACTTGTCCCCACAGCCCCCTGCTCCCCGCCCTGCCCCGAAGCAGAGAGCAGGCCTGGCTCCCCATCAGCCCTGGGACACAGGGGGGCCTGCTGGGTGACCGAGCAGAGAGCGAGGACCTTTCCAAGCCAAGATGGAAAGTGATCAACTCCCACCTTCCAGAAGACCAGCCTGCGTGAGCTCCAGGATCAGGCCTGGGGAGGAGCCCAGTCAGGGCGGGGTATTGGGGGTGGGTACTGCAGGCAGCCAGTCCCTAAGGGAAAAATGGGGTGGAGAAGGATCTCGCCATGATCACATCCCCTGCCCTGCTGGTCTGACCAGTGAGGGAAACTGAGGCCTGAACAGGGGAAAGACCTCTTCAGACCCAAGGGAACTCCAGGGTCAGAATTTCTCTGATCCTGTGGCAGCCGGCTTCCCATGGAGCTGGTCTGGCCCTGGGGACCCTCAGCAAACCTGCAAGGCCCTGGAGAATCCCTGAGGTGGCCAGGGTCAGGCGGACACCATGCATGCTGCAGCACTGCCCTCTGCCGGCCTCGCCTGGAACGCCACCCTCTCCCTGTGCCAGCAGGGAGGGCACTGGGCTAAGGTTCTCACCCCAGGGGCTCCCAGTTGGGGACACAGATGGAAGGTGGGGCGTGGCTCAAGGAAGGATGAGATGCTCCCAGATGCCTGGAAGGCTTCCTTTAGGAAGAACCTTTAGAGTTGGGCCTGGAAGTCTCCTTCTATGACTGAGTGCGTCCCATTGAGCTCGAAAAGGGACAAGGCCAGGCCAGCGCCTAGGCCGCCTGGGCCCCGCTCCCCCTGTAGCCTCCCCTGCACACACAGCAGGCCCGCCCCCTCTCACCTTCTCATCGGGCGTGGGAGAAAACATCTTTTCTTCCTGGGGGTGCTTGGAGAAGTCAAAGGGGTAGGACACCACAAGGTCCCCCCCGTGGAGGCTGGCTGAGAGCACAAACGGGGTGGTCCGCATCCACTTCATTATCGCTTTGGTCTCAGGCGCCACCTGCCCAGCACAGGCAAGGCCATGGTCAGGACCAGACACACCCCTGCTGGTTGCCTCCAGCCATCTCTGGGCCCACCCTCCCTGCCACAAGGCCCTGGCTCGGCCCCCACCCGGCCCTCAAGAATCCCTTCAGATGCCACCAGCCTCTCCCACTGGCCCACACCCCTGCCTGAGACTCACTTCCCCACCACCCCGGCCGTCACTTCCTCTAGGCAGTCGGCCCAGGGAGCCGTCTCTGAGTACCTGCCAGGCCCAGGGTATTTTCCATACATCTTCTCTGAACCCCAACAACCCCATGTCCCAGGCAGGAAGCAGATACTCAGAGGCTCAGACTCCCCTGCCCTGGGGAGACCGGGCCTGTGGTCCCAGAATAACGAGAGACCCCTTGAACGCAGGACGATGCGCGGGGGGCAGGCTCGGGGACGGCTCCTACCTTACCCCACCAGTAGTGCTGCGGGATGGGGATGTGGTCACTGCGCACGCTGCGGGACTCAGCCAGCCGGTAGTACTCGGACGTCAGGTCAGGGAAGTTGCGGTTCAGATCCAAGTTCTGCGCGTTCTGCCTCCCGCTTGTCCACCCATTGTAGCCGGCTCCCTGGAAGCACAGGCCACCCCCACCTGGGGGTCAGCACACCCCACCCCAACCGTTTCTGTAGGGAGGCCACGGGGCCAGACTGGGTCGGAGGCCAGGGCTGCCTTGTGTGTGAACTTGGGAGCACGTCCAGCCAAGCTGTCCTTTACCTCCTCTGCCATCCATCTGGCTCCTCCCATCCAGCCTCCTGACTGAGCCTCCAGCCTCAGGGCCTTGCCCTGGCCTTTCCCCGGCCTGAATCCCCCCAGTAGTTACGTATACTGCTTGCTCCCCACCCCTGCTGGGGCTCTGCTCCAAATCACATAGGTGAGCTTCTGGGCCTCCAGCTACTGTGAGATCTCCCCTGCCCCACCTTTCCAACAGATCTCTCTAGAACACATCCTCTCATTCCCACACCTCAGAGTTATGGGTGCCTGCCCCTGATCCCAAGTAGGATCGTGCCGATGCTGATGCCTGCTGAATGCCTGTCACCCAGAACGGCGGGTGCACACAGACCTCTGATCACTAGTGAAGGAGCAGATGGGAGGCTAAGGCAGTAGCCCATGGGATCTGGCATAGAGGACACTCACCTCAGCAGCCGCCACCTCGTACCCGTCGGGGTTCATGGAGGGCAGCAGATGAATGCGTGTGGTGTTGAGCAGGCGCTGGATGCGGGCACTGCCCAACAGGTACTCGGTGCACAGGTACTGGGCCAGGTAGATGAGCATCTCCCGCCCCGCCACCTCATTTCCATGGATGTTGCCGATGAGCTTCACCTCAGGCTCCACTTGGGGGAGATATGGGGACCTGAGCGGTCGTCTCAAACCCTAGGGTACCCAGAGACTTGAGGGCCCACGTGGCGAGGCTGGCTGGATGCTTCGGGACCTAATCATTCTTGTTTTGACCCCAACATCTCGGTGACTCATGAGGTCTCATCAAAGTCATGACTTACTAAGCTCACTCCTTAAGTTTAACCACAATTATTAGCAAAACACGACAAGGGTATTAGTAACAATGTAGGTTATCATTGCTCCGTGTGAATTTTATTCATGGCCACTTTCTATATTTGTGTAGTAAATTAAGGTGTACACTGGTGCTTAGATGGGAAGACAGGTCTCAAATGGAAGGAAGGAAGGAATCTAGGAAGGGAGGATAGCTGAAAGGATGGATTAATCGGTGAAAGGACGGAAGATGGATAGAGGGTTGGATAGGTGGGTAGGTCGATGAGTGGTTACATATTTCAATAGAAGAGTAGAAGGATGGATGGATGGAAGGATGGATGGATGGATGGAAGGATGGATGGATGGATGGATGGATGGATGGATGGATGGATGAATGGATGTTTGGATATTTGAACAGAAGGATGGATGGGTGAGAGATGGAAGGATGGATAGTGGGATAGAAAGATGGGTGGAAGGATGGGTAGAAAGATCGAAGGATGGATGGATGGGTAGATGGATATTTGGGCATTTGGATAGAAGGATGGATGGGTGAAAAAATGGAAAGATGGATGGAAGGATGGAAGGATGAATGAAAAGGTGGATAGAAAAATGAAAGGATGGATGGAGGGATAGAAGAACAGATAGATGGATAGGTAGGTGGATGTTTGGGTATTTGGATAGAAGGATGGACAGAAAGATGGAAGGATGATTGGATGGATGGATATTTAGATATTTGGATAGATGGATGAATGGAGGAATAGAAAGATGGATGGATGGATGGATGGATGGATGGATGGATGGATGGGTAGATGTTTGGATATCTGGATAGAAGGATGGATGGGTGAAAAGTTGGAAGGATGGATGGAGGGATAGAAGGATGGATGGATGGAAGGACAGATAGAAAGATGGATGGGTGATGGATGGATAGGTTGATGGATGTTTGGTTAGCTAGATGGAAGGATGGCTCAATGGATGGATGGGTGAGTGGAATGTGGATAGAAAATAAAAATAAACCAGGGGTCAGGCAGCCTTACTACTGTGTGACCTCAGGCAAGTCAACTCTCTTCTCTGAGTCTCACATAGCTCATCTGGAAAATGGCATCTCTGTCCCTGGCTGTGCGCAGCCCAAGGACCTGTAGTCATGGGAGCAAACACTCGTGTCCCTCCTGCCTTCTGAGGGTACAAATGACCCTGAGGCTTCCCACAGTGGTCATTTCCTTTGACCTTCTCACAGGGGACATCCCTCACCACAGTCCAAAGCTGCACACCAGTCTGAGATGGGAGGAGTCCTATCTTCATCCCACGAGCTGGAGGGACAGGAGGCAGGGTGGGACAAGGAGGCTGGCGTGGGGCCAGGTGATCTCTGCCATGAGCTTTGGGCTCATGACATCCATGCTGCCCAGACTACGAGGATGAAAATCGGGCTGAGTGTAGCAAACCCAGCAAAGGTACCAGAGCCACTTAACCTCAGATGGCATATTTTTTCCAATTAAAAAACCAAGGGTCCAAAGGGAACTACTTCTGGATTGACCCCTGTGCTTCGTATGGTCATGCGGATAGACAGGAAGGGCTCCTGGCAGAGGCCAGAACTGGGCCCCTGTGCCCCGATGCCCTCACTGCCAAGGAGGAGTTCACAGTGGTCTTCAGTTCATTACCTGGGACAAAGACCTCCCAGACAGGGGCTGAGACTTTGCTAGAATTGCTTGGATTCTCGAGCCAGCCCCCTGAGCCCCAGCCCCTACTCTGAGATCCAGCTTCCTGGTGAGCTCTGTTCAGCAGACCCACAATGGAGGGCAGTGAACGGGGGGCTGCAGTGGGGTCTGACCTCCCGCTTTGTTGGCACCAAGCCGATAAAATCTAGCATTTTCCATGTTGCTCTGCCCCATCTCAAAACAAGACCACTGAGCCTGATGAGTTGAAATGGACTTGGTTTTTGAAAAGGACGACGTGCTTCCTTCAGATCATTCTGGGAGATTACGTTCACCAAGCCACTCCAAGGAGCCAATGTGGAGTGGCCAGGACCAAACGTGCACATGCTTGCCTGGGTCTGAGCGTGCCAGGGAGAGGTTGTGAAAAGGACAGAATGCACAGAGCACAGTTACATTTCCCCAGAGACAGACAAGGGTCCACATGCCCACGGCCACCAGGAATCCCCTTGTTTCTCTTCCCCCAACTTGTGGGGGTGACGCTCCCCCGGATGGAGCCCCCAGCTCCCATCTCCCCATTGTGGGATGTGGCCATGCGCCCCCAGGGCAGCAAGCAGAGCACAGACCCTGCCTGATCCCTGTCCCCCACCCCTGCCGTGCACTGGACCTGGGCTTATGCGCCCCAGAACCCTTTCTTGGGAGCTGGCCTGCATGCAGACATCTCCCCCGGGCTTCCACCAGCGGCAGTGGCTTACTCAGTTCATGCTGGCCGGGCTGGGCCGAGAACTCGATGACCAGCAGCTCCTTGCCATTGAAGCTCCGGCCAATGCTGTAGGTCTTGGCGATGTGGGCACAGCGGGCCGCAGTCCGCCGCAGCACGCGCACCATCTGTGCGTAGGAGTGGTGTGTGAAGTGGATGAAGGTCGGCGGGAGGCCCGAGGGCAGTGCCTCCTCCACGTCCAGGCCTTCTGGGGAAGAAAGGGGGTGTTGGGGGGGAGCGGCTAGCTGCCCTCGGTTTCCCTCACCACCCAGCGTGGCTGTCCCTCCCCCCCGCCCCCTGCTTCCCCAGAACCCCTGGGACCCTGGCCACCCCCCGTGCCCTCATACCCCCTCCCCTGCCACACTTGGAAGCTTGGGGGTCAACCTGTTTCTGTCTTCCGTTAAAATCCCCTTTATGCTGCCTATTATCTACAGCTGTAAGGACACCTGAAGCTGCCACGGTGAGGAGTACAAACAGTGGCTGCGGAAAGCAGAAAGCATATGAAATACAAGTCAGGAGACAATAAAGGCAAAGACACAGCCAAAGAAACCACGACCCCGGGAGAGACCACCGTCTGGCAGGCAGTCCCCTGATTCCACCGTCTGGCGGGCGGTCCCCTGATTCCAGAGGCTTTGTTTTCCACAGGCACCTAGCTCTAAACCTGGTGCCAATGGAGGTTCCTGGTCGGCTCTGTCTACGCTGCTTCCTGGTGGAGGCGGCCTCAGTGCCTTGTCAGTCCAGCACCCTTGGCTCAGAAGGGCTCCCTAGAGTCCACCAACCATAACTATGATGACAGCAAGGGTCATCACTGATTACTAACCCAGCAGTGAGGGTGCTGGTGCAGGGCAGGGTGGGGAGGGGAGGGAGAGAGGGAGAGTGGAGGGAGAGGTAGGGTAAGGGAGGGGGAGGGAATGTGGAGGGAGGGGGAGCAGGAGGGAAGGGAGAGAGTGGGAGGTGGGGAAGGAGAAGGGAGATGAGGGGAAGGGAGGGGAGGGGAGAGGAGGGAGGGAAGCTTTACCCTGTACTCTAAAAGGTCTCCTTTGGAGGAGCCCTGGTCTTCCCAACCTGGCCCCATCCCTCTGACTAAGGCCCACCCCTCTCCCTGTCTCTGGACTGAAGATGTGGCTCCTGCAGGCTGGTTAAGGGTTAATCCTTTGCCCCAAGCCTCTCACTGGCCCTGTGGTTTTCTTTCTGCTCAAAAGCGTTTTGAGGGAGGAAGAAAGCAGACGGAACCAGCAATTTGGTAGCAGAATTGCCCAAAATAATCTCTCTCGGGCCACCTCCATGGGCTTTCCCAGGGCAGTCAGGCTCGGCCCCATGGGGATGTCTGGTTCCCTTCCTCTGCACCCCTGCCCTCTCCCAGTGCAACCACAGCCAAGTCTCAGCCTCTGCGCATGCACACAGCTCCTATCAGCCACCAGCAGAACATGGCCCATGGGCCCCCCCGCACCTGCACACACGCCTGTGGACGGCAGAGTTTCTCGGCCCAGAGCCTGCTCCGGGGTCACCCCTGCGCCCCCCACACAGCCAGTGAACCGGGGGGCCAGCGCAGATGGGTCCCAGATATACATCCCCGTCCTCCCCTGCCATTGTCAGTGTCCCAGCACCCAGCATGGAGCCATGCACACAGCAGGCGCTCAATGTATGCACAGACCGACCAGCGGTCTGACTCCACCATGTGAACACTGATGCCCCTGCTGCCCTGTGCATTCCCAGGGCCTCCACTTTGTCCTCTGTGAATTTGGGGTAAGAACCCATATTCCGGGGTGGCACCCAGCGCTAGAGCTTGTGAACCCGACCATTAGCGTGGTGATGTGAGGGCAAGCCACGCTGGGGACCATGAAGTCCTGCCCTATCCAGGGCAGCCCACACCAGCCACGCCTGACCCCTTCCACTCCAGCTTCCATTCTTTCAAGTCAAATAAAACCAAAAGTGAGATCCTGGGCAGCCCGGGACCCATTCCAAGCACCCAGCAGCCACGAGTGACCGGTGGCTGCTGGCTGGGATGGGTTCAGGAGAGAGTACTTCCATGGCCATGGAAAGATTTCCCAGGCCTTTTCCCCTGGAAACTGGGATTGCGCTGTGTCCCCGGAGGACTGGGCTCAGGACACCTGTCCTTCCCACCTGCCCTGGAATACCCTGCCCCTCAGAACCTCCTTGCATGCCTGCTGAGATGAGTGGCTCACCACTGCCCAAGACTGCCCATTCCCCCTCCTGAGACACCCAAGGCTGGCTCTCAGGGCCTCTCCCATAGCTTCCTTGAGCCCACTCTGGGGAGGCCAGCTCCCTGCCAGTACCTTCTGTGCCACCTCTCTGGCCGGCCGCAGGCAATCCTGGCAGGCCGCCTGGGGGAAGCACCCTTCCCCCAGACCTCGGGGGCCCACATACCTCGCAGCTTCTCCAGGGGGTCGTAGCAGCCCTCCTCCACGCTTGCAAAGTAGCGGCCGCAGTCCAGGAAGTAGGGCCAGGCCATGTCGATGGCATCGAAGGCGGGCTGGCAGGCCTCCCGCAGCCCCTCACACACGTGCCGGCAGGGCCTGCGCACCCGGCCACCCTCGCAGCGGGGGGCCAGCACGGCACAGCCCAGCAGCCGCAGATCCGGGTTGCACTGGCCCTCTAGGAGGTGGTGCAGGACACTCAGCAGGATGTACTCGGAGCTGGCCTCCACCGCCTCCCGGGACCGGTGCTCCAGCAGCGTGGGGAAGGCCGTCTGGTTGTAGGCCACGTCGCTGCAGGTCCTGAGTGGCATGTCCACGCACGTGGCTGGGGGCAGTGGGGTCATCGCATCACTCCCTGCCTCCGGGACCCACATGGGCATCCGTCAGGCACAGGCATCGAGGGCCCGCCCTGCCCCAGCAGAGTCCCATGGGGCTGGAGCCCACAGGGACAGGGCTACCCCCAGGGCTCCTGGGGAAGAAGCCACAGCCCGAGGGGGACCCAACAAGGCTCCCAAGATGAAGCAGGCTCCACTGCTGCCGGGTGGGTGAGCCAGGGCTGGCTGCTCTAGGTCTCAGCAGCCATAGCAGCAAGATGGGTACGGGAAAGCCAACCTTGCTGTCGCCACATTAGGGATGTGGAAGAAGCCAGCAGACTCTCAGTTGGGCAGAAACAGGTGCAGACCCTCCCAAACTCACAGCCCTGAGGCAAACCAGTCCCCAAAAGTGCTACTGGCTTTTGTCTCCGGGAAAATGGCGGATCGCGGAGTGGTTAGCTGGGCTCAGGGTTTTGAGAACAGGGCTGGTTCACAGAATGCCCACGGCTCAGCCTGGCCTGATCCAGCTCTGCATCTCACAGATGGGTGTCTGGGGTATGGGGATTTCACTGTCCCTGGGCATTTTCAGCTGTGATTGTAACTCCTCTCTCTCCAAACCCGTGTGTCCGAGGGCGCTTGCCGGCCCCACTGGCCTGCCCAGCACGAAACTGAGGGCAGAGTCATTCCCGCGCTGCCCCTTCCCGTGCCCTCAGGGGCACCTCCTACACACGGCAGCTCACGGCACACGTGACAAGATGTTGCCACTTCTCAAAGTTTAAAGGGATGGGGTGACTTCTCTGCTCAAAACATTTTATATATGTCGTTGACTTTTGCATAGAGAGAATATTCCCTGCCTTTCAAAGTAGTCTGGTCCCTCCATTTAGAACCCACTGGATGCCCAAATCTGGCAGGAGGGGACTTGAGGAGATGCATCTGCTCCTGAGCTCGTCAGAGCTGTCAGAGCCCACCTGATCTTCAAGCCCACACCCTGAGGTCAGCTTTCCTTTCCTTCTGTTACAAAGAGGGCCAAGGGCCAGAGAGGGAAAGGAGCTTGCCTGGCAGGGGCCAGGACAGACCCAAGACCCAGGAAGCTCCCAGGAAAAAGAGCAGACATGCCATGAACCTACGGCCACATCATGCCCCAACCAGCCATGGGGTGAGGGGAGCAGGGAAGCTTGGAAGGAGCATTTCTGGGGGACCAGGGGGCAGAGCCAGGGTGGTAAGCCCAGGCTGCAGAAAGAGAGAGTCCCTCCTCTTTTGTCTCCCTTCCAGCTGATTAAGAAGGGGTTTGGATTTGAGTACTGGGCCTTGTTACTAATCAGCCCCTTGGGACCTTGGGGTTCGGGTCTCTAAAGGGTTCAACAGCGTGGAGGGGCTGCCAAAGCAAACAAGAGAGAAGTCCGTGCATCGTACCACTGTCTGCAGCCCATGGCCCGTGACAGTCACCTGGGAAGAGAAAAGACAGTGCGGTTAGGGGTGCAGACCCTGGTCATCCCGTCGTCCTGAGAATGCACACTACCCAGGGCAGGCCCCCGGCAGGGCTACACTCCAACCCTCCGGGTTTGATGGAGCCCTGCTCCCCGCTCTGCAGCGGGGGAGCCTGGTTCCCAGAAGGTGCAGTGATTTGCCTAAGGAAAGACACCCAGAGCATGGTGTGGGTGGCACCTGCCCCCACCCCAGCCATGTTTGTCAATCACCGTGGTGTAAACACCCCCATGGGGGCCCTTTCAAGCTTCTAGCAGTTGAACAGCTAGTTCTGGCAAAATTCCCGAATATTTAACCAGCCTTTCCTGGAGCCTGTACCACACCTGGCTCTACCCCCACCAGTAACTCTGACCCCATGTTATTCAAAACCCCCAAGAGTCGATGGACACCAGCTCCCCGCCCCCTTCCAGAACACTCTGAAAGAGTTGTGTTCCACGGTCTCCTGAACTGGGGAGAGGAGGACCAGCACGGACAGCGCTCCTTGCAACTATGGGCTCCCACGACGGCCCGCCTCAAGACCCAACAGTGAGAACGATGGGAAGGCAAGGAACACCAGGCTAACTCAGCGCCACCCGCCAAGTGCCCTCTTAGAAGGTCCAGAGGGCTCTCGGAGCTCCAAGAGTGGGGAGCAGATCAGGATGGATGGAAATCAGCATGAGAGGGCCTTGGCCTGGCAGGAGTCTGGGGAGGACAGGCAGGGTGAATTGCAGAAGGAGTGGGAAACAGGGGGAAAGGGTTGCAGAGGGGAGCCCAGAAGAAGGCAGAAACAGAGGGAAAAGCCTGTGTTCTAATCCTGTCCCCTCACACAAAACCCAGCCCTGATCCATGAGTCTGGGAAGGGTGGGACCCCATCTGGCGACACGCCATGAAATCTGGGTGCTGTGAGAACTTTCCTGAGAGGACAAATGTGAGCCCCAGAGTGGAAGCAGCTGGAGGGTGGGCTCAGGTCCTGTGGGCCCGGCCAGGCAGCTTCCCCCCTGCAGGACCCTCTGCACATGGTGTGCCCTCCACAGACGAGGCAACCACAGCCCCTGATCCTGCAGCAGACCGGCTCCCAGCGTCCTCCTGGGATGGGGACAAGGCACCCCCTCACCGCCTGGATTCCACTCTCCAAACTGGCAAATGAGAGAGAGATCTAGGCAATCACTTGACTAGGTGCCAAGGCTCGGCGGGACCGACCTTCTGCCTGGGGACCTGCTTTGCCTCCCTGCCTGAACAACACGGCAAGGGCCTCTGTTTCCTCATTGCATGCGGGCTTTACTCTATGCATGTGGGAACAACATGAAGGTCCTACCGGATGACCCACAGTCAGTGCCCAGCAGAGCTCCGTTACTGTTATTGTTTTCTAACACCCCTGAGACCACAAGCCAAGGGTTCCAGGCTGTCCTATGTGGCTAAAAGTGATAGACAAGAGGGTAATTTTCCTGAATAATTTTCCTAAGTTCTGCAGACTCTAATGCCAACAGAGGGCTGTTGTGTGCCCACCCGCGCCCACCTTGGACGCCTGGTGATGAGTGCTGGGATGAACCCAGTGGCAGAGGGCAAGCTCGAGGGACCCTAAGCAGCAAAAGCCACCTGCTCTCCTAAGCGTGCAGGGGAGGGCATTCCTGGGCACGCCACCCGACACTCCAAAGTCTCTAGGGTCTAATGTGATCACTGACCCGCGCCCACCATCCTCTGCAGCATGAGAAGGGCGTCAGGCTGAACCAATACTTGAGGGGAAAAAGGGAATCCCAGGAAAGCAACCCAGGACCCTGCTTGGAACAGCATGCTCGTCTCTGCAGCTAACGGCACCGAGTTAATGACAGGACAATGGGTCAAAGCATCATATCCGTGCAGGGTCCTGTGCACAGGTGTCTGTGTCCGACGCTGACTGCTCAACCCCAGGGATAGATGTCGTGACTCAGAGGGTCTGCTCTGGAGCCCTAAACCTCCCTGACAGACGGCTGGGCTGGGGACCTCCAGCTCCTCTGCCCGGAGTGTAACAGAGCCCCCAAGCTGGTAGACAGACAGTGACCATCCCATACCACTAGAGGATGGCAACCTGAAATCAAAGGCTGGCCGGCTGGGCCCTTCCATGGGATCTGAAGGAGAGTCCTCCCTGCCTCTCCCAGCCTCTGGGACCCCGACAAACCCTAAACTTGTGGCTGCACGTCCATCATCACGTGTCCTTCCTGGTGGGTCTGTGTCCCAATCTGTTCCTCTCCTAAGGACACCCGTCATGGGATTTAAGGCCCACTCTGAGCTGGTGTTGACATCCTCATGCTCCTACTTTACCTGCAAAGCCCCACTTCCCAGCAAAGTCACAGCCACAGGTATGGGGACTCCATCATCTCTTAGTAGGGGAAAACAATTCCACCCTGACAAGAAACCAGCACCAGTGCATGCGCCTTTGGGGAGCCCAGGGCTGGGGTGAGGTCGAGGGGGGCACTGCTGCTATGGCCACAGGGGACCGTGGGCCCCACTGAGCACTCCCGGTGGCCAGTCCCTGCCCACACCTGCTGGATGGATGACGTCCTCACCAAACATCAGACTTAGTACTAAAAAAAGAACGCAAAATATCTCATTCGTAGTTTTTATATGGCCCCCGGGCGAGTGGGCACCGAAACAAGAGACTGGCTTTCATAAAACTGGTTTTTCAGGTGAATTTCCCCTGTGCTTCATTCCCTCTCCAGTGTGACCACTGAAAAATGTAAAAGTTCCACGGGGCTGGCTTCCTTGGGTTTAGAGACCCCGATCCAAAGGCTGGGGCTCTTTGATAGCCCTCACACGCCCATTCCGCCAGGTGACCACAAGGTGTCAGCATGTCTTCAATGAGGGGCCCAGCTGACCTGGGCTGGCCAGCTCCCTCCTGTCCTCCCTCTTCAGCCCAGGTTAGGTTGTTGGTCCCCGGCCAAGGAGACCAACATCTCTTCTAACAGATGAGAAACCTAAATGAGGCCAGAGAGGGTGCCCCATCTGGGCAAGGCTACATAGCTGAGAAGAGAGCCCAGGATTTGAACCCAGACCCGCCTGGGCCCTTGGAGCATGAACCTTGCCTCGGCCCATAGGCTCGAGGTGGAGGCCTCAAATCAGGCAAGGGACAAGGGTGGAGGAGAGGGTCCAGGCTTTCCCTGAGGCTCTAGGATAGGTACAAAAGGGACAGGGATAGTGGTCTCAGACAGAGCAGCGTGGACACCAACTGTCCAGTCCCTGCCCGCGCCAGCCTGCTGTCAGGAAAAGCCATTTGGCTTCTGTGGACCGCATGTGGTCCTCTGTCCGGAGGGAAGACCGGACTGGAGCAAGGATTTCTTCTGGAAACAGTCCCCAATGCCACCTCAGGGCCTCAGCCCGAGCTCCCCCCACCCTTGCCTCAAGGTGAGGAAGGAGTGGTCTGTGCCAGACTCCAGGGGAGAGAGCTGCCTTTCTCCCTCTGAAAAGGATAGGTTGGGGGGATTTCCTGGAGGAGGGGACCATGGTCCCTGAAAAGCCTGATTCTAGACATTTCCTGCAGGGGAAGGTCCATCCGTGACCCAGTGAGAGTTCAGTCCACATCCTGCCTGTACACCTGTGCACACATGGGCACACACGTATGCACACGCACACACACATGCACACGCACATGTGCACACGCACACACTCTGCCTGGGCCCTTCTGCAGCAATAGGAAGGAGGCAAGGGGTGAGGGCAAGGGCTGGAATGGGTGGCGGTGAAAACCCAGATGGCGAGGGAAGAAAAAGGAAAGACTGGCATCGGTGCATTTGAGAGGGGCGTTTTCTCCTGGCACATGCACTTGGCTGTGCCACCATGTTCTCGGGTATCCCCAAACCCTGGCCTTTGAGAGATGTCCAGACCCCGAGCCCAAAGGGACCCCCACCTCCGGGGACAGAGATGTCTGCTGCTGATAAGGACCCTGAGTACAGGGGACTAGATGCACCGACAACTCTGAACATGAGGGGAAACTGAATTCCGCTCCAGGAGGGGCCAGAGCCCAGGACTCCAGGTCCCCCCCCCACACCACACTCTCAGGTGAGATCACACAGACAGGCACACCCCTACGCCCTTTCCCAGAGCCCTCCAGACACACCCACTCCCTCCCCAATGACCACGCCCCCTCCCAGAGGACTAAGCCCCTTCCCAGGCCCTCTGAGCCCATTTCCAGAGATAGTGTTGTCCACATCACTGGCCCAAGGTGGCAGGGAGGGGTTAAGAGTTTGCTGCCGCCCATAGCCTTCCCCATTCCTGGAAGGAACAGGGACCTTGGATGGCCTGTCCCCTGCAAAAGGCTGGCACCTGCTCCCTCGGACCCCACAGCAGGACACCCCACCCGCTGTGTCCTGTCCTGAGGAGGACTCCCCTGGACAGCGCACTGAGCCCCTCTGCTGTCCCAGCTGCCTACTGCACTCTGCCCTGGGGTTCCAGACTCCCTGTACCCCTAGAGCCTGATGCCCCCTTTCCAGCCCACCAGGACGTCCAAGGTCATGGGCGTGCGCAGGATGGGTTCAGGCCGGGGTCGTTGGCCGCAGGAGAAAGTTCCGGCGCGGGGTGGGAAAGTTACCGGTGGTCCCCCGGGCGAGCGGGCACCCGGGCCGGGCGGCGGCGGCCAGCGCGGCGAGGAGCAGCAGCAACAGCGGCGGCGGCGGGGGCGGCATGGTGGGCTGCGGGAGTGCGGCAGCGCAGTGATGTGGCACTCAGGCCGCGGGGCGAAGGCCGCTGGGCTCCCGCCCCCCAGGAGCGCAAGCGGAGTCGGGTTACAGCGCGGCCCACACTCTGCGCTGAGGGATGCCGGCGGGAGGGAGCAAGCGGAGCAGCCCGCTTCCGGCCCAGGGCCCGCCCCCAAAGCGGGCTCCCCCACGGGGCTCGGTCTCCCTTGGCCCACCTGAGGCCCCAGGGGAGCTGACCCCTGCGGATCCCGCCGAGAAAACCCTCTTTCCAGACAGGGCGGGTCTGGGGGCCAGGTGCTGACCCCGCTGGCTGTGCACCAGGCCAAGTCACTCCTCTGTCCCATGAGTGGAGGGAGGCGTGACCAGCACCCCCCACCCACAGAGCCAGGCTCTGGGGGTTCCAGAAGAGCCTGTGGGGGATGATTAGGGACAGGAAAGGCAGGAGGCTTCTGGATGTCCTTGGGCAGCTCCTCTCTTCCCAGGGTGGGTCTCTGAGCCCTGGGGAGAAAGCCCTTCCTGGTTGTTCCAGCATAGCCTGGGGCAGGGAGCCTGGCTCCAGGGTCCTCAGTGAAATGTGGCCGGCCTCACTTGGCTCATCAGAGGGGGCAACAGACCAACCCAGCTGTGGCATAAAGTCTCATAGGGGTGACCCCCCTTCTAGTTGAGGGGGCAAAGGCAATTGGGGGCGCTGAGATGGTCCAGTGCAGACAGCCCTGCCTGCGTGACCCCACAGCCTGGGTGTGTGGAAGGACTCCTTCCCACTATCCCCAGGCCATGCCTGCATCGTCCACAGCCATCCTGGCAGGAAATCGAGGGGCCTGGGAGGAAGGAAGCCCAGTAGAGTGGCCCCAGAGCCGCCAGCTCACTGTCTGTCTGCCCAGAGCCTCTCTGTCTTCCCGGGACCAGGACGGCTTTGGGATTCAGCCAATGCCTTTAAAGCACCCGGTCCATGGAGCTCAGCAGGTGCTGACTCTGCCGTCCAGATGTGCACACATCTGCCTGCCAGCCACTTGTCACAGTGCACAGCTGCAGTCCAGCCCCTGGTGTACTTGCACCCTGGGCCCTGGGAACACTGCCCACTAGACACCTGGGTCCACATCCCAGCAGGGTTCCCTGGACCTGTCCCTCCCCTGCTAGGCCATCGGCCCAGATAATCGTTAGCATCCATGTGCCTTTATGGAACTCCTTTACCAACTGTCCTGAGCGGCAGGGAGGCCTGACCCTGTAGCCAGATACCACTCAGCCCCAAGACTTTGGACAAGCTCCTTAACCTGGAGTCCGGGACTTGACACTGCCTGCTATGGGGTAAACATTGGACAAGAGCTTCAATCCATCCGTGGTCCCAAGAACGAGCAGCTCACTCCCACTTACTGACTTGAGGTGCCCTTTTCTGCATCTGATGTCCCATGCCGCCCTCTGTCCACCCAGACCGCAGCTGGTCCTTCCAGAAGTCTCCGGGCTTGCTGCAGCCCAGGCGTGTTCCTTTGACTTTCCTGTCTGGGGTCTCCGCTCCAAGCTGGGAGGGAAAATTCAGACCCCACCCTTCCTGAGTGCCAGCTGGTGGGTGCCCATTCTCAGGGAGGGTTTTGCCCTCCTCCCCCACGTGCCAGTGGGAGGCATGTGAGTCTCTTTGCTGTCCCCTCCCGCGGGCAGGTCAAGTTCTCACGGATGTTGAGCCTGCAGCCCCAGATGTGGCCAGATTTGTGTGGGCATCTCCTATTACAGCCCTCGATGTGGGTTTGTTTTTCTGTCTGAGTGGTATATAAAATAATGATACTGTTTCAAACCAGTGGTTTCTGAGATTTGGGAAAGAGATAGGGTTATGTTAAGCTATTGTTATTTTTAAGGACCCGGTGGGTAGAATTCAGTAATCCCCTCTGGGACCTACCTCTCTCCTCCCCCAGTTAAGTTGGCAGGAACTGTCTCTCACCCAAGGCCTCTTGTCCCAGGGAGGATGAGGTCATGATGCCCCCAAGTGGTCTGGCAGGGCAAATAGTCAGGTTAACCCTTTCCCAGGGCCAAGGGCTGTTCAAGTCCTCCCTGGCCCCCAATCCCTGTCTTGCCCAGCTGCCCCTGGGACAACTGGCCAAGAGGGGCAGGGCAGCACGTGGCTGGACCCAGGAGAACCAGCAGGTGCAGACACAGCCTGAGCCTGCAAGAGCTTGGATGCTTGGGTGGGAGGAGAAACGCACAGGGTCAGCTTGCAGCACAAGTCGCTGGGGGAGAAGCCTCGGGGTGTCATGGAGAGAACATGGACTCTGCCATCCGGCATAAGTCACTTCCCCAGGTGGCTCAACCCTGAGCCCATGAGCCTGGAGACCTCCACGGAGAAGATGCTGTTGCCCATCTCAGGGTTCATGATGTGGGGAGTCCCTCTGCAGCTGGGAGATGGTTCCCTTGGCACACCTCCTTTGGTGCCCAGCTGAAGGGTCCAGGCCCATGGGCACAGCACCCAGACCCCACCCCTCCCCAAGCTTCTTCTGGAACAGCACTCATCTTCCTGAACTTAGAGGGCTTAACTCTTCCAGAGAGTTCTCCGGAGCCTGCTGGGCCCTGGGGACACATTCTCATCACGCAGCCCCAGGAGGACCTGGAGTTGCAACTCTGCAGGGTGGGGAGTGCTTCCTGCCCTGTGGGGTCTCAGGCCCTCTGGGAATCAGATGGGAGCTAGAGACCCCCCACCCCTGTCCCACGGAAGAGCATGGGTACTGTGCTGTTAGCTGCTGGCTCGTGACCTGGGAAAGGAGAGAGTTTGCAGGAGGACTGAACCCCCATGGGGTGAGTCTAGTCCCACTCTTCTCGGAAACCCAGCAGGGACCCACTTTCCTGGTAGTTAGACAGCTGGCTTCAGGCTGCTGCAAAGGCAGCACTTTTCCCTTCGCAGAGAAACGAGAGACCTTTGAATAAAATGCTTATTGATTCACACAGCGCTGGGGACATGACACCATTTTGCAATACATTTACGCGCACATGGAAAGGATCTTTCAAATATTAAAAAAAAAAAAAAACCCGCATGCTAAAGGTGAAAGATAACATGGGGAGTGAGAGAATGTTCTAGAATGCCCAGCATGAACACTACTAGTGGCCCTTGCCCAGGAGGCATCTGTGCCTGAGTGGTTTTCTGGAAAATTCCCTGGTGGCTTCAGGGAAGGCAAAACAGGAAAGAAACCTTCATCCCCTTCAATGAGTGTTGTCTTGTCCCAGCCGTGGCATTTTCTAGGGGACAGGGTACATATAGTCCTCCACATGGATTTAGGGCTTCCTGGTAAGTCTGTGATGGTGGGCTCCAGCCCAGCTGCCTGGCGTGCTTCTCTCCCCAAGAGAGGTTCCCGGGAAGGAGAGAGGGTTCAACCTGCGGGTTCACAGCCTGGCTCTGAGTTACATGCAAGGCAACAGAGACAAATTTCTTCTTAGCAAGCACTTGGGGGTGCCCGGGGGACCCCAGGCTCCAGGCCCACGTGCCTCCTGTGAACCAGGTCAGTGAAGCCCAGCCACCCCCTGTCCCCCGCACCTGCAATGGCCAGCCCAAGGCTGGAATGTGGCTTTCCTCGAACTGCCTGGGTGGGTATTTTTTTAACTGCTTCCTAACCACATACTTAGTTATTATTATCCCTAAAAATAATTTGTTTCCTTTGAATTGCACTTTATAATTCTTAAGGACTTAAATATATCCTACTGGCAGGGAGGCATTGGAGAATCGGCCCAAAGCAACCAAAGGACCCCTCCGGGGGGTGGGAAGAACTTGCCAAGCTGGGTCCAGCAGGCTGTAGACTGTCCCTGCCGCCCCGGTGGGCCCCAAGGAGTCTGTGTGTGTGTGTGCAAGGAACGGGCTCAGGACCTGGGCTGGGGGAGCAGTGCTGTGGGCTCTGCGGCAACCCATGGGCGGGGGCCTTCCAAGCATCCATCCTACCACGTGCTGGGCCCCATCCTGCAGCCCAGCCCCGGTTCTGCAGGGGACAGCTGGGGACCAACGAGGAGAGCAAACAGCCATGGAGAGGGAATGGTGCCCATTCACCCCTCACACAACACCCCCCGATGGAGGACCTACAACATGCTGTGTGCCATTCTAGTTTTGAGCCATGAACTGTAACAGATGCACACGCAGGTCCCGGACGCTGTCCTGTGGGCCCATCTAGTGACAGGGACTGGGATGTCCCCCTGCTACCGCCAGCCTGAGGGAAACCCCAGCCTCTCTTGGCTCCCCCTGGTGTGGATCAGAGTGGCTGCCGTGGGAAGCAAGCCCCACTCTTAGCAGCCAGTTGGGATGCCGGCCAGGACCCACAGGAACTGCTAGTAGAGCTGGGGGTCCATGCAGAGGTTGGCCGTGGCCCTGCTGGAGCTCGGATACTCGCTCAGGGACCCCCAGGGAGGGCTAATGGTGACAAAGGGCACACGCTCCACTAGCCTGTCTGGTGGATGAGCAGGTATTTTAGCAGCAGTGACCACACCCACATACATACCTGGGCTCTAGAGGTTTGGAAGGCTCTAGAACCACAGAGTACAGACGACAACCCTCACCAGCTAAGTGGCTCTGTGCACGCTCTCTGAGCCTTAGGCGTGTGTCTCCAGTGACGGGGATTGGGGGCGGAGCTTGGGGACAGCACAGCCGGGTCAGCGTGCAGAAAGTCTTGCCTGGTGGGCACCTGCCATGTCAGACACAGGAACCAAATCAGAGCCTCAGGGCCCCTCGAGTGGCTGGCGATTTAACCCGTGAGCGTTCCTACACAAGGGCTGTGCTGTTGCTCCCGAAAGAGTCTCTCTCCCCCCTGCAAGGCAGTGCTTTTGTTCTGGTCTTTTTGTAATTGCTGCAACGGTTTTCGAAATCTTTTCTCGGGAGTTGTTTTCAGAACTGTGACCCATTCTTAGATTCTTCCATGGACACCTTGAAGGTGGATTTAACCCGGTTAGAAATAGCACAGAGTCCCCCCGAGCCCCGCCGTGGTGGTATGGAGGGTAAAGGAGCTGGGGATTTGGAGACTTTCCTCTTCTGGTTCTTGGTCATCGGCTTTGGGTTGTATTGAGTCAAACGCTGGAGTGGATTAAGGTCCCAGGTGTTCAGCATACTCACCTCCAGGAGTCTGCAGTCGGGGGTGGGGATGGGGATGCAGATGGACACAGACCCAAGGTGCTGCTCCCCCAAACTCAGTCCCTTCCTACCCCTCCCTCTCTGGAGATACCCACCTGTCCCCATTGACCTGCAGTTCCTGCCATCAGAAGAGCCCAGTGAGGCGGGACTGAACCTGGCCCAAAGCCCGGCCCACAGGAGGTGCTCACCAAACACTGAGTGAGTGAACTAGAGGCACCCCTTCGTGAGCACTCCTGGCAATCTGAAGCGGTTCTTTTATCTTATGCACGGTTCCCACAAAGGGCTTGGGGACGTGCATCACAGACAAGAGGGTGTGAACTGCCCACGTCTCCCAAGTGCACACAGCAGAAACCGGCCTTCCAGTGTGTGCACTGAGGCTCTGCCTCTGCAGCTCTTCTTGCTGCACACGTGTATGCCCATGCACATGCACGTTCCCATATACACACAAGGGTCTCACAACCAATATGACATGAAAGTGAAAGCTAGCCATTGACATAGAGTGGCTGGGAAATCCAGGCTCCCTCGTTACTCATTCACAATCTCAAAGCAAACACTGAAGCCAGGTCATGGGAAGGAGCTCTTGAAACTCCAGCACCTGCCTCTGCACGTGCACACACACACACACACACACACGTGTGCATGTATACGCATGTGTGCACACAGACACTGTACCAGATCACTTTGCCAGCTTCCAGGGAGCAGCATGATTGGCTCTGTTCGCAACGGCACACATGAGACAACATAAGAACATGAGGCTACTGGCCAGGCTTCATGGGATGAAGCATGATGACACCTATGATCTGTGAGAGATCCATGCTGTGCTGGGGCCAGATGGGTGGGGGTGGGGCACCAGGAGCCATGTGACTCCACACTCTGAGCATTGATTTCAAGGAGCTCTCAGCGGGGGCTTGACCGGGAGGACGGAGCTCGCCTCACTTGGCATGGACAATCCGGAAGGCTACCCCACCCGTGGGAAGCCTGGATGCCCTCCCAGTCATGCCTAACAACCCAAATGACCTGAGGGAGTGGACAGCCTGAACAGACAAGTCAACTGCCCAGGGCATCCTAGAGCTGCCAGTGGATGCTTGCTGGAACAAACCCAGGAGCCTGGCACCATGCCCAGTGCCCCCCTGCCCCTTGGGTGGGTGGCCTAGGCCAGCGGCTGAGGATCTTCAGCTCCTTCCAGGAACCACTTCCCTCAGGCTGTCCTTCTGCTTCAACCCAAAATGGGGTGTGGGGACCGCCCAGGGAGGTTGACTCCAGCAGGGGCCTGGCCACAGAAAGAGAGTGCCACTAACCCCAGAGGCAGGAACACAGACCCATCACACTGGGCCCCTTACATGTGATCTCCCCCAGTCTCCTAGCTGCTCCAGGTCAGGATCTCCAGGGAAAGGGATGGGAGGAAGAGCAAAGAAAACACTGACTCAGTGTGATAGTGGCCTTGGCCTGGCCCTTCCCCCAGTATCTCTGAATCCATGCCCAGGGGATGCTGAGTCTGAGGCCTGGGTTGACCCCAGACCAACCAACTGGCTTTAAAAGCTTCCTACAACTGAAAAGAGTCAGGCCCTAGCTCAGAGACCCCACACTTACCTGGCCCAGCCTCAGCCTCTGGAGAGGGGCAACTTTCTCATTTACAGCAAGGGTGTGGGGCTGCTGCTGTCTCCGTCCCAGGGCCTTTGACAAGAGCTCAGGTGAGGCCCTGGCTGCCTCAGGTGCAGAGGAAGGGCAGCTTCCCTCCAGGTCCCCAGTGGGGAGACTTCAGAGGCCTGCCTGCCTGCCTGCTTGAGGTTGAACCCACTTCCCAGCAGCTCCCAGAACAGGAGCCTGAGGGCCCAGACCCACCGGGTCACAACTCATGAGGCAAAGCTGATGATGAGAGACCCGCTGAAGAAGCCAATCTGCCTGGCAGCCTCGGGCGGGGGTACTTGTGCTCACTGAGGCAGCGCTGGGGGCACGGAACAGAGGACAGAAGTTAGGGCACCCAAGGGTGGGGGTTAGAGCTAGCACAGATCCGAGAGTCAGCGTGGGCAGCTTCCAGGGGGACGTCTAGGCCAGAGAGCCCAGGGACAAGAGAGAGGAAAGACAATGGAAAGAGCTGTTTTGTTCGTAAAGGTGACATAACGGAGGGCTGGAGACCTGGAAGGAAGGGAGGATGCCCACCTCCTCCATAAGCTGCTGCCCTCCCCGCCCCACTAGCTCTCTCTTTCCCGGGGATAGAGGGTCTAAGTCAGTCCTGCAGAGGGAGGAGCACAGCTGGATCCTCGAGGAGAGAGAGGACCTGCGTCCTAAGGCAGTAGACTGGTGGGGAGATGGGGGAGGGGGCAAGTCGGGGGAGGGAAGGTGGGAGAAGGGACAACCACTAGCAGTAAATCCAGCTGGAGAGTCCGTGGGCAAATGCATGGCAAGCCATGAGAAGACAGAAACCGGCAGACCCTCCCCAAGACCTAGACCCCACAGCAGGGAAGGGCAGTGGGTAAACAGGGCAGGAACTGGAAGGAGTGTTCAGATCCACACCCATCTGCCCCAGAAGAGGAGTGACTGACTCCTCCCATGGTAGGGGGACAACGTTTGTTTCTCCGGTGGCTCAGACCTCACAGCTGGTACAGAAGCTCACTGTGGACACAGACTCCACAATGACTCCACAGGCAAACACAGACACTAAGAAGCACCTGGTCCTTCCAGCGTGTGGACTCACTGGGAGTCCAAAGAAGCAGGTGCAGAAACCCAGTAGCAGCGTGCAGGGGAAGGCACCCAGTGACAGAAGCCCTGGGGCAGGTGCCTTGCCTGCAGGCTTCTGGGAACTGGCCGCCAGTGGGGAGCGCAGGAGCCGGGTGCAGCCCTCTGGACTGGGTGGGGTGCAGGTGCAGGAGCAGCACAAGCACCTGCATGGGGACGATGTCGAGGCGCTGGCAGTGGCCCTGTGCCACCGGCAGCATCCTGAGCCTGGGGAGGACGAGCACCAGGAGCAGCAGCACAAAGCCGGCAGCGTGGAGCTGGCAGGCCATCGGTGGGAGAAGCAAGCAGGACACGAGGCTCCCCTGTAGAGGAGCCATGAGCAGGAGAGCACTGCAAACAGGAAGGCCAATGACTGTCCCCACACCTAGGCCACCACCAGCCACTGTCCTGCATTCAGCATCTCTATGCTTGGTGAGGAGTTGGACTCCAGGAAGGTGTCCAGGAAGCCCACAGCCTGGTTCCGCTGGGCCCAGAAGACGGCCCCCAGCTCAGAGTGCTCAGCAGCATGAAGGGCCTGTCAGACGCTGCCAGCAGCTGGTGGCCCAGGGACAGGTTCACCAGGAAAGCGTCCAAGATGCACGGGCGCATGTGCAGCCGTCTCTCTAAGTGCCGCGGAACAGCCCCAGCGACAGTCAGCGGCGCTTTTCCCTGGCCCCTGGCGCTAGCGGCTGGCCAGGCTCCCAGGGAACAGCAACGGCAGGTGCCCGCGCTCATGGTTCCACTCCAGGCGCAGGCGGGGAAAGTGGGGCGGCGGACGGGCGCGTTCTTGGAGTCCCAGAGATCCACCGCACACGATCACGGTACCACGGTACGGAGCGGAGCGCGAAAAGCGGTGGCAAGCACGGGGTCCCCGGCAAGTATGCAGCCAAGCGCGCTGCGCTGCGGAGGTGGCCGGCGGGCGGAGCGCAACGCACCGGTCACTTCCTGCGGCGCTGTCCAGGGTGCTGAACGCGCTTGCCGTTCCCCTGCCAAGGGCCAAGTTGCCCGCAGCACCAGCCCGCAGCGAATCTAGGGGGGCGGGGAGGGGTCCTGGGGTTACGGAGTTCTCTGCAGTCGCCACATGTAGCGGCTGGAGGGAGCTCCACGCCCTTCTGTCCCACACCAGGACGGTCCTTACAAGGGTCACACCTCCTCCTAATCCGGAGCTTCCTGGCCCAGCTAAGATGCTTAAAAGCTGTCCGCTTGTCCTAGTTGTGTTGCCTTTTTCAGCGCACCTCCCCCTTCCCTGAGCCGGCACCAAACTGTAGTAATCCAGCAGTCTCGGGGCAAGGGGAAGCAGGAAAGCCAGCGGCTGAGGGGCAGGGAACTATGTTGGATGGGCAGACAGAGCTACAGGAAGAAAGCCCAGGTGTGCCTGGGTGGCGGTGCCCTTTCCCAGCCCCAGTTCAGGGCCAGGGATTGGATCTCTGTTTGCTGAACAAGAAGGGCAGCAAAAAATGGAACATGGGAAGAGAAATGAGGGAAGGAAGATGAAGAAGGAAAAGTAAAGAGGAAAGGAAGAAGAAAGGGAAGGAGAGGTAAGGGAGAGAAAAGCAAAGAGGAGGAGAGAAGGAAAGCGGGACAGCCTGGGAGGCATGACTCCCTGCTTGGTGCAGTATGGAACCCCCTTTGGAGCTGAGCTCTGCCTCTCCAGGTAGCCCTGACATGAAAGGAGCCAGAAGGCAGTGGCCCTGCCCTGTCTTTCCCCACTCACCCACTCTCACTCAAAGGTTCTGCAAGCCTAGTCCTCTCCCAGGGACAGAGTGTGGCTAGTGGGGAGGGGGATCACCTTCATGGGGGGTTCCCTGGTGCCATTGCTATAAGGACTGGAGAGAACACAGGTGGCTGGGGGAATAGGGTGGACAACCTGCACTTGTCCCCTCACCCCAGCCACATGGCCTTGGACACGTCATTTCTTGGGTCTTCTTTTCTAATATGTATAACAGGGATATTAATAATTATCAATCACACCTGACTTATGTGGTTGCAATTAGGATTTAACTAATAAATATATCGAGAAGGCTTCAAACAGTGCCCGGCACGCAGTGAATAGTCAGAGAAATGTCAACCTTTAGCATGACTCCATTTTATAGTTGGGAACAGGGAACTTAGATAAGTCAAGTGTCTCTTCCAACCTCACATAACTAGAAACCAGGGACTCTAAGAAGCAAACTCAGTCCTTCTAGCTCTGATCCAACCTCCCATCACCCTTCCAAGTGACCTCCTACAGAGAGGACATCACACCAATTCCAAGCTCAGTCTCCATCCTCCAAAGGCAGTGACTTCCTCTCTCACTCTCTCTCCCACCAAATGCATTCAAATCCAAGAAAAATTCTCATCAGGTCAGACCTTGTCTGACACCAGAGCTGTAACAACAAAGCTGTCCCTCCTGACTTTCCTGGGAAGAGCAGGCAGGTCTACAACCCCAGATGTCACCTGGGGCAGTGAAGGTGGCCATGACAACGTGGCTGCAGGGGCTCCCCCAGTCCCTCCAAGGCTCCTGAGTGGCCATCTGTGGATCGGCGGGTCAGTGGAGACATCAGATGCTCCGTGGGGAGACTTCAATCCAGCCAGTGATAGCAGCTCCTGTGCCCTTTGAACATCTCCAAGGAGAGACAGATTCCAGGCAGGTCGCTTGGGGGGTCAAGAGCAGCTTTCTGAGACATGAGTGCAGGAAAGCTTTGCCTTACATAAAGGCAAGCCATCTGTTCACCCACAAGGATTTCTGGGTGCCCCACATGCATAACGGACTATGTCAGAGAGGACACAGACTGTGGAGATTAATAAGATTTGATCCTCACACTTTGATGAGCAGAGAGGAGATTGGACAACATAAGACCTGAAACACAAGCTCACTGACCGCCTATAAGAAATAATGATTTTGGGGTGCCTGGGTGGCTCAGTCAGTTAAGCGTCTGCCTTTGACTCAGGTCTTGATCCCAGGGTCCTGGGATGGAGCCCCACGTTGGGCTCTCTGCTCAGCGGAGAGCCCACTTCTCCCTCTCCCTCTGCCTGCCGCTCTGCCTACTTGTGCTCTCTCTCTCTGTCAAATAAATAAATAAATAAAATCTTTTTAAAAAAGAGAAATGATGATCTTATTTTTTTAAGATTTTATTTATTTATTTGAGAGAGAAAGTCACTGAGGGCAGAGGGAGAGAGAGACAAGCACACTGATCACGCATGTCCGGAGCTGAAATCAAGAGTCAGGGGCTTAGCCCACTGAGCCAGCCAGGGGCCCCACTGATCTTATTCTTTTAAGAAAAACGAATTGTTTCAATTATAATGAAATACTGTCACTTGTGAACCAACTCATTTCCACAAATGTGCATTGGAAGTTTGTTATGTGCACTCCGGGAGGGGGAAAAACATGTGTAAGTAGAGAAAAGAGCAAGTACTAACTGAGGGTATTAAATTTTACCTAATTTTAAGCGTATTTCATGATTGCGCTTATCTCTTTTAACTGTATTTAGCTCCACCACAGCCCTCCCCCCCCCGGAGATGGGTATTCCTGTAGTAACTGGTACTCTGTTGATAAGATCACAGGTCTCAAACCCAGGGGGAAGGGGCAGCCCAGGCAGTGAGATCTGAGCCCTGAGGCTCTGGGGGACAGGAAGGAGGGCAAAACGCAAATATGGACCTCAATCCACCAGCATGGTCCCTCCAGTCCTCAGCCTTCCAGGCAAGCATCCCCAAGGAATAATCCTAAATATCAGGAAAAGTGCAGGCAATGGAAGGCAGGAAAGAAAGAGAAGTGGAGGAATCAGTGGGCAGCAGGAAGCCAGCAAATCGTTACTAGGTCCCCCCCAAGGCAGAGCGGGCTGCAGCGGCTCACAGGCATCTGCAGGGCTCAGCCTAGTGTGTGCTGTTTGGTGGAAACCACGGGAAACACGTGGCCATCTCAGCCCTAAGCAATGCCTGGGAAAGCCAGGATGCGATGTGCCCACTCACCAGGGCGGTCAGAGACATGGCGGGATTATGAGCACCTGGGGTTCGTTCTGCTTCCTCATACTTTCCTATAACTCCTGCATTTGCTGTAGGAGCAGGAGCTGCGTGACAATAGGAACTCACTCAGGAAGAAAGGTCCCATTGAAATCCTCCATCAAAACTCCACACGGTGTTGTCCCTTTTTCAGCCCAGACTCTGCCCTCCATGACCGACTGGTTGGTCAGCTTTGGAGCAACTTGGTTTTATAAAACTGTGGTAGACATGATTGTCCCTGGAAGGGTAGGCAGGGAGCAGAGAGAGGAAGATGTGAGTTGAAATTCCCCAGGCTTGCAGAGGGGTGGGTGACCGGATGGGCATGCCTTGGACACCATGCTCATCATCATAAATCAACTTTCCAGTCAGTTCCTTAGTGAAGCACAGAGGGTCCCAGAGCCCTGGGGAGATGGTATCTGTGCAAGCAGGACTGAGATAGGAATAAGCCAGAAACCGAACATGACCCTGGTGGACAGAGGCTGTGGCAGAGGGAGACCCAGGGCTCCCCCAGGACGCCCAGGCGGATCCTGACACAGCCTGGGTTTCCCCAAAGTCAGGACAACAAGACTCTGGCCAAGAAGGGGCAAGTACGGAGACAATTAGATAACACGGACAGGTTGGTGGGAAGCTCATGGCTGTGGACCATGATGGGGACAGATGTGAGGAAAGCTCAATGGCAAACTGTGTGAGCTAGGTCTGTCCCCAGGGCTGTGGGACAATGGCCGAGGGCTGTGGTCGGCCCTGCAGGGACTGTTTGGATCTTTGGTCTGGCGGCCCTGGAGGCTTTTGGGGTCTTAGCCTGTGCAGCCTGGGTTCCTGCTGCGCGAAGCTCTCGGCAGAGAAGAGCCCCACCCTGAGCGAGGAACCCGGAGATGGAGGAAGGGAGTCTCAGAGAGGTCCCGGAGGTGGCCTGGCTCCCCTGCCTACCTGGGCCTCCTCCATTGGTCCAGAGACCCCAGAGCCTTTAGACCACACCAAGCTCTTTGCCTGGTTTTTCCGCTGAAGCCCTTGAAAATCAGGGCTCCCTGCTCAGATGCCCCTGCTCTCCCATCCCACCCCTCCTCCTGCAAGAGGCAAGAGGAGAGCCTCCTCTTCCTAAAACACAGGAACGGAAGGATTTCTGGCGGGGCTGACAACCTGACTCAGTGTCAGCAGGAGCCAAGTTTGTCTTCCAACAGCGGGCGAAGGCGCCGGGGAAGGAGGTTTCTGCTTTGGAGCCATTTGAGCCTGGGCTCAGATCCCTGCTCTCGGGCCCTTCCTAGCGGGATGAACTTAGACTCTCTGAACCTCTGTCTCCTCATCTGTGAAACGGGAACATGACGGCAACACCCTGAATGTTCGTGTCTCCAAAAGTCACACGTGGAAACTCTACTGCCCAGGGAGGTGGCCTCAGGAGGCGGGGCCTCTGGGAGGGGCTCAGGTCCTGGGGGCGGAGCCTCTGCTGTATTGCACATTCACTGACACAGCTAGTCCCACCCACCCTCCATCCGTCTCCCAGAGGCCCCGCCCCCTGAGGCCATCACTGGGGCGGTAGGGTTTCCACGCATGACTTTTGAGGAAAAGGACGTTCAGAATTGTGCTCCCAATTTATAGATGAGGGGACTGGGCTCAGGACGGCTCAGGGTTCCCTGCTCAGAAGGGACAGAGCCAGGATCTGAGCACAGATGATGAGCAGCCCCAGGCAGGGCTCACCTTGGCAGACAGCCAGGTAAGCCCCAGCCCCCCTTCCGATGGTAAAAGCGGGGACAGGGAATGCTCAGGAGCTGCTCTTTCCACCTCTTCCTGGCGGTCCAGGGAGGTGAGGGGCCTGTCCCCACACTCCCTCTGCCCATACCTGTTCCCAAAGGGCTTGCAGATCGTGACCAGTGGAAGGTGCAACAGAAATCACTTGAAAAATCGTTAATGCACTTTACAGACAACAGAAGGGTCTTCTTTTCCTTGTTTTGGCCCTGGACAAATACAGCCCCAGAGAGGCCAGGGCACTGGCCTTGGCCCACCCAGCTGGGAGGGGCCAAGTGATTGGACCTTGGGGCAGTGATGCAGGCATGGCAGGCCCCTCCACTGCTCTGTGCCTGGTGGCCAGATTAGGGGAATCCTGCTTGCAGCGCAGTCCAAAGCTTGGCCCCAAGAAGAGACCTCAAATTCCCTGCCACTTTGTACATCATGGATCCCCCTGTTCCTTCTGTGGTGGGCACGGCTAAGCAGCACCTGAAATCCTGAAGCCCTTTGCCAGGCAGATACAGGCCCCTGCCCCAGGCAGCAGCCCCCACTGGTGACAGAGACAGGCACAGGTCACGAGCCCCCAGAGTGTGATGAGTGGTGTCATCAGTGATCAGGACTGCAGGGGCTGCCTGAGGGGAATAAGCATCCGGCAGAACAGGTGAGCCTGGCTTAGACACTCGGTGCCTGCATGACCTCGGACAGAAGGAACAATGGACAAAAACTAGTAGAAGCACAGGACAGGTGCTTCCTAACTGTGGGTGCCCCATTCCCTCCCCAAGCCCAAGGGCGAGCACAGGGAGGAGAGGTCACCACCAGCACATCCTGCGATGGCTTGCGTTGCTGGGGAGGGGCAGGGAGGGTGGGCTCCCCACGCCATGGGAGTCAGCAGTGGCCTGTGGATCCCTGGAAGAAGAAGGGCTGGCTCCCGCCTACTGCTGCATCACTGCCTCATCCACGGGGCCCAGCAGCCAGAGTCCAGGAGGGGCAGCCAACAGACCCCTGTGCACAGTGAGGCCAGGGTTGGAGAGGAGAAAAGAGGGGTCCCCCAAGCTCTTAGAGGGAATCACATCTAAGCCAAGAGCTGTGCTCAGATGGTTAGCCAAGTGAAGACTGGAATGTTCTCAGCAAAAGGGATCGTGTGCGTGCAGGATACTGAGAGGCACCCTACCTGGTAAGGAACTGGGCTTGATTCCCAAGGTGGGGGGCTCCTTGTGCTGCTCTCTGTTGCTGTGCTGGCAGGGAACAGGGCACAAGCTACCCCACTTGGCCCAGAGAGGAGACAGCAGACCCCAGCCTGGGCCCAGCAGGGAAGGAAGGTCACGAGTCCCATTTCACAGATAGGAAGACTGAGGCCAGCGGCGGCCTCCTCCTTCCTCGAGTGGCTTCCTTTGGATTATATTGACTTTGAGGCAAGTCATTTCTTTGTTTTCATACAAGGAAGAACCCTCTTCAGATTGAAATTCCTTCCAGGAACCCTGCATTCTGCTTCCTCAGGGAGAATAGTCAGGCCACCCCGTGCTGAGAAAGGACCCTGGGGGCTTCTCATCGCTGCCCCCAGTCCCCTGCACCACTTGCTCACCCTGGGCCTCGGTCCTGGCCCTTTCGACCAGCCTGACGGGGAGGAACTCTCACAGGTGCTCTAAAGGAGAGAAAAGTTCAGGGCAGGGAGCTGGAATTGCCTGGGGAGACTGGGGGCTGTGACTGTACCGACACCAGCAAACAGAGGAGGTGACATGTTGTTCCAGCCTCCCAGCGATTGCGGTTACACGGGGAAGAAAGACAACTGAGTTCTGCACCCTTAGCTGGGAATGCAGCTCCTGCAGATCGAGGAAGGTGCCCCGCACTGTTGTGGACACTAAAAAATAGGCTGATTCGTTAGCTGGGGGACCCACGGGGTACCATTTGGGCAGGTTTGGATCTATGCACCTGAGAACCCAGGTGTCCAGGCTTCTTACTGAGCTGATGAAATGGAGAATACACATGAGATGGCATAGCCCATGTTAGGTAGGGTCTTACTCTGAACCCGTGTGTGTGCACGTACGTGCATGCGTGTGCTGGTAGGTGTGGGTGTGGGCAGAGGGGTGTGGAGGTGAGCATGTGTGCAGATGTGCATGGAGGTGAGCGTGTGTGTAGGTAAGTGTGGAGGTGAGCGTTTGTGCATGTGTGCATGGAGGTGAGCGTGTGTGCAGGTGTGCATGGAAATGAGCGTGGTGCTGAGGTGCATGGAGATGAGCATGTGTGCAGGGGTGTGTGGAGGTGAGCGTGTGTGCAGAGGGGTGTGGAAGTGAGCGTGTGTACAGTTGTGCATGGAGGTGAGCATGTGTGGAGGAGGTGTGGAGGTGAGTGTGTGTGCAGGGGCACATGGAGGTGAGCATGTGCATGTGGTAGGGGGTGACTTGTGCTCCCAGAGAAAACACGACATGACGTTCACCAAAAGATTCAAGGTCGACTTCTCTAGGAACAGGATTTTTGGCCTGATTCCTAACATCCTGTGTGATCTCCTGCCTGTTTCTTTCTCCTCATTGTGACGTGCATGTCCCATGTCAAAAGACAAAAACTGCTCTTTTCCAGAGACTCCGCCGCAAGGCTGCCCTCAGTGGAGCTGCAGAAACACACGTCAGCTGTTTGTGGTGTTGTCGGTCTGGAAGAGCAGCCGAGGTCCCGTCCCGTCCACTGCGGTCTGCGTTGTGAGGCTGGAGGACCCTCTCCCCGCAGCCTCCCTCCAGGGGGCAGCCCGGCCAAGGTTCCCAGCCACCCCATGCACAGGGGGAGTTCTGAGGAACATGTTAAAAATTTATAATTCAGCCCACACTGTAGAGACCCTCGGCGGGAGCAGGGATGGCCTCCCTGAGGAGGATCCAGAGGGACCTGACAGGGAGCAGACGGGGAGCGGGGCATGCTCTGCTGAAAGCAAGTGACACGGCAGGCAAGGGGCCTTGGGGGCTCGCGGACAACCCGCAGGCCCGGACAGTGGCCTTGCAGTGTGTTCTTGTCTCTTTCGCAGGACACGTCACCCATAGCAACATTATTTGCTGTTTGTGGGTCACAAGTCTGGGTGGCGCTCACAGTCCTACGTGGCGGGGGTGTGACCCACCTGGAGCCCAGTCCTCTCAGCATCCAGGGTCACTCTCAGGCCTGTCCCTGGGACCCTCTGCCTCCAGAGCCAGGAGCATGGCCCATTCCCACAAATAAGCCCTTTGGGAAGAAGGGATGTTTCTGATGAGGTCAGGCCCACCAGGATGCCCCTTTCCTTAAAGTCAGGTTCCCGGCCTCGCCCGCATCCTGGGTGAGACGATGATCCCGGCATGCATGCAGGGGCAGGACCCTGGGACCATGTCAACATGTTGCCTTTCACTCCAGGGCAGCCACCCTTTGTCAGAACAGTTCTAAGCACTTAGCCCAGATTAGTAGGGCTGTGGTCAGTGGTCTCAGTGTCCACCTCCGGCCAGGCCAGCCAGAGCCTGAGGGCGGTGAGCCCAGAGATCAGCAGGGGGCATGGTTGCAAAGCCACTAGCCTCCAGGCCCGGCCGAGGAGACCACGGCCCAGCGCCCTCACAGCTGACCGCCCGCAGTCCCAGGAGCACAGGGTTGCCTGAAAAGCTTCCAGGCCATCTATTTGCCACCCTTCCCTTGCTGGAGGCCCTCCCGGGAGGGGCGGCTAATGTGGGGAACAGCTGGTGGAGAGGCTCATCCGCCCTGGGCTTGGCTGCTAAGTTGTGGCAGCCTGGCTCTGGGCCGTGGGACCCAGGCCAGGCCCAGCTCAGCAATCCTGGGATGCCACAGCCTGCCCTCGGCCACGCTGGATCCTGTCATTCCTTTTACAGCTGAGAAACCAGGGCCTGAGGGTTCTAGACTCTCCGTGCATTTCTCACTCGATCTTCACATCCACTCTGGGAGAAAGGGGGTATCGTCTGCTTTCACAAACATGAGGAAACCAAGCCTTCACTCAAAAGGCAAGTTAGGACAAGCTTCTGGGTCCCTGTTACATTCACTCAACATGCGTGGACTGGGCACTGGCTCCAGGCTGGCCCCGGCTGGGCCTGGGGGCATGGACGCAGATGTGCTCTGGTCCCTGACTTCCATGGCCCACGGTGGTGACACAGGCACAGCAGGGAGAGGGCAAGGGGGTGAAGGGGGCCCTCGGCCTCACAGATCCTGTTGCCTGCAGGCCACATGTAGAACACTCTGGGAGTCTCTGGGGACCCCCAGGGATCCACCTCTTCTCACACCCTCACCAGCCTGCATGGACCTGCCAGGGGTCTGCCTGGCCGAGGCTTGACTCTGCCCAGTGGCCCTGCTCAGTTACCCATGCCCCCAACCCCCCTTGTCCCCTTGCATAGCTCTTCAGTCATGCTCACTGGGGTGGATCCTCCCCCTCCTGCTCAGCACAGATGCAGGTCCTGTCTATCTCCTTGGACATCAGCCTTCACTTGGATACCTCCAGGATGGGGAGCTCACTTCCTTGTAAGGTGACCCATCCCCTATTCTAATGTTTTGGACATTCTTCCTCTTAACCTCAGGTCTTTGTACAGGCCGTTCCCTCTGGCTGGAGTATTGTCCCTGCTCCACCCAGTGTCCACTGCTCAGGCTGGCTCTGACCCTTCTTCAGGTCTACTCTAGGAAATCTCAGATCCTTCCTCAGTCTGGGGGACATGTCCTCCAGGGACCCCCAAAGTCCCGTGCCCTGACTGTGATGTCACCACTACATAATTACCTGCTTACCTTTGGGGTAAGCTCTGGGGGCAGGGACTACATCATGGCACCACCATGCCCCAATGCCAGGCCTTAAGCCACACCCCTGAAGTCCCCATTATTAACTCACATTCTCCCCAAGAAAGCCACACTGGAAGTCGTTATTCCCAGTGGGAAGAGAGCCAGCTTCCCTGAAGGCATCCCCCTCCCCAGTGGAGTGGACATCAGTAAGCCAGGGACAAAGCAGCCGCTGGCCGCCAGCAATGCTGTCCTTCCAGCCAGTGTATTGAACAGTACTTTACCACCCCAGCCTTATAGATAGGGTACTTGAGTCTTGGGTTTTTAGTTGATAATGGAAATCAGCAATCAGGATTTGGCTCAGCTAGATGGGAGAGAAAACCCAAATGAGCAGAGAAATAAGGTAGAGTTTTGTCTCTCCCATAGTAAAGTCCAGAGGGGGAACATCCAGGGCAGAGGCAATGGGCAGTCACAAGATCATCCAGGACCCTGGCTCCATCCTTTTGTTCCGTCATCCTTACAGAGCAGCTTACATCTTCAAGGTCACCTCCTGGTCCAAAATTGCCACTGGAGCTCCAGCCATCACATCCAAATTCCAGGCAGAAAGGAGAAGGAAGGGGAAGAAGGCAGAAGGGATATATACAAATAGCCCAGTCCCTTTGAACATTTCTCGGCAGCCTATCCAAGCAACTCCTGTCACCTCTCTTTGACCACTCTGGGTTACAAGGGAAGCTGGGACATGGAGTCTTCCAATGAGCGCATTACCACTAGGCTGATTGCTCACCCTTTTGCTCTCAGCCTCATCCCTGCTCTGTGTCATGGGGACATGTCTCAGGCTCCCAGGCCATGTGGCCTTCAGATAGGCTCTAGCAGTGGGAGATGTGGCTGGGGGAGGGGAGAAGCAGACTATCTGCTCTTTCCAGGGTCACGTGGGATCTCTGGAGTCCTACAGTAACAGCTGTAACAGCCTCGGTGCTGGTCCCAGCGGGCCACGTCTGCGGAACTCCACCAGTAGGCACGGACATGGGCTCAGCCACCGGAGCGAGCAGCCCTGATCTCGGGGCGTCAAGCTCCTGCCACTTGCTCCCCCAGCCTTTCCGGCATTCGGTGACCAGCACCTTGTATTAGATCCCGTCTGAAGGACCTGGATGGGCTTCTGTTTTCCAGACCGACAGTGGCACGGGATGAAATCAGTTTGTATTGGGAAGAAATCGGGACAGCAGGCCGTGAACGGGCGGCTCTCAGTGTCCTCCAGCTGCACTGGGGAAACAGGGTCCCCACGGCCAGCGCCCTGCAGTCCCCATTCTGACTCACTGCCTTATTAGGACAGGAGGCCGCACATTGCATTTCATTTTGTTCAATGTATGGCTGGACCTAAAACAAGCAGTCTCCCTACCGTCGCCATCTCTGGTGTCCTGTGTGCTCGCAGACTCTCAGGCCACTGCCCCTGCCCATGATCAAAGAGGCTAGAAAAGGAAAAGCTTTCCCCAGGCTCGTCGGCAGAGAAGGTGGCTCGGGCTTGGGAATGCCATCCCTGCAGTGAACTGACCAAGAACAGAGAAGTTTGTTTCTTCACAAAAGATGCCAGGCTGTGTAATCAGGCTCTGGGTTACCAACAGATTTTGAACATATCTCAAGAAACCTCTGCCTTCCAAGATCTCTGATCGCCTGTAGATCCTTGGAAACCCCGCGGCCGGCCCAAACAGACGGGGGACCATGTTATTGGTTGGATGCTCCCAGGAGTGACTGTCACCTGCCGATCAATCAGGCAGTGCCAGCGCGAGCTGAGCTCTCCGCCCTGCTGCCCATTGAGGGACAGGCCACAACCCTTGGTAACTGCACTGCCAGGTTCTTCTGCTACCTCCGGGGTGAGGGTGGGGGCAAAAACCAGCCACTCGGGCTGCTGAACCCACAACACATTTGGACTCAGACGTGCAGGCTGGACATGGGGTGGGGGGACACGGGGCGCCTCGTCATTGTCACCCGGCCACCTCCCCCTGCCAGGTGGGGGAGCACAAGAGAGAAGCTGAGTAAGAGAGAATTGTAGGGGAATTAGGGAATGAAGGACTGCTTGTGAGAGCCGCATTAGGTAACTGCCGGTGCCTTCCCGTGCCCCGGGCCTCCTGCTTCCAAAGGTGCAGCGGGCCCAGTGGGGGTTGTTTGCCGACGTTGGGCCCAGGGCCATGCTGCCTTCAAGACTGGGATTTCTTGAGGGCCTGGAAGACCAGCTGGGGTCCCTTTCTGGAAGGGGTCCGTTCAGCCATTTATCCTGCCATTCAATACCCCGTGTTGGGTCGCCGGTGCAACGTAGGGTGCAGGAAGGGCACAGACTTGGTGCTCCCCTGTTCAGCAGTGGGGTTCCGGGTGCCTGTTCCATGGGGCTGTCGATTGGACAGAATGACAAAACTTCCCATTCCTAGATGGTGTTTACCATCTGGGCCTGCACATCAGCTGTGCTCAACATGCCGACAGAACACAGCCTAATCTGAGATGAGCAGGTGGTCTGGGGGCAGAAGCTGGGGCGGGAGGGCGGGCAGGCAGCACAAGGCCCAGCTGGAAGGCAAGGTCCTAAGGTGTGGGAGGGCCACCTGACTCCCCTCCCTAGGTGGTGTGCTGGCAAATTCGCTCCCAGGAAAGCCAAGAATGAAGAGCCCTGATCTGCAGCCCTTGTCAGTTTCCTTGGAGCAAACACAGCTCCCTTGGTTGATTCCAAGCTGGGAGCCATTTAACAGTTCCTCCCTGTGTTCCTTACGACTTAGCATCTGTCCTCTAGAAGATGAAGGCCATGCCCCCAGCAGCATCCCCCAGCCATTTGTCCAGACCATCCGTCCACCCGACCCCCCAACTGTGTGACACACAGCCCTCATGCGTCCTTAGCTGCCAGGCTCCTAGCTGCCTCCAGAAGGCTTTTCCAAACCATGAGATGTCCCAGATTCCTCGAGGGGCCCATGTCGCCAGAGGGCTGGGACCTCTGCTCAGGGCAGGACCCCTCCCAAGAGGAGACTGTTTCCTTTGTGTCCCTCCTGGGTCCAACAGAAGGAGGAGACGCATCTGCACCAAGGCCCCCCATGCTGTCCCACGCCCCAGGTTGCACACTCGCCCTCAGAGCCCATTTCACAGGTTAGGCTCCCGGGAGTGAAGTAGAGGCTCCCGGGAGTGAAGGGTATCCACTTGGCCTTGATGGCAGAGCCAGGATCCCACCTGTTTTCCAGAGCAGTTGCCCCAGCTTGCATTCCCACCAACATTGCACGAGGGTTTCACTTTCTCCACATCCTCGCTCAGGGTCTTCCCTGCACCCCTCCACCTCCCAGAGGGAGAGGAGAACAGAGCCTGGGAGTGAGTGGTCCGGTTCTGGAGCGTAGCCAAGCTGCACCTCATCCTGACCGCCCAGCCCACGGGCTCAGCCAGTCCCACAGTCCGACCCAGCCACCCCACCAGGCAGCTACCTCCACTCTGGGCTGCTTGGTCTCGGCAGTCGCTTAGGTTTCCACTATCACGCTGCCATCCCTGCCCTGACAAGGGTCCCCAGACAATCAAAGCCCCGTGTCCACCACAGGCCAGAGCCTGTTGGGGGCAGCCCTGTTGAGCTACCTGCTTCCAGCCACTTCTGTGATGACCAAAGCCCTGGATGGCTCCCGGAAGCCCTCCTGGCTGAAGATCAACTTCCCTGACTCTGGGTGTCTGTGGAGAAGAGGGACCCATGGCACAAATGCCAGGGTAGCAGGCGTCTCATTGGACACATCGCCCAGGGTTTACGGGCTCCGCTGAGACTTTAGTTCTCCCTCACGAGCCAAGAGGCAGTGTTGCTGTGTGAGTGACCTGTTTGAAAAGTGTCACAGAGAGACAGGGCTTGGGGGAGCAGGGAGGATGACAGCGAGGCAAGAGTGGGGAGCAGGGCCTCATGGGCAGGCACAGCCGCAATGAGAGGTCGGGAGGCTGGCTGCAGGATGTCTGGGAGTAGAGCTGGATGCTCTTGTGAGGATCGGGAATTGCACGAAGCCGCAAGCAGGCAGTGGGCTGTTGTCCGAACGTCCGCTCAATTCCCCCGCTGCGCCCCGGGAAAGGGTTACTACCACTCTTGCCATCCACACAAGGCTTCGGGACAATTCCAGCCCCTCAGTCTGCAGGCCTACCTCCTTTGCTGTGACCTAGGCTGGTGGCCTGCTGCTGGGACACACCCAGCATGACCCCATGGAAGTAGGACAGGAGAGGAATCCAGACTCCTGGCACTGTGACCTCCATGTCAGCCACGGCAGGTGCCTAGGGTCTGACCTGGAGATTGAGCCTGGAACCCCCACTGCCCAGCCTCAACCTCCAACATTCTCTCTGCCTGGCTCCTGCTGGGTGTCCTTTCAGGCCTCACGTGCTGGCCCCCAAATCCCCGGGACCCTGTCGCCACCTGCCCACCCTGCACGTCTCCTCCTCCCACCGGCCTCCCCCTGAATGTGCTCTGGGCTGGACTGTTTACAAGGGCAGGTTTGCTGCAGCCGTGCTCCCAGAGGCCAGTGCTCCCAGAGGTCGGTGCTCTGGGAGGACTGTTCTCCTGGAGGGCGGTGCTCCCAGAGGTCAGTGGCCATGCCTGCTCCCCTAGCCCAGGGTACCCCGCAGAGCTACACTAGGGCTGGCTCACTGAGCTCCAACCGTGGAAACTGCCCACTGCTTCTGTGCAGAAAGCGACAGAAGGTCACCTTGGAGCATCTCTGCTTGGCCATTGAAGAGTCACCTGAACTGCTGTCCATAGCTTGTTATTGAATTCCAACATAATTAACAAACAGCGTTGTGTTTGTTTCTGGTGGACAATATGATGACTCAATTCTGTACATCGCCCCATGCTCACCACCAGGGTGCTCTCCAGTCCCCACCACCTCTTTCAGCCACTGCCCCGCCCACTGTCCTTCTGGTGACCATCTGCTTGCTCTCTTTAGGGAAGAGTCTATTTCTTGGTTTGGGTCATTTTTTTATTTGTTCATCTGTTTTGTTTCTTAAATTCCACAGATGAGTGAAATCACATGGTCTTTGTCTTTCCCTGATTGACTTATTTCGCTTAGAATAATACCCTCTAGATCCATCCATATTGTTAAAAATAGCAAGATTTCATTCTTTTTGATGGATGTGTAATATTCCATTGTGTGTGTATATACCACATCTTCTTTATCTAATCATCTGTTGATAGACATCTGGGCTCTTCTCTTATCTTGGCTATTGTAGATAATGCTGCTATAAATATAGGGGTGCATGTGTCTTTTCAAATTAGTGTGTTAATGTTCTTTGCATAAATACCCAGTAGTAGAATTGCTGGGTCATAGGGCTGTTCTATTTTTAACATTTTGAGGAAACTTCGTACTGTTTTCCAGAGCAGTTGCCCCAGCTTGCATTCCCACCAACATTGCACGAGGGTTCCACTTTCTCCACATCCTCGCCAACATTTGTTGTTTCTTGTGTTTTTTATTTTAGCCATTCTGACTGGTGTGAGGTGGTATCTCATTGTGGTTTTGATTTGCATTTCCCTGATGCCGAGGGATGTTGAGCACTTGTTCATATGTCTGCTGGCCATCTGTATGTCTTCTTTGGAGAAATGCCTGTTTGATACCTTCTGCCCATTTTTTAATTTGTTAAAAAATGATTATTTATTTTGGGGGTGTCGCTTTATATCAGTTCTTCATGTGTTTTGAATATTAACTCTCTCTCTGGATATGTCCATTGTAAATATCTTCTCCCATTCAGTATGCTGCCTTTTTGTTCTGTTGATTGTTTCCTTTGCCGTGCAGTAGTTTCTATTTCGATGTGATCCCAACAGTCTAACTAGAGACAGAGGTCACGTACCTCAGTGGTGGCCCTACCCAACAAGCCATGCTGCACTGGGGTTGGAACCTGCCATACGGTGAGAGCACATGGCCAGTCCTCCTGTCTGGCCCACTTCCTCCTGGTACCCACCTGACACAGTTCCCAACATCTGGTTTGCCTCAAGCATTGTTCTCAATTCCTCCGACAACCCATTTGGACAGGGATGCTCTGAGCTATCTCATGAGCTTGTCCTTGGTGCTCCCTGACCCCAAGCCCCCTGTGTCCTTGAGCAAGGCACTCCCCTCCAGGTGGGGATGTGAGCTGGGCTGGACACCCCCGTCCTGCCTGCCCAGCATCCAGCCCACAGTTCAGGCCAGACTTTACCTGGACTCATCCTCGCCATTGGCTACTACCTTGGTGAGGTATGGGTCAGGGATCTCCCCTTCCCTGCCTGGCAGAGAGGCTCACAAGACCAAAGCCAGGTTACCCGCTGCTCTCCCAGGACGGTACTCCCGGATCTACAAAGCACTGTGCACTCATAGTGAAACTGTCTCAGAAGTTACACTGAGTCTCTCCCGCCCCTGGGGTCCCACTCCAGCCCAGCCCTCCCACCCTCTTCAAAGCGGGGATCCTTAGCATCTCCCTAGCTTCTGTTAATGTCTTGATATGCTTCCAGCACATTCCACTTTGACTTAAGTTTTTCAGAGCAATTCCCACTATTTGTATTTTTTAAAAGATTTTATTTTTATTTATTTGATAGAGGGAGAGAGAGGCAGGCAGAGGGAGAGGGAGAAGCAGATTCCCCACTAAGCAAGGAGCCTGATGCAGGCCTTAATCCTAGGACCCTGGGATCATGACTCGAGCTGAAGGCACTTAACTGGTCATGGTGTCTTCTCTGTGGGGTCTGTAGCTCTCATTTCAGCTTGCTCAACACCTCACGTTGGGATTGGACCCGCAGCTGCCAGAGAATGTGCCTTCTCCAGAGAAAAGGAGGAGGAGTAGGGCCTTTGCTGTGCCTCAGAGCCCTTGCCAGCACAGCCACAGTCCTCAGGGGGGAAAGTCGGCCCTGAAAAAGATGAGGAAGTAACAGCCTCCCTTTCCTCCCTATCGCCCTGCCTACTGCTCAGCCCTGGTCCCTGGCCCTGCTCCCAGAGGCTCTACGGGGAGGTAGTCCTGGGGAGCCCCAGAGGGACAGGGAAAGGCCTAGCCCAGAGCCTCTCTGTGGCCTTAAGCTGAGCTGCAGTCAGGGCCCACTCATCTGTTCAAGTCTCATCTCCCATGATGCATCTCCACACACCTGACTACACAGACTTTCCTCTTTCCTGTTCTCAGCTGAACAACTTCTCTGTCAGGACCTTCCAAATGCAGTCCACCTGCAGAGATGGTACTGTCTTAACCAGCACGCAGGGAGGGTGGGGCCAGGACAAGTGGCTGGTAGGTCTGAACAAAACAGAAAAGCTAGAAATTGGCCGCAGACACTCAGGTTCCAAAACTACTAACCTTAACTAACTCCCATGGATGAGGGAGCCATGGGACCCAGGAAGCAGCAGAGCCAGTCCAGGAGGGGAGCAAACAGTTGCAGAAACTTGCAGTGCAGCAGACCTGAGGGGCAACCTTGCCAGGGTGGAGCTGTAGGTAGAAGGCCCCAGAGAAATGACCAGGAGGTAACCTGATGCACTTGGCCACAGTGTAGGGAGTTTAGGGATAAGTTAGTGAAAAGTACGTGAAAAAGCAAGCAAATGAAAAATACAAGGCAAGTGCCAACTCCAGGCAAGCGAGAAGGCTGGAAAGTCAATATAATCATGGCCTATTTCGTGTCCATAGGTGAGGGGCATTTACTAGGTCATCACACCAACAGCACTGAACACTGGCTAAGCCAAATCTGTGCCGCAACTTCTGGGAGAGGACGTAGAAGGGAGGGAAAAGAAGAAAAATACCCCTCTCCCATAGGAGGAAGCCAGGAATAGTGTCTACAGTTAGGAAACTGAGAAATAGCAGCACTTTTCAAGTGGGGGAAGGAAGATGCCATGGCAGACACACAGCCAATTTTGCCAATACCCAGCAAGACTGAACATTTTGTGAGATTTTTACCAAGCAAAGCATAAATATTTTCCACAAACAGGGTGTTTCATTTTCCCTGTTTGGATGCTCTGAAGCCCCAAGAAGGAAGATGTGTCCTAAGGGTGACAGACTAAAGTCAATAAAGAAATGGACAGTCTTAGCCATGAGCACGGCTTTCCTGGGGCCTCTGGAACGTTCTTCCCAGCATCCAGAGAGCCATGGCCAAGGGTGTGGACACCTGGGGACCATGGCAGGGCTTGGTCGTGAGAAGTTGGGTCTGGACCTGCTTCCTGATGACCCTAGTCTCAGAAGCAGACCTGAGAATTGGCCCCTCCCACAAACTGAGACCCTGCCTCATCCCACCTATCCAGGTTGCCCCTAGTAGGAGAAGACAGGTGGCAAGCTCAAAGAGGCTCCCAGCTCCTGGACCTCACAACTGGGTGGAGGGTGTGGGTGAAGCAGTATGGGGAGAAACGTTTGCAGGTGGGCAGACCTGGGTCTAGCCCTGGCCCTGCTGGGGGCTGCCATGGGTCCCAGGCAACACTACTTCCTTCTGAGCCTCTTCTTTTCCTGCTGTGTTATGGGTACCCCCTTAGGAAGCCACAGAGGACTGGAAGGGCTCATATGGGTAAAGCCAAGCCAGTCCATGAGGAGCACATAGCCTTTACATCTCTGCATCTTGGGTCCATCACGTTTCTGAGTTTGGCATCTGGAGGAACTTGGCAAATGTCTAATAAGCGAATGAATGGACAGGTGAGTGAATGAATGAAGGGCTAGAACCAGGCAGCCAGGCTCCTGGTCCAGGAATCTTAATGGCATCCTTGCTGCTACCTCACAAAGAACCTCCAAGTGGCTTTCACTTCTTTGATTGTGAAATTCTGTAATTTCAATGAGCACCGTCCTTCAGAAATTGCTGGAAGGAAGCCAGTGCTCCCTGGCCCTCAGCATTTCCCTTGCACTGTATGGCTGACTGCATCCAGCTAACTCCAATCTGAGAAGTATGGGAAGATGCATGAGTTGTCGGTGTTCTGGATGAATCATCTGAGACCCTAGGTTGGAAGTGGGCAGAGCTCCCAAAGGCCCCAAATCTATGGGCCCTGAGCACCACAAGCCATCTTGCTGTGGCGGTCCCCACCCTTCTCTCTGCTCAAGGCCAGGAACTGGCTGAGGATTCACCCCTGCACTGAGGGTCTTCCAGCCAGCTGTGAGCACAGAGCGTGCTTCTGCTGCCTGGCCTCCCTGCCTGCCATGGAGGGGGTCTTTGCCTGGTGCTTGTGCCCACAGCCTCCTCTGCTTGAGGAGGAGAGAACCTCCCTGCTTCTCTTCTGTGTCGTGTTTTCCACAAATAGGTCTTTCACTACACTCTTCAGAATATACGGAGGTTTCAGGACCGGCTAGGTGCCTGTCTGTCCCTTCTCCTTCAGGCCCATGACCGTGCTGTCCACACAGAACTCGCTGAGGATTTTCCCACTGGCCCTGTTCTTCCTCTCACCATTTTTACCTTTTTTTTTTTTTTTAAAGATTTTATTTATTTATTTGAAAGATCACAAGAAGGCAGAGAGGCAGGCAGAGAGAGAGAGGAAAGGAAGCAGGCCCCCTGCTGGGCAGAAAGACCCTGGGATCATGACCTGAGCTGAAGGCAGAGGCTTTAACCCACTGAGCCACCCAGGCGCCCCCCATTTTTACCTTCTTATAACCTACAGGTTTGACCACGTATCCAAATTCTTTTCCAACTCATGTTGAACAACTACTCAGAAAATCTTGCCTCCTTCTGTCCTGGGACCTTGGTGTCAGTCTGTTGCCAAGAGATTCCTTGAGGGATTAACTCAGGCTTATCTTACCTTTTTTCCTTCTCCCATTTTCATATTTTATTTCTTCTTTACAAGCTGCTCTTACATCACATGGCCAGTGACTTGTTTAGAGTCGTATTAGCAATCAGACCCCTGATCCTCATCTATCAGAGCACGCATTGGATCTCACTCTCCTGGGAGCTCAGCTGGGGCCAGGCAGGGGCGTCAGCACAGTCACCCGGGGTCCCGGGCTTGGTGACGTGTGTGTCAACACCCAGCTGGTGGAGGGAGTGAGAGGGATACACACAGCTCTTTCCAGCTGCTCAGGCCCGACTTCCTGGAGCTTTCTTGTGCAAAGGGCAAGGAAGGCATAGTCTGGCGATGCAGCTTGCAAACCCAGCTCTGCCGTTGTGAGTCACTCCCTTAGATTCTCTTGAGCCTTGGTTTTCTAAGTGTTCTTCGGTAAAGACCACAGACCCTGAGAAGTGACAGAGACGGAGAGTGTGAACTATGGTCACATGTGACTGAGTGCCATGTGGGCATGGGGGAGGGGCAGGGAGAGAACCAGTGGATGGGTTGGAGGGAGAGGAGGGGAGAGAGGATTTGTGATGGGTGGGGTGGGAGGGAACAGCTCCCTCTAGAAAGAGTCAGAAGCTCAGCCTGTCTCAGAAGGCCCACAGGTTGGGCTGCCGGAGGGAAGGAGAGGTGACAGGAAGGTAGGGAGTTTTCAGTCAGGGAAGGAGCAGCTCCTGGGGTTGGGCACCTGGCTGAGGGAGGTGGAAGGAGAAGGGGGTGCTTCAGAGGGGAGAGCGCCAGGCACCAGACCCCCATCTGTGCTGGCCTCTTGGGCTGTTTCCTGCTGTCTCCCAGGTGACAGGATCCACTGCTAACAACGAGGCCCCAGGAGCCCACAGGTGTCCACACCTCCCTCTCCCAGTCCAAGGAGCCTAAGTCTCTGGAGCAAGGGACAAAGCTGATTGCTTGGTGTCCTGTCCTCCCACAGTCTGGCCCGCACTCAGCGTAGCTCCAGGAGATGTGCAGCAGGTCAGGCAAATCCAGACTGAAGAGGGGACCCCTGAGAACCAGAAAGCCCCCAGAGACATCATAAAGAGGAAGGAGCTTAGATTCTGACACCAGGAGCTGTTCCTGAACCCCCAGGCCCACTCCTGAGCTGCTTATGTGTGCATCTGTGTAGACAGTGTGCTAGGACTGAGGACTTGGCTGAGTGGAGACCACCTCTCCAGACCCAGACTGGCCACTGGATGGTGCACGCAGGACAAGTCACGTCCAAGACTGGAAACGGAGCCCGTGTTAAAGATATTAAACCTTGACCCAAAGAAACCGTGGGAGACTGTGGGCTGGACCCAGCTAGATCCATCCCCAGTTACTACAAAAATATGGACTTTCTTCATAATAGTTAAACAAGACCCAGAGTCATATAACGTAATACTCTAAATGTCCAGGATACAATCCAGAAGTACATGGCATACGAAGAACCAGGAAAATTTCAACTTGGTGGGAGAAGATCACCAGCAGACAGGAAAGCCTCAAAGACTCAGATATCAGCACTGTCTATGACAACTTGAAGGCAGGATCACAAAACTAACCCAGGAAGAAAGCATGAACACGACTGAAATGAAAGAAACGATTTTTTTTTAAAAATCTCAGCAAAGAAACACAAGATGTAAAGAAGAACCAAATGAAAAAAGTAAGGCTGAAAAATACAGGAATCAAAATTTAAAACTCATTGTAGGGGCTCGATGGTCAGAGAGAAATGACAGAAGAAGAAGCTGGTGAATTTGGAAATGGAGCAACAGAAATTACCCAGTATGAACCAAAGAGAACAAAAGAGGTTAAAAAAATGATTACAAAATCCAACGCCCTTTCATGAGAATAACACCCAACAAACTGGGCACAGGAAGGAACTTCCACCACCTGATAAAGGGCATCCACAGAACGGTCACCCACAGTGACCATCACGCCTAACAGTGATAGGCTGGCTGCTTCCCTGTAGATCAGGCCACTTCCATTCAAGGTTGTACAAGGGTTCTAGCCAGGCAATGCAAGGAAATTACAGGCTCCAGTTTGCAAAGGAAGAAGTAAAAGTCTCAGTTGACGTGTGACATGAACTTATGTAGAGAAAACCCCAAGAAATAAATAAAAGCAGAGCTAAATAAACAGGAAGACATCGCGTGTGCCTGGACTGGACGGCTTTGCTATTTTGTTCCGAAGGCAATATTCTCCAGACAGAGCTATGACTTCTGGGAAATCCCTATCGAAAGTCCAATTGCAGAGATGAATACGTTGGTTCTAAAATTCATCTGGAATTGAAAGGGAGCCCAAATAGCCAAAGAACTCAGAAAAGGGAGAACAAAGCTGGAGGATTCATGTCCCTGATTTCCAAACCGACTAACAAGCTAGCTTCATTGAAATGCTGCAGGGCTGGCGTCAGGATAGACACAGAGCCGGGCACATGCCTACACAGCTGGGGCCAGCTGATCTTCTACACGGCTGGTGAAACTATTCAATGGGGAAAGAGCTGTCTTTTTAATAAATGGTGGCTGGACAATTGGATAATCCATGGGCAAAAAAAAAAATCATAAATTGGGACCCCTACCTCACACCATATATAAAAATTAATTCAAAATTAATTAGAAGACTTTAAGGTAAAGGCTAAACCATTGAACCCTGGGGAGGAAACACAGGTGTAAGACTTTGTGAACTCTGATTTGACAAGTTTCTTAGCTATAGAAGCAAAAGCACAAGCAATAAAATAAAGACTAGATCAATTGGACTTCATCAAAATTAAAGACATCCACTGCAAAGCATATTCCCAAGAAAGTGAAAAAGAAAAAAACCCACACAGAATGGGACAGACTATTTGCAAATCATGTATCTGATCAGAGTCTGGTGCCTAGATTATAACAATAAAAACACCAATGATCCAATTTCGACACAAAATAAGATCTGAACGGACACTTCTCCAAAGAAGACATATGGAGGGTCAGTCGGCCCATGAGAAGGTACTCATGTCCCTTGTCACTGGGGACATGCGGAAGCTCACACAGCATTACTCCCTGTAGCCAGGTGGGGGGAGCAGCATGCATGTGCACCAACCCACGGACAGAGCTTTTAAGTGTGATGCGTCTGTACAAGGGAATGCTTCTTAGCCACCGGAAGGACACGGGCAGCGGCCTTGAGGACTCCAAGGGGCTCCAAGGAAGAAGCTGGGAACTACAGGCCATGTGTCCCTGGTCTTGTCCACCGGCAATGTCCACACCAGGCAGATCCGCAGAGACAGAAGTCAGACAAGGGGCTCCAACTCTGGGAGAGGGGGCTGGGGTGGTGGCTCACAGGTATGACATTTCTTTCTGGGGTGGGGACAAATGTTCTGGAAGCAGACTGCTGATGGCTGCCCAACACTAGGAATGTACTAAAAACCATTACACTGTACATGTTCCAACAGTTTAAAAGGTGATTTGTGTTACATGAGATTTGTCTCAATAAAAAGTGTAATTTAAAAAAGAGAATTAGGGGTGCCTGGGTGGCTCAGTAGGTTAAAGTCTCTGCCTTAGGCTCGGGTCATGATCCCAGGGTCCTGGGATCGAGCCCCGCATTGGGCTCTCTGCTTTCTGCTTCCTCCTCTCTCTCTCTGCCTGCCTCTCTGCCTACTGTCAAATAAATAAATAAAATCTTTAAAAAAAAGAGAGAGAGAGAGAATTAGTGGTTCAGTCGGTTCAGCGTTTGGCTCTTCATTCTGGCTCTGGTCGTGATCTCAGGGTCATGAGATGGAGGTCCAGATCGGGCTCTCTGCTCAGCGGGGAGTCTGCTTGAGACTCTCCCTCCCTCCCTCTGCCCCTGCCCCTCCCTCCCCGTGTGTGCACAAGTTCTCGTTCTCTCTGCCTCTAAAATAAATAAATCTTCAGAAAAATAAAAAGAAAAAAAGAAAGATGTGAATGCCACTTTGGAGACCTGGGGAAGAGCAGAAGGTCTCAGGCGTGATGGGAGGGGGTCTGGCAGGCATCTGGAGGAACAGCGGCTGACAACTTGCCACACTGGGCGAAGGACACCCATGTGAACCAAGGCAGGGGAAGGGAAAACCAGCCGGGCCATGTCCCCCGACATCGCCCACCAGCAACAAATGGGAATGGCCCCAAGGGTCTCACAACGGTGAAGGAAGCTGCCCTCTGAGGCCCACCTTCTTCTCGGGCGAACTTCACGGAAGCTGCTGTGAAAAATTTGTTGTGTCTCATTCCACTCACGGGATGTCCTGGGAGGACAGAGCCACCGGCGTGGGGTGGGTGTGTGTGGGGGCATGGGGGCGGGCATGAGCGCCGCAGACAGGGTCGCCCATGGCATCTGGAGGGGTTCTTTGGGGGACGGGCTGGTGCACTCACACAAATCCACACGCATGTTAAAACCCACAACACCTGCACCCAAACAGCCACATGGCCTGTGCGAGAATTTGAAAAACAAAACATATAAACTTAACAACAAAATTTTCATAACAACCCAGGCTCAGAGAAGAGGCGCCCCTGGGACCCAGATCAAGAAAAAGTGGGCGGTCCTCCTGGTCAGTATTTCGTCCTAGGAAACATCATTTACACACATACGGGACTGTGCAGGTCCAGAAGCCTAGCCTCCGCACCCACGGAGTCAGGTTGCTGCATCCCAGAGCATAGAGCAGAGCACAGAGCAGCTCCCAGAGCACAGAGGCCCAGACACACAGCCACACGCATGCACACACACATACACACACCCTCGCATGCATACACATTCACATGTATACTCACATGTGCACATGCACATGCACGTGTGAACACACGCACAGTCATGCATGCACACACGGTCTCATTTGCTGGGACGTCACTTTTGTGACGTGGCTGCAGAAGGCTTTCCCTGGGGTGAGGGGAATGAGGGGGAGCTGGGCTGGGTTGGGGGGAAAAATGGAATCTCTAAGCACAACCCAGTGCCCCACCCACAAAGCCACCCCCAGCCCGCGCAGCCACAGGCTCTCTGCACGCCTGTTTCCTCAGCTCCAAAACTGGGAACAGAAAGTCAAGACAGAAAGAGGAGGTGTCCAGGTTGCAGCACCCAGAGGACGAGTATCAAGCCTCGATGCCTGTCCTCACTGCGCCGTGCACCCTCACGCCCCCCAGGGGCAGCTAGACATGACTCGCGGGAGCCTGGTCCCCACCCCTTCGCGTGCGTGTGTGCACAGAGCTGCGGGTCTGGCACGGAGAGGAGAGCTGCGTTCCAGTTCCCTGGCAGTGGTTTCTCCCCTAGCGGTCTGCAGATGAGGAAGCATCTCGTAGAGGACGGTGTCCAGGGTCAGTGGAGGTGGGGTTCTCTGGATGTCGCCCCCCCCCGTGCTGCCTGGGGCTCCCTAAAGAATGAAGCCTATCCCAGGGGCGGCCACGTAGACACAGGGTGAGCAGGGGTGAGTGGCAGGCAGATGGAGGCCCGCCCCAAATGTTTGCCCTGTTGGGTGACACTGGCGCAGCACCACCACCCCGCGCACACTCCCCCAAGCACGCCTTCCCAGCGCTGACCTTGCTCCTCCCTGGAGGCCTTGGCCTCGCCCGTGAAAGAAGAGTCCAGACGGGCTGACATCCCGGGAACACAAACCTTCCTTCCTCTGAAACTTGGAATATTTGAGATTCCACAGGATGCCCCAATGAACTTTTCCAGAAATATTTCCTGAGCAGCAAATTCTTCACCCTCCTTTGAAATGCGTCTTCCTTCTGCCCTGCTTTTCTGCTGCCCTTTGCCAATTCCATGGCCCAGAAACCTCTCCGGTTCACAGGGAGGCCTGCATGCTTTTCAACTGCCTTTACTGGAGGGCCCTCGATGGAAGGCTGAGTTTTCAACCTCTGTCAGTCCCGGGGCCTCTATGGAAATGGATTCTGAAGGTGTCACCCACAAAGCACCTCCCACTAAAAGCCCTCCTGATTACCACCCAACCCTGGGGCAGAGACCTGGCTAGAGACCTGAATTGCCCTCTCCCTTCTCCTCCTCTTGGCCAGCTCCTATTCATCCCTCAATACATAGCTGTGTTCTCACGGCTACCAGGCAGATTTCTCCCAGGTCAGGCCTGTCTTTGGTGCCTCCTCTGGGCTCCCCCAGCCTCTCTTCTCCCCTCTGTCACAGCAGAAACACCATCCAACAAACTGGGGTCAGTCAACACATTTCAAAACCCTGCTTCTCTTTTACTCGGTGACCTTAGGGAGGTTCCTTAACCTCTCTGAGTTCAGTTTCCTTGTCTATAAAACAAGACGCTAACGTAGCCTCTAAGGATGTCTCAGGTGTCCAATAAGGTTATCTTTACAAGCTTCCTGGCACTGTAGAAGGACGCTGTCGCTGACCATTGTCGCGGCTGCTGTGTTGGCCGTGGACGCGTGGCCGTCTCTCAGCTCCCCAGCTTCCCCGCTGCACCCAGTGCTCCTGGGGTCAGCAACCGCGTGTGGCCTGTGGGGCTGTTTGCATCTGCTGAGCAGAGCGCAACTGCGTTGCCCGGAGACAAGTCTAGGACACGGGGAGGATTGCTGGAAGGAAGAGCAGCTTGGACTTGGCGGGGAAACGGGGCTCCGGTCCACGTGGCCACCCCGTTCCTTCCAGAGCATTCCTTTTCACAGTGGAAAGTCAGCCCTGGCAACCTCCCCTGCCGGAGGCGGAGGCACAAACACCGGCCAGGAGAGGGCTCCTCCAGATGGGCTGGGGAACATCTCAACTGCATCCCGGCCCAGCGTGCTCTCCAGCCCCCTGCAGCCGCCCAGACCCCAGCACACAGGGTGGGACTGCTCAGTGTGGGAGGCCTAGTGCGCGCCGGGGACACAGCCAAGCAGGCTCTACAGGGGAACCCAGGCCGGACACTTTCTCTCCTGAAAGTCAAAACGAGGAGGTTGAAATGTTGAAAAACCACCAGTTTTTTCAATAAGACCTCTTTAGCCCTTGCTGTGTCCAGCCCTCAACAAGACGTGGAGGGGTTGAGGGGGGCAGGGATTGAAGACCCAGCCCCTGCCGTCCAGCTGGAATACCACCCACGTCCTGCCTGTGATCCCATCACTAAGATGGGAGCCGACGGGGCACAGGGGGCCCCCAGGGGGGTCCATCCTCCTCACCTGCACACCAGGGGCTGCCCTACCCCCGGCCTGCCACCACCCCACCCAGCCCTTTGTGTCGAAGGCAGGGTATCCTATGGCAAGGAGCCTGTATATGAATGCGTATGGTCCTTCCGTTCACTCTTTCTGGGCCCCAATTTCCTCATCTGCACAATGGGGAAATGAACATTACCCACCTCGCAGGGATGGTGTGTTGATTATCTCTGGGAGCAAAGAAGTCTTAATTAACTGTGCGTTTTTGCCCTGTCCGAGATTTGTTGCAGCCAAGCGGGAGACCAAGGAATCAGGCAGAGGAGAATGGAAATGCATTATTAGCCTGTTGGTTAAAAGAGAACAAAAGGTTGGATTCAGAAGAAGGTTGCTTGATTGTGCAGCAATAATCACTTCCTAACGGCAGGCCCTGGGCTTAGGCTGCTGCCTGGCCAGCAACAGCAGGAAACTCCAGCAAGCCTCCGCTAGGAGCTGTCGGTGCAAAAACTGCCTGGGTGTGAGGTGTGCTCCCTCGGGGAAGGATGCTGTCCTCTGGAGGGGGCCCAGCGAGGCTGGAGACCAGAGCCCAAGAGGACCCAGGAAAAGTCCCTCCTTAGGATCTTGGGTGTGGGAAGCTGCATTCTGCCATCCTTGTCCCATCCATATATTCCCACACATGGACAGGGTGTAGACAGAGCCAGGTGGGGACTTGGGGCACAGTGACGGCTAGCTGAAATAGCGCTGGCCACTGGTAATTTGTCAAGCCTAAGTGCATGTGTGCCAGGCATGGGGCTGGAAGCTGGAGATACAGCGGTCCTGCCACCTGGGCCTCCAGCCCCTGTGCTCCCGGCTGGGGGTATCCAGTGAGCCAGCAGCTTCCTACACCCCAGTTTCCTGCAGGGTCCTTGAAGGGATGCTGTGAGATAGTGCACAGCCCCATGAGCATCCCTTCTTTTTCCCCTACCTTGTCCAGTCCCCGGTCCCAGAGAATGGTGGGTGTTTGCAGATGTCTTCGATCTAGAGGAAGTTCCCCTCCACTTACAGTCCGCTGAGAGTTTTTACCAAAAATAGGCACTGGTTTTGTAAAAGTTTTTTTAGCTTCTATTGAGATGATCCTGTGTGGTTTGTTTGTTTTTTTCATGTTTTGCTTGTTAATGTGGTAAATTACTCTGATTGCTTTTTTAATGTTAAACCAACCTAGCATACCTGGCATAAATTTGCTTCAGTTGTATTAACCTATTTACATATTATGCGATTCAATTTGCAAAATTTTGATTAAAGATTTACACCTACATTTATAATAGAGATTAGCTTCCAGTAGTCTTCTTCAGACGTGAGGTCGGCTGGGACCCCGGATCCTCCTGTTTCTGCTTTGGCATACTCTGTGTGCTGTGCTGTGTGTGTCTTCAGAGTCACAGTGCAGCTGCTACAGCTCCAACTAGCAGATCTGCATTCCAACCAAGAGGAAGGGAACAGGAAAAATTTGAAGGGGCGAGCACCTGCGGTCTGCCTCCCCCCCATCATCCCTTAAGGAACATTCCTAGAGAACCCCTGGACCATGTCCGCCTCCCCCTCATTGGCCCATGCCCGCAGCTCCAGCTGACCCTGCTCTTCCCCCCAGCCTGTCTGCCAGGGTCACCCTAAGCCCACCCCTTCTCCAGCTCAGCTCCACACCTGACGCCTCACCTCCCCACCAGAGGAAGCCTGGCTTCTTCCCTAACCAAGGTTCCCCATCACTTCACACATGGGGAAACAGAGGCCTCCAAAGATGGGGGCCCACCCAGGGGCACTCACAAAGTTAGTGACCCAGCAGGGCAACCAGGCCAGCCAGAGCCCTTGTAGGCACATTCCGTCTGGCTCTCTGAAGATGACATTTGGAGGGGATGATGGATGTCTCTAGGACCACCCAGAGAGTTGTCCCATGGCCAGTGTGCCAGGCGCCCTGAGTCCTCCGGAAATATGGTTATTGTCTTACTTATGGTGAACACTCTCTTTCCCTCCCCACACGTTTCGCAGACCAGATGTGGCTCTGAGCCTTGGCTTCTGTGAAGGTTCCTTTTATCTTCCCAGAAAGCGCTGTCTGCCCTGCTGGGCTCTGGGAGTGCAGCCAGGCCACCCACCTCCTCCTTACCTGGGGCACACTAGGACACAAAATGGGACCTGAGGGCAAATGACATGATAGCATGGGCAGGATCCCCCCTCACCCCTTGTCAGGGTTGCAAAGAAGCAAAGGGAAGCCTTTGATGCATCCGGGGCTGCCCTGTCTCCTGCCACCTCCTGCCCATTTGAGAGATGGGCAGCCTGAGGTCCCGGCTGGTGTGGCCACAGGGGCTTGACTACGAAGCCAGCTATGAGAAGGGTCACCTGCCCCTGGTGGTGCTTTCCTGGGCCTGGCTGTCCCTTCAGAGCCCTTACTCCCCCAGCCATCTCCCATCCTGGGTTAGGGCCCCCAAGTAGGCCCTCTGCCCCCTGCTGCCCTGACATGTGACTGAAGCCAGGTTGGCAGAATCAGAGCCCTTTGCAAACACCAGCCGGTGCAGAGAAAGGGTGCTTTCAAGGCAGTTAGTTTCCTGAATACGACTCAGTTCTTGGAAGTCACTTTTTCCTTCTCAGTCTGAGGAGAGGAAAGCAGCTCTCTGGGGGCCTGCTCTCCCTTGCTTCCTGCCAGAAGCCTGTGCCTCGTGGAAACCCAGAGAGCACAGGCTGCCTCCCAGGCCAGGCCTGCTGCTGACGTGGCCTTGAGCCTGGGCCACCATGAGAGAACTCGGGAATCTTGCAAGAAGCCCGTGCTGGGAAGGGGCCGTTTAGGCCCAACTGCCTAGCCCCTTGCGGCTGGCCTCCAATAGGTCATCTTGGGGAGCTTTCTGGGCAGGGGGCTGCCCTGCCCCTACTCTCATTTGGCCCTTCAGCCCACAAATCTCCACCCCAGAGCTCACCAACAGCCCTGCCAGCCCCTCCTTCCTTCCCTGCAAAGCCCAGAGGAACTGCCTTGGGCACCCACCTAGTACAGGTCAGAGCAGAAGAGTCTGACCCCAGTTACCCGGGAGTGCGTGGCTCAGCCCACAGCCTATACTCCTGTGCAGGCTGCTCCCTCCTGTAGTGGAAGTCAGGCTCAGCGAAGGGGCACGGCCCAGCAGACTGTCCACATCAGGGGACTCAGGGCACCTGGCCCATGTACAGGTCTCACGTGGGGACTCAGAGGCCCAGGCTCTGCACACAGAGGGTTGGTGATGGGTCTGGGACATGCCTGTCACTGCCTCTAGGGTAGGAGACCCCACACTGCCCTTCCACATGGGGAAAGAGCCACACCAGGGTCTGGATTCAACACGCCACAATCCCCACCGGAGAGAAATGAGTTTTGAAATAAATTTCTGGGTGGAATCAGAGCTCCGGGAAACCTTCAAAAACTTCCCGAGTCTGCTGGAGGCTTCTGTCCTGTCTACTCTGTCCAACGGCTTCCTGCTCCCTTTGTCCTGAAAACCTGAAATAATTCAGGGGCTCCAGATTCAGCACCAATGCTGCCCCACGGATGGCTGCCTGGTGATTGTGACCGATCACTGAGGGCATGGCGCTTTGTCTTATCACGTTCATTCTCATCCCAGACGGCAGTGAAGTGGGGGTGGCACCTGCATCAAGAAGAGGCTCGGTCTGCATGCCAGTCCCTCGCTCAGGGCTTAAAGATCTTTTTTTAAATTTCTTTATTTGACAGACAGAGATCACAAGTAGGCAGAGGCAGGCAGAGAGAGAAGAGGAAGCAGGCTCCCTGCTGAGCAGAGAGCCCGATGCGGGGCTCAATCCCAGGATCCTGAGATCATGACCGGAGCGGAAGGCAGAGGCTTAACCACTGAGCCACCCAGGTGCCCTTGCCCAGGGTTTAAACTCAGCTCTGGAGAGAGCAGACTCCAGAAATGGTGTGCGGGTAGTGCTGGTTACACTGTTACAAGGTTACAATGTCACAAATGCCCTTAGGACCTCCAGGCAGGATCACACAGCCCGGGAGCATGGAGCACATGGGATGTCTGTGGTTCAACAAGCCTCTTGTAGGAAGAAAGGATGGACAGATGGGTGGTATGTGTCCATACCAGCTGCTCCCCTTGGTCTCTGAGTCTTCATTTGTCCAGTGGAAGGGACTGCCTTGTTCACAGCACTGTCATGAGTGTTGAGCGAGAGGGTGAGTGGGTCAGACTCCGTGGGGCAGCTCGGACACTGTGGGGCAGACTCACACTCAGCAGTGGGGTGGGGACCCCCCACCCCGTGTGCGGGTTTTTGCGTCCCCCCCTCCCAAGGCGGCCACAGCCCCCAGGAGAGAGCAGGGTGAGGCCTGGGCCTCACACCTCCTGCAGGGGGCAGCGGGGTGGGGGGGTGAATCCCAGCCCCGCACATGACGGTCAGTCACACAGCTTAACTCAGCACCGCTTCGCAGGGTGACCCAGTAACCTGTCCCTTGGGAAACAGGCAGACATGTAGGTACACGCATAGGAGGATAAAGAGAATCCTGCACTGAAGTATGTAAGCATGTGTGTATGTGTATTCTTCTATAAAGGAATGAGTAGATATACACGTCTATGCAATGCTTGATACAAGCCTAATATACATGTGTGTATATGCATGTACACGTATGTTTATGTAAAGACATTAATTAACTTAATAAAAATTATTTTATAATTTCATAATATAAATTGTACTTAAAATAAAAATATATTCATTATTTGTGCATAAAGGACTATGATAACATAGTCTTTTCTATAAATCTGTACATTGATAAATTCACACGCATGTATGTCCAGACACATGCAGACAAGAACCGGTAAGAAACATACACATCGGAGACACGGCGTCCTGCCTCCCTGACAGACCCTCGACAAGGGGCCCCTGGGTATCTTAATGTCTTTTGATTCTTTATCTAGAAAGTAAAACAAGAGACCCCTCGAATTCTAGCAAAGGGCAGCACAAAACAGAGTTAAAAATGGCCCAATCCATCTCATCGTTTCCAATAAAACCTAAGTTTATGTGTAACAATCGTCATCAGAATTAATTTCCCACGCACTTCCATTGTTTCGATCCACTTGGTTCTAATGACAAACGTAGGGATAACTAAATCCAAAAGATGATGTAAAGTCTTCACATATGAAGAAGGATCGTAGAAATTTTCTTTTTTGATCTGTTTCAATTTACATGATTACGTTTGTAGCATTTGAGCAGCTTTGAAGATGGCGAGGCAGAACCGCACCGTTTCCAATTCAGCAACTGGGATCTAGACATCACAGACTCAGGTGTGTACTTTCCTAGAGTGGATAATAATCAACCGCATTTGTTTAAATGCCAACATTAAAAACTAAGCTTATTTGGCCATTCATCGCCATTTAAACTTGGGGTGACAGTGTGGAGACAGCTGTTCAACACTCACTTGGGGGACAGGCAAAAGGAAGAGTGGGAGCGCCCTGTCCCCAGCCCAGCCTGGCCGCCCCTCTGGAAACTCCCACCTGGCCCCAGGAGCCCCAGGCCAGGTGGCCTCCTTTGGGGAGGGCACGTGGAGATGGAAAGGGAAGTCAGACCCCATCTGGTCTGGGGGGACCCAGACCCTTGGGGGACCCAGACCCTTGGGGACATGAAACCGGAAACCCTGCAGACACATGCCCCCTTCACTCCAGGCACATGGGGACAGCACTCTGCGCTCCTAGGAATGGGACGTCTGAGGTTCTAAAGGCCCTTTTTTGGAGATGAAGGAGCCCAGATCCCCCTTCACTTTCATCTCTGCCTGGAAACAACCTTCTCTCTGAGTGGCAGGGGAGGATCCAGGCAGCAGAACACACAGCAGTCAATCGGGAGTGGGCTCTCAGGTGGCCCACCCAGACAGGGTTCCTGGCCTCTGTGGGAGGCTGGCACAGTTGATGTTAAGGTCTCTTCTCATCTCCCCTGCCCCGCCCCAAGCCCCGGGCTGTTTTCCTGGAGTTTCTGTCCCATTAAAAGTATCTTTTCTTCTGTATGATTATTGATGGTTTGCTCCTGTCCCTTATAGTAACAACCAAACCCAGAGCCAGGACCACCGACTACCGTACCTGCACGCCCTCTTCCCCACCAGCGAGACAGTCCGAGAGTGAGCCGCCCACCCAGACACCCAGGCACATGCTCTCGTAAGCAGACATCCCAGGAAGGATCCCCACCTGTACATGCGTGTGGCAGGGGCAGTGGGGAGGGGCCCACCCCAGCCAGCCCAGATGCTGCAGTCCCGTGTGGACAGATCCTCCACATTCTTGTCCAAGACGAGGTCTCTGCACCATGAGCTGGAGCTGTGGCCCACACCCTAGGGCCTCTGTATGGTCACTGCTGGCCAGTGTTCTATGGGGGGGATTACTCCTGACCTGCCTGGCCTCTTCAGGAGGGAGTGCTGTGCTCTGACCGGGAATACTTCGGTGTTCCCCTAATGCATCTTTCTGATGGAGTTAGCCACATCCATGGAAATTATAGGATGGACTGAGCATGTCCTCAGTATGTGTGACCACATTATCATCATGTCCCTCCCCCCTGAATATGCAACAGTCTTAAGGACCCAGAAACAGGCCACATTCCTCTTTAGAGCTTCTGTATCCGACATGACACAGGGGTCACAGTCGGCACTCAGCAAATGGTGGGTGGATGGATAAATGGAAGCTTTGATAAACACATGGGTGGGCGGGTGGACGTGGGACGGGTGGGGGATAGGTGGGCGGGTGGACGAGGGATGGGTGGCTGCAGGAAAGGGAGGAAGACAGGACGGGTGGTCGGATAGGTGAGCCATGGAGCAAGCCGGCAGTGAAGGCTGAGCACACCTTGGGTAAAGATAAAGGAGAATGAGGGCAACAGTGCACACATCCTCTTCACAAGAACTAAGTCCATTTATTTGCTAACTGATGGGAAATAACAGGAGGTTTGATGTGGAAACAGACTCGTGGACCCCTTGGGTGCAGCCCACCCAACAAAAAAAGCCTGTAGGAGCTGTGTGTCTGGCCTCGGTCCCTCCAGACCCCAGGATCGGCAGGGGCCTGAATGCAGGTCTTAATGGAGACCACTGGAGGCCATTGGTCTTTGGGGAATGGGTTCTGAGGGCCACTGTGCTCCCCCACTCTGAGGAGACACGCTCCATCCTTCCAGGACCAACCCACCCTGCTCCCTTATTCTGATGGCTGTCCTGGAGGGTCTTTATGATGCTCTCCAAAATGGTCTTTCACCTGCATTTCCAGTGAGCACCTGCGGGCATCCCACCTTGACCCAGACACGGGGAGCCTCCATTCTCCGTTCCATGCCCCCAGGCTCCTCCGGTGTCTCCATGGGGCTCCAGACGGAAACATTGCAGGGCCTGGAGGTGTCCTCCAAGACATGTCCCACGCCCCCTCCACCACCACCACCACAGGGGTGGCAGGGGACTGCGGACGTCCCTGGAGGTCAGAGGTGAGTGTGAAGCCAGACAGGTCTGGTTCTGGCCCCAGCTGTGCGGCTAAGTTCCTGCACTTAGCTTTGGGCTGTCCCTTCTTCCACAAGATGGGGGTACTGACGCCACGTCAGGGGTTCACGGTGACATGTCAGGGCCTCAATCGAAGTAGAACAAAGTATTCACCAGAGCAACAGCACTCCTTCCAGAAGCTCAGAGCTTGTCCTGAGGTGTGTGCTCCCAACCCCTAAGACCTTGACCTCCAGAATGGAAGGACTGCCCCAGGTCCATACCCCAGTTCTTTCCACAAACCTGACTAGCCCATCCCCAGGTCTCAAAGCCCGGCCTGCCAGGACCCACCCAGTGTCTGCAGCTGACCCTTCGAAGTGAGGCAGGGGTCCAGGGGCAGAGCCAGTGCCCTCCAACCAGTCCCAAACAGGCCCCAGGGAGGGATTCAGCTCCCCTCCCCCACAGCCCGTGTCAGCAGATACTGAGACTTTTATTTGGGGCCAGAGAGAGACTTCTAGCAGCATCTCAGTGCACAGTGACCCCACAGGGTAAATGGGGCCAACCAGGGGCTGTACTTCCAATTTGAGCAACTCCCTGCATTCAAGTCAGACGAAAGCCTTCTTGCGCATCCAAATCCTTGAGGGAAATGACCATGCTGAGGGAAAGCTGTTAAGATCCTGTTAAGACCCAGCTTCCCCATGGAGGGTGCTGCCTCCCAGTCAGGAGTTCCAATGTTGGGCACACACCCCTCATGTACTCCTCTCTCTGAGCCCAGGATTCTGCACCCGTGAGAGGGGATCGGACACACCGCCACAGGGGAGACCCTGGGTGTCCTGACCAGAGCTCCCCTCCTCCAGCAGCAGGGGGGCTGGCTGACTCACAAGTGCCCCTTCAGAGGAGAACTGCCTTCTGTCAGCGCCTCCCCTGAGGGCCGCCCCCGCCCCAACCCGGAGCACATGCAGGCATGCGCAGATGTCTCCTTTCACGCTCCAGAGACCCTGGGTGGAGGGCGGGGACCAGGCTGCCTCCAACAGAGACCCTGCCTCATCCTGAGAGCATCCCCAGCAAATCCTGAAGCCACAATCCTTGCCTCAGGCTCTGCTTCTAGGGGACCTGGGTGCAGAAAGAGCCAACCCCTGTCCAGGGTCTCCCCCATGCCTTCTGCCACAGCCAGCCCAGATGCTGCAGCCCTCAGTCGTCCTTTCTCTCGGGAGGGGCCTGGGGGCACCTGCCTTTGCCCCTGCTCTTTCATGGGCATCATGCAGAAACCCAGCTCCAATGGCTAGAGTGGGATTGAAGATCCTATTGTGTTTTCAGGTTACTCGAGAGCTGCGATTACAGAATCTCAAATTTATCTGTGCTGTTTTCTGATTTCCATGGAAATGCCACAGGCTCTCTGTCATCAGCTGTGGGAGGAGTGGCTGGCTGGGTGCCCCCAGGCCCTGCTCCTGCCAGCCCTTTGGGGGAGCGTGGTGCAAGGAGAGGCCAGGCAGGGAAAGGGGTGGAAAGCAGGTGTCACCCAAGGACACCCCTGCTTTACAGGCGAACACTCTGAGGCTCGGGGAGGGGAACAGACTTGTCCCCAAGCGTAGAGTCTCAGGACCCACTGGGAATGGGACCCTGGGGACACAGCGTCAGATGTGTGCAGCCATCACCTCATGTTAGGGCCGATGTCCCCGTGTCCTCATTGCAGCAACCACACGGCCACAGTAGGGTCAGCCAGACCCTGGTGGCTGTGATCACACACTTGAGGGACAGGCTCCGTGAACGGCTGCCTGCACGTGGAGGTAGCTCGGAGTGGCCCTCGGCTTGGTCAGGCTTCCCCTCGGGCTGGGGAGTCGGGTGAGATGCGGCCAGGAGTTCCTGTCCATCCCACAAGGCCAACAATGACCAGCTGGCTAGTGATAGCACAACTGCTGGGACTGTCCCCTGCCTGCCTCTCACAGCCCCAGTTCTCGCCCCAGGGCTGCCTTGGAGTCCCGTGTGGACAGAGCAGATGCCCCCGACTCCCGAGAGCACGCTGGGCCCAGCGTTTTCGGGACTGGACCTCCACCTCCTGGTGGATCCAAACTGGGGGCCAGCGGTGCAGACTGTGGACATGCGGGCTCGTTCTTGGGCCCTCAGGGCCTGCGTGCTTCTGTTCACTGACCAACAGCCCTGCTTCAGGTTCTGAGTGGAGTCGACAAGGGCGGGACCCCAGACCCCCAGGCAGGGGGCACCTCACCCCCCAAGTTAACTCTTCCTGGATGTTGTAACAGACACAAACTCTAGTTTAGCCAAAAGAGAAAGGAGAGAGAGAGAGAGAAAGAGAGAGAGAGAGGAGAGGGAGGAAGGAGATGGTGTCACAGAACCCACAGCCAAGCATGGCTAGGGAGCTCAGGGACCTTCTAGAACCAGGCAGTGTAGGAGCCTATGGGACTCTGTTTATCATTTATGCTTCTCTCAGGGATTTGGCCTGGTCCATTCTAGGTGGAATCACAGGACAGAGTAAATCCCCACCCACGTGACCCCAGGGTTTCTGTCCGGCCAGGCCGGGCCCCTCTGTTGTGACTGTGTGGGCGAGGCATGAGGTGGAGAGACTGCCACTGGGTCCCAGAGCAGGCAGTGCCCCTGGGACAGCAGGGGGTGGAGGGGAGTGGAGGGCAGGGCCCCCCACAGGCCCAGGCCAGGCTGGGGGAGTCGGCATGGCCACAGGTGTCTATAGCGAAGTGGGTTCCGATGGGGAAGCTTTCTCTGGCCGGTCTCAAGGGAAGGCTGGCCACATGTACTGGGGGGCTCCACGGAGGCAGCCCTGGCCCACCAGCTGCAGCCAGGCCCTCGGTGAGCCCAGACGGAGGGCAGGCTGCCTGGTTGACCAGGCAGCACTTCTCTTGTGGAGCAAGATGGAGCTTGAGCTGTGGTTCTTATTCCTGCCAAGAAACGGCTCCTAGTCCTCCACGCTGGGCCTCCGCGGAGCCTGGGGGTGGGGGCGGGCGCCAAACAGGCGAGGATCCACAGAGGAAGTGCACACACAGCACTTGGCCGGCCCACAGGGACGCCGGGGCTGAGGGAGGGACCCCAGGATGGAGCAGAGCCAGCCCCGAGGTTACATCGGGTGAGTCAGCGTGGAGTCTGGAGCCGTGCCCTGGCCGAGCCCGGGCTGGCTCCGGAGAACCGTCCTGACTCCCTTCCAGCCTGGGCAGCAGGGCTGCGGGCTCTGTCGCCAGCACCAAGGTCTGGCGATTCCACAGGCTGGTTAGGAAACTGGGTATTCCAGGCAATGCTCTCTGGGGCCCTCGAGGGTTTGTTTCACCACTTGGCTGGAGGGACCTCTTTGCACTGAGCTCTCAGCGGGGTCCAGCATCAGGGGTGCCCCTCCTGGAGCTGTGGGACAGCCCCCATGGCTCCAGATCTCAGGGAGGCCCTAGGATATCGCGGGGACCCCATATCTTCATCTGTGACTCACGAGAGCAGGGAGAGCCCTTTCTCCTTCCTCGTTCCATGTGCACTCCAGCGAGACAGCCCAGATCCAGCGCTGGGCTGCCATTCACTCTGTGGCCTTGGGCAAGTGTCTCAGCCTCTCTGGGTCTGATTCCTCCTCAGTGTAAAGACTGCAGGTGAGGACACCCTCTCTTGGGGGTTGTGTGAGGATGAAAGGCAACCCAAAGCAGGGGACCAGGAACATGTTTCCTGCCTCTCTGACCCTGTGACTTCAGCCCTCCCTCCACTGCCTCTCCAGGGCCACAAAGAAAGCCCAGGAGGGTTTCTGTCCACCACCCCTTTTACAGGTGAGAAAGCGCCAACCAGTGCTCCACCCAGGAGAGCAGCCCACGACCCACATGTACAGGGCGGATGAGTGCAGGTAGCAGAGGTCGCTCCGAGGGCACATTCTCTGCTCCTCTCCAGGGCCCCGCACATCCCTTCTCCTCATGGACCCTCCTGTGGACCACAAACTCTGCCCCTTTTGGCTTGGATCTCCACCTGAGTGAGTCTGGTGCTTTGGGCCGCTCCCTGGTTCAGGTCCTCAGGCTGGGTCCCTTCGGGCACAGTCGGGGCAGAAGCGCTCCCTTCCAGGGGCTGTGGGCTGGCAGGTCTCACATTGTGATTTATAGTATGAAATATATATTTGGTCTTCATCCATTCTGGCACAAAGCCCCCAAAACTCTTGGGATCTCTCAAGTTCTGACAGTGACAAAAGTGTCTTGTTGTGTGAATGAGGTGACCTTTGAAAAGTCCCCTGAGGTCCCACGGGGCTGGTTGCCAGGGAAACCAATCATGAGATTGGAGGGGGGGTCCAACTCTCAGTATCCCCCTCAAGCCTCAAGGGCACAGGGGCTGGAGACTGAGGCCCAGGATTGGATTAGTCAGGCCCGTGGGCACGTGGGCGAGCATTAGGGCCAGTGACCGCGGGTGTGCAGGGACGGGATGGCGCTTACATGGGGAGCCTCTCTCTCATCTGGGGGCTCTGAGCGATGTCCTCTTATCACAAATCAGTGACCCCCGCACACGACACACTGGCCCAGGCTCCACAAGGTCCTCTAGCCAATGGTCAAACCCGAGGAGGGGGCTGTGGGACCCCTTGGATCCACAGGCAGGTGGTCAGAGTGCGGGTGACTGTGGGGTCTGAAGTGGGGAGGGTGGCCTCGTGGGACTGAGCCCTTCCCCGTGGGGCCTGACAGCACCTCCAGGAGGAGTGGGTTGGGACTAAGTTCGACTAGGGACGATCTCAGCCAGGGTCCATGGAGAACTGAGCTAATTGCTCAGTAGTACAGGAAACAAAACCTCCACTGGTCAGCCTGGGAGGTGGGTGGAGTGGTCGCGCGTGTCAATGTATGGAAGGGATTGGGGCGGGGGGGACAGCCTGCAGCCTGGGGCAGGGGGACACAGCCACGGCATCTGGGACCCTGGTCAAGCCGCACCACTGCTGATGGCTGAGGAAGCAGAGACCCAGCGGGAGCTGGTCACCAGGACCCATCAGGCCTGGGAGCATGTGTCTGTAAGGATGAGGACCAAAAGGCTTGTGCCCACCCACACTGGGGCACACATACCAGCGGTCCCAATGCCCCTGTCCTTCCTCGAGCATGGGCAGGACCTGCTCCTCACGTCTCGCCAATGAGGTCCATGGGGGGATGGGTGCCGCTCCCACAATCACAGGGCACGGCACTGAAAGAGGTCAAGCTGGGCTCTCTGCCTTGCTGGCTCTCAAGAAGCAAGTGGCCCCATCCGGAACTTGCCTCCTCGAGCCAAGCAAGGGCAGCCTCTGGCCAACAGCCAGCGAAGAATGGGGTGCTGCCAATAACCTCAGGCTTCAACACACAGGTTCTTCCCCAGCCAAGCCTGAGCAGAGACCCCATCCCCTGCCGACTTGTATGCAGCCTGGTGTGGTCCCGAGTGGACGACTCCCACCACAGCTGACCCGGGGCTCCTGGGAGGGGACACATAAGTCCTGCTCTAGGCTGTTTGGTTCATGGCTCCCAGCCGTAGATAAAAGACAGACGGAGGGGTCCTTATTGTCCACCTGACCCGTCTGTGGGAAACACGCAGGCGTGATCAACCAGTGCCACAGAGAGACATCAGGCATGTACCCCGAAGTCATGAGGACCCTCCAGGGATACACTCAGGACTCAGGGAGTGTGTTCTAAAAACATGCCTGTTAGACTTTGTGGCCAACAGATAGGACTCTGAATTTTCAAGGTTGAACCATTTTGGAGAAGACCATGGCAGGCTTATCAGAACAGCCGGATTCTCTCTCTGAAGACAGCGTCAAGAACCCCTCTGTGGACACAGTCAGTGCTGTGTAAAGACCCAGTGGTGTTTCCCTCTAGGAGAGGTGGGAAACCCGGATGTCTGGCCTGGAGCTGTCCCACTGGCACCCAGAACCTGGGCAGGGGGCCTAACCAATGCGGCCTTCTGGAGCCCAGGAAGGCGGAGAGCTTTGCCTGAAACCACATTGCAAGTTGGAAGCACAAAAGGGAGGAGACTCCAAGTCTCCACAGCCGGGTTTTACACGGTCTATAGCTCCGCCCAAACACCTCCATTCCCAGACACAGACTCTAAATCTAGAGGCATTCTGGAGTTCCTACCCCCAAAAAATATCAGCAGGGAAAACCATCACCCAGCATCCCTGCCAGATAATCCTGCAGCTTCCACTTACACACCCCTGGTGACAGGATGCTCACTACCCAAAGGCAGTGTGTTCTACTTCTCATCAGTAGATAGCCCAAAATTGTTTTATGAACTGGGCAGAAATCTGCCCCCATTCGCATTCCTGAATTCCGTGAAGTCTCACAGTGGAGGGTGGCACAGAACACGCCATTTTGTCCTCCACTTGAGGCCCCTGGGATGGCCACTTCTCCCCAAGCTGAGCTCCTCCACTCAGCCCCAGCCACTCCTCCTCAGCACAGCTGCCTCCCCAGCCCCTCCCCAGCCCTCAGAATGCCCCCCTGAGCTGCCATGAACAGTCAGCAAGGGAGCCAAGAAGGAGCACCTTCCAGAGGGCTGGATTCCTCTGGGTTTGGAGGAGTAGGAACTTGCCAAGCAGAGGGAGGAGCTTTTCCAGGCAGAGAGAAGAGCATGTGAAAAGGCGAGGAAATGCAGCATTTCCCTCCCCAACCCACACCACTGGACAAGTCAATCGCAGCTGCTGAGCTTGCCAGTTCCGCCTCAGGGGTTCTGTGAGCAGGCCCGCAGAAGCCCCACAATCTGCATTTCCGAAACTCCCAGGCCAGGCCCACACTGTGTGTCAGATCACACTTGGAGCAGCAAAGAAAGGACTGCAGCTCTCTGCATGTGCGGCCATGTAAATTTGAATCATAATTACTGAAGCTAGAAAGGCCGTTCCTCAGTTACAATGGCCACATTTCCAGTGGCTGGTGACCAGGCCGGCACACTGGACAGTATAGCTTGTGGGTATCCCCACCATTGCAGAAGCTCACAGAGGGCCAACTCTACCAACAACAACTAGAAACCTGGTGCAAACAGATGTCTGAAGGCATCAGACAATGATCAGAATCAGGTGTGATGGGGGGAGGGGTATATCCCTGACAGAAGGGGTGCACATGGGGTGATGTACATCAAAGACACCATCTGGACCACGCAGCACATGGGGGCAGAGATCAGGCAGAAAGCTGTGGTCTCACCACCAAAAGGAGTACATGCATGGGGTTTAGGGCTGCCAAAATAACTGGAAATTGAGGGGAAATCACCCCACAATCTGCATATGAACTCCCCTGAAACCCTGGCAGGAGCAGGCCAAAAGACCAAGAGGGTCTGGATGGGAACTGGACATGCAGCTGAGCAAGGCTCATGTGTGCCTGCATGTCACGGGGGACACTGTGTGGGATTCAAGTCCTACAACTTCCCCCTGAAACCCCAGAAAGGCCCATCTTAGCAGGAAGACCTGTCCCAGGACTGGAAGGTGGGCAAACCAGAAACAGATCGGCCTTAACAAAGCCTGATGCCAAGCCTCCACCAAGTCAAAGAGATTCACTGACAAATTAAAACAGGCACTAAAACGAAACTCAGTACTCTTTGTAGGAAGACAACAGAGTTCAGGATCCTATGACACTTCACCCACAATATCCATTATACAATAACAGCAAAAAAAAAAAAAAAAATTCTCATCATATGAGAAATAGGAAAATGTGACTCAAGGTCAAGAGAAAAAACAGTCAATAAAAACAGACCCGGAGATGGCCCAAATGTTGGGACTGGCCAGAAAGGACCTTAACCCTGATGGACAGAGGCTAAAGAAATGGGAAGTTTCAGAAGTTCAGAAGTTGTTTTTTTTTTTTTTAAACAAACAAACAAACAAAACAAAAACTATGATATCTGAAATTTTGAAAAAATATGTATCATTGAATGGGATTAACAGTATATTGGATGCAACACAAGAAAGGACCAACAACTTAGAGACCAGTTAAGATAGAAGTCATCCAAACTGAGACACGTGTTAGAAAAAGGTTAAAAAGTAAAATGACTCAGTGACCAGGAGAGGTGGTGTCAAATGATCGGAAATACACACACTGGAATTCTAGCATTGGACACTGAGAGGAACAGAAAGAGCTGTGCGGAATATTGGCTGATTTTTCCCCCCAAACTTGATAAAAAACAGCAACCCAGGGATTTAGAAAGCAAACCCATGCAAGATAAATAAAAGAAAATCATACCTCATGCACGTTACACACAACAGCTGAGAACCACAGATAGGAAAAAAATTCTAAAAATCAGCCACAGATGGAGCATTTATTGCATACTGGGGTACAACAATGAAAACCACAGTTAACCTCTTACCAGAAACCTGGGCCAGAAAAAGATGGAATGACATCTTCAAAGAGCTAAAAGAAAAACACTGTCAAGCCAGAATGTTATATGCAACTATACCTTTCAAGGGGCGCCTGGGTGGCTCAGTTGTTAAGTGTCTGCCTTCGGCTCAGGTCATGATCCCAGGGTTCTGGGATGGAGCCCCATATCAGGCTCCCTGTTCTTCAGCTCCCTCTCCTGCTGCTCTGCTGCTTGTGCTCTATCACTTTCTCTGCCAAATAAATAAAATCTTAAAAAAAAAATACTTTTCAAAAATGAGGACCAAAAAAAAAAAGTCATTTTTCAGGCAAACTAAAGATAGATGAGGGTGGCACAGAACACGCCATTTTGTCCTCCACTTGAGGCCCCTGGGATGGCCACTTCTCCCCGAGCTGAGCTCCTCCACTCAGCCCCAGCCACTCCTCCTCAGCACAGCTGCCTCCCCAGCCCCTCCCCAGCCCTCAGAATGCCTGCAAGAAATGCTAAAGGAAGATCATCAGGCTGCAAGGAAGTGATACCAGATGGAAATTGGTATGGACAGGAAGGAATGTGAAATACAAGAAATGGTAAATATGTGGGTAAATATAAAACTTTTTCTTTTAATGTTTAAAAGTTAATGGACTCTTTCAGACAACAGCAACAACACTGTGCTCCTAGGTTTACAACATGAGAAATAAAATGCCTGATAACAACAGCACAAAGAACAGGAGGCATGTAAATGGCACGACTTCACTGGGGAGGCTTCTGCCTATTCTGGAAGTGGCTTTAATATTGATCAAAGGTAGACAGACAATGACATGTGAAGGACATGAACTGTAAATCCCGACCAGCCATTAGAAATGCAATGTAAGGGACAGTAGACTGCATGCCAGTTTGTGACTCTCCTGGGGGCCACCCTTGCCCTGTTCCCCACAGCCCAGCCACCCAGGATGGCCTCTCTCTTCCTGGAATCCAGCCTGGCACTGCCAGGACACGGGGCCCTGCTCCAGAACTCCTGCCAGTCCAGCACCCCTTGGCCATTCTGGAAGGAACCACTTCCATTCCCAGTGCCAGCTCAGGGCATGGCCCACCAGAGGGGCTTTGTTAAGTGTTTGCTAAACACCTGGCCCAGGGAGATCTTTCCACTTCCACTCAGGGTGTGGCTCCTTCCCCCCACCCACAGTGTTCTCCAGCTGTCCAGCAGCACCCCAGCCATATTGGCCTTCTAGTCCCCCGTTCCCTGCACCATGTGGACGGCTCAGGGGGGAGACCACCGAATCACACAAGTTGGCAGATGCTCCGCAGCCCCTCACCTGGATAAATCACTGAGCAAGAGAGGGGCTGGAGCCAGCCACAAAGGTTGCTGTGGCCTCCTTGGATTAAAAGTCCCTAGACTGCTAATTACCCAAGAAGCCCTAGAGGCCAGGTCCTCCGGGAGCAACAAAAGCCAGATGGATTACTGTGTGGTTTCAAGTACCCTCCCAGTTGTGGCCCTGAGTGATTCACCTCCATTCATTAGAGGAGCTGCCAGGATGAAGGGCCCAAAGGTCTGGGGTTTGATGCGCCACCATGACTGACACACGTGAGCCAGGGGGCCAAGCTCCTGCCTGGAGCCTGGCCGGCAGTGCCCTCAACAGCTGCTCTCATGTCTTCCGCTGTTTCCAGATGTCTCGCAGACAAGGATGCTTCAGCACCGACACGGGGGAGGCCAGCAGCACGAGCCCTAACTAGCAGATGAGACGCCAGTACCTGACCAGTTAGGCCCCCAGGTGCCCCCTCCAGTCAAGGACCTTGCTAAGGAAGAGCCTCCTGGAAGAAGCCAGAGCCAGGATGGAACCCTGTCCCCGGTATCTACTCACCATGACTTTGCGCAAGTCACTTGGCCTGAGGGACAACCTGCTCGCTGTGGCATTGAGTCACTGATGCACCACAGGGTGGCAGGGCTTAAACACAACTGTGGGTATACTCTGTCATCAAGAGCAACAGGGCTGGAGGCACCAAGGGGGTACCCTCTGTGGGCCATCAGCCTCTCCCCACCTCGGGCCTTGCCGAAGCTGTGTGTCCCCACTAGACCCAGGGCCACGAGGACGGTGTGCCAGGTCGTGCCAAACAACCATGGAAACCATTTTGGGGGTTAGAGCCTGGTGACAAGAAGTCAACCAGGAGCTGGGAGACCCACCATTTACCCGACTTAAATGTTTCTAATGAGCTGCCTCTCCCTGACCACAAAGCCCATGAGAAACCCCCCAGGGAGGTGTCGGCCCACTCTGAGCTCTCAGCCTCTCCGGGCTGGGCTGTCCCCCTGACACAGGGTCCTCCTGCGGGGACCCTGGGTCAGTTTGCTGTGGCAGCTGTGCCCTGTGTGGTGGCCCTCAGTGGGCAGAGGAAAAGAGCAGCACAGTGTCACCTTCCAATCCCCTTTGAGGGAGTAACAGGTCTAACAGGGAGAGGGAAGTGGGGGTCACGTCAGAGCTGGGAGTGGAACCCTGCTGGCCAGGCGCACAGAGCAGGTAGAGGAGGGCAGAGAGGCTAGAGGCCACTCCCCTGTCCATGCCCCCAGGACCCTCCCTCGGGGACTCTTCGTCACTCCCATCCCATACACTCCAGCCACACAATCCTGTGGACATGTGTGTACTGTGATCCCACATGAGTGTAACGCTAGATGCGACAGTGATCTCTGGCAGGGACACGGTACTGGTGGCCGTTAAGAAGGGGTACCTGCAACCAAGAAGTCAGGTCCGGGTGACACAGCCTAGCAGGCCACTTCTGCTGCCCAGAGTGGCACGCAGGGAGTCTCTGAGGCAGGGCATGTCCTCCTGCAGCACAGCACCCAGCCTGGCAGGACCCTTGGCCACCCGCCTTGGGACAGGCATAACCCGGGGGCACCTAGGAGAGCTGAGGTCATCCAAAACACACCCCTGATCCTAGCCAAGAGGCGTGTTTTTCAGGGCAAAGCATCCACCTCAGGACTTTGTGGGGCTGCTCATTTCCCCAAGGGCCAGCCCACCCATTCCAAGACGAGCAGCTTCAGGGCTGGCGACAGGGACAGACGCACAGCCTGCAGGTCCAGGCTGCTGTGGCCGCCATAGTAGCTCTCCCTCAGTTGGAAAGTGAAGTGGACACATGTGGGCTACCAGAGCCTGGCCACCGGCAGCTGTGCACCCTCAAAGGCCAGCCCAGGGCTCCCACTTCACCCCTTAGAAGGGGCTCCCCTTTAGAGAGGAGGGAAGGGGAGGTTGCCCCAGGTCTGAGCCCAAGGCAGAGAGACCAGTGCTTGTCTTGTGGGGAATCGTCCCAGAGGCGTCAGGCAGCAAGTGCACAGGAGACCTCCACTCACTGGTGTCACACATATGAAGGCCCCTGGTGGCCGTAGCTGAGGTCAGAGGAAAGGAGGCCGCAGCCCCAGCATGGGCTAACCCAGCTCACGGCCACCATGAGAAGCCCGGGACTTTCTCCTTCTGCTCAGCCACACCAGGCATCCCCCACAAACACAGCCAGATGGGCCTCTGCACCAGGCCCCCCCACCTCATGGCTTAGAGCAGCTCCATGTGCACCGGTCATGCCAATCGTAGCCCAAGGGGCATCGCAGCGGCCACTGGCACCAGGACTTTCTGCCAGGAGCCTCCTGTAGGGAAGAGGCTGGGGGTGGGGAGAAACATGCGCACCACACTGGGCGAGGGAGGCAGGCACAGCCGCAGGCCCCACCTGGCTGCGGCTGGCCAGGCACTACTGTGCAGCACTGAGCGGAGGTGCCTCTCAGGGAAAGGGAGGAGTTCATTCTCATGGTCAGGAGCAAAGCGAGAATACCCACACCGCAGAATACCGCACTGTGGAAGTCACCAGGGCATGCCATGCAGAAAATGAAGGGCAGGACAATGCACATCGACGTGACCTTTTATGTAAAACTGAAAAAATAATTTCAAACAGAAACACACAGGGGATTTTTTTTTTTTTCTCCAGAACCAAAAGATCCGCTGACAGCACTTCTGGGGAGGTCTAGTAGAGAGAGACGGCAAGGGGGTTTTCGCTTTCTGTGATCTTTAGATTTTCTTTCCCATCACCTAGTACGACCTGGCTAAAGACATGACAGGACCGGCTGTCCTCTTGGGGTGAGCCCGCTCTCAGCCACGAGTCCAGCGAGCCCGAGCCAAGCTCCCAAGAGGGGCCAGATGGTCCAGGCACTTCCTCACCTTCGAGACAATGAGATGCTCCAAGTGCTCCTGTGCTCTTTCTGGAATAAAGATGCTAAACACAGGTGAGACCTCGTTTACAACACAGCGCCAGCACTGACTCAGGGGCGGATGCAGGAGGGACACCAGCTTCCGCAGCGTCTGGTGTGCGTGTAACTAACAGGCCACATTACAGGGGAATCCAGAGGAAGTCACCTGAACCTGCAGAGTCTGCAGTCCCCAAGAGAGCCAGGGTGTACCCCTCGCACATGGCAGAAGCAGCTCACAGAACTGGCTTCTTCCTCTTGGGTGTCTGTGGCGGCCGCAGCTCTGCTGGCCCGTGGGCAAACGGGCAGCTGTCCGAAGGCAGAACACAGCCATCGGGGTGGTGACTGTAGAACCAGCACATGCGGGTCTTGAAAGCTTCCGAGCAGAGTCTTCGCTTTGCTTCCGAGTGCGGCTGCCTCTGTAGCTTCTTTTCTCTCCAGTCGCGAATGTGAACTCTCCCGTTCACAACTGTGTTTGGAACAAGGAGAAGACATGGCCCAGTCATTCTCCTCCAAGTCCACCAACTCACCAAGGCCTGGGGCTGCAGACCCCTGACACCAGCCGTCCACGCCTGAAGGGTGAGCACCCGTGGAGGCCGAACCTGGAGCCTTGGCCTGGCGGGGCGGACATGGGGGTGGGAGGGAGGGCCCGAGGGAGCAGGCAAGGAGCAGGCTGGGGAGGCTAGGGGAGCCTGGAAAGGCCAGCGCCAGGGGTCTGGGGTCTTCAGGAGGCACATGCTGAACACCGGCGGCTGGCGCAATGAGCCGCAGGGGGCGCTGCTGACAAGATCCGGACTGCAACCATGGACAAGTGCCTGGGGCTGCACTAGGACGGGCCTATGGGCAGTGACCAAGGGCCTGGGAGACCACGGTGTAAGAGCCACATGTGGTCCTAGGCTCAGGTGCAGCTTGGGAAGCCGCAGTGGCGTCTGTCATGGAGAGCCTCACCTCCGCATCAAAGGGAGAAAAAGCAAAGCTCCCTTCCAGGCAGGCGAAGAGGAGGGTTTACTGGTGCCCAGCAAAGTCAGAGCCCCCAAACGCAAACAGTGTGGGGAGGGGTACAGCAGCCCCATTGGCAGGGTGGGGGCTGCCACAGGACACAGGGACTGGGGAGTGGTACAGCCCCAGTGGCTGCCTGGGCCCCATACCAGGCTGCCTAAGCCAGCCACCCCCCATTAAGGCCCAGACTCCACCCAAGCGTTCACCTGGCCATCAGACCCCCAGAAGCCAGCAACTCCACCAAAACATGGCCAAAGCAGCCACATCCATCCTGGTTTTCCCTGGAAGCAGTAAGGCCACCCGGAGACAGACACGCTCAGGGAGAAAGAAAGGAAGCTTAGTGAATAAATCTGGCTCTCCAGCTTCTAATGAGAACTTGAAAGCACAAACTAAAGCTTGGAGTTTGCTTTCAAACAGGCTCGTGTTGTGGCAATAATGAGACTGTCTCTGTGGACTGCCATTTATTAAACATTTTCCATTAAGGCAAGGAAAGGAGCTGCAGAGAGGCGCCTCACAGACCACATGGACAGCTGGCTCCCCCTCGGAGCTGGCCTCCTGCACTGCTCCCCACAAGGCCGACGCCCAGCTTCCTTAGTGTGAGAGCTCAGGTCAGGGGAATATATCACTAGGTTCCACTTGATGTCCCTGCAGAAGGACGTGGCCCTGAAGTGTGTCCCGAAAGAGCCCCAAGGCGAGACTCCCACCAGGCACCTTTGGTGTGTACCCAAAAATGCAAGGAGCCCTCAGCCTGGTCCAAAGCCTCCACAGGGGTCCCCACCCGAGGAGAGGCTGGCCTTCAGCAGGCTGTCACAGTGGTCTCTTGAGTTAAATGGGCACCTCGTCACATTTCTGGAGCAACACCTGCAGGGCCAGGGGACAGGGGGCCCAGGCACCAATGACAGAGGACCAGCCCTGGCAGAGAAGGGTTTTCCCGAGCTCTCCTGCGACACACTCCCGTGCACCCCCAGGTCCCAGGGAAGCTCCTGCCGTGCCCCTCCTGACACCCCCAGCTCCCATCCTGGGGAGGCCTGGGCCAGGCACCTGCACCCACTCCAGCCGGCTCACAGGTCAGAGCACCAGCGGGCCTTCCCAACCGCTGTGGGAAATATGCTCCCAATCCTCCGGTGGAATCACAGGATTCTCCTCCCAAAGTACTTTCCCTCCCACAATCACTATGGGCAATTTACCAGAACAGTGCCCCATGCTCAGGTTCTGATCAGACGTGACCTGGGTTGCCAGACCAGCAATCTCTAACCAGGAGAGACTTTGAACAAGTCCCCACGTGAGAAGCAGCCACAGGTTCATCATGGCCAGCACAGAGTGACGGCACCTCAGGCACAGACCACTCGGCCACGGTCCCACCAAGCCCCTGCCCCCAGCACGCACCCACCCGGGCACTGGCCCATCCCTCACAAGGTGCTCAGCTCCGGCAGAACTGAGGGCATCCAAAATCGCTTCAACCTCCTTGGCCCTGTAAACACGACCAGAAACTAGAGGCTCTTGTTTCAAACACCCTGGGAGATAAGAGCACACTCCGTGCATAGTTTTTGCTGACCGTGAGCAGAATGTTTACTCAGTGCTCAGGCCCTGAGCTGCCTACTCAGAAGTGTTTCCAAAAATAAATGTGCCCCCCTCCCCCGCCATGTGAACTGCATAGAAAAGCAGTCACATACATGCATATTTATAGTGGGGGGGAAAAAGCTACGATTTCACAAAGTCAAATAGAAAGCCATGCTGGGAAAACAGAAGGGCAGCCCTTCTGGGTTGCAGCGGGTGTTTTCACGGACAAAGAGATTGTGAGAGGGAGAGCAAAGCCCGGGCAGCCATGCCAAAGCTGGAGTACAGCAGGAACTGCGGCTTCAGGATGGCCGCCCCGGCCCCCCAGTGGCTCCACTCCCCAGCAGGGGGCATGACGGCCCACACCCCAGCCTCTGCAGCCACTCAAAACATGGAAACTCCAATTCAGTTTACAGGGCTCAATGCCATCATAGGCACTGCCCCGAGAAAACCAGGTTTAAATGAAAACAAAGTCTATCACTACCAAGGGTACCTGGGCCACCCAAAGGCACAGTAAGCCTGCGCACCTGAGCTCTCCCATGCATGCGTGGAGGGAGCCATGTGCATCCAAGCTCTGCTGTCCCCATGTGGGGGGTCGCATACTCCTGAGATCTCCTGTGCACACATGGGGGGCCACACACACCTGAGCTCTCCCGTGCATGCGTGGGGGGGTTGTGCGCACCCAAACTCTCCTGTGCATGTGTGTATGTGGGGGACTGTGTATACCTGAGCTCTTCCTTGCACATGTGGGGGGCTGCACACACCCAAGCTCTACCATGCACACATGGGGAGGGGCATGAGCACCCGAGCTCTCCCATGCGTGCGTGGGAGCCATGCATACTCAGGTTCTCCCGTGCATGAGTGGGGGCCATGTGCACCTGAGCTCTCCTATGCACACACACGGGCCTTGCTCACCTGAGCTCTCCTGTGCATGCGTGGGAGCCATGCGCACCTGAGCTCTCATGTGTCATGTGCACACACTGGCAGGGAAGATAAGGTGACAGCGCCCAACTCCCTTAGCCTTACAGGCTGGGAGTGGACAGATACGCTCCATCAGCCATGGCCACTTGCCCCAAGTCACTGCCCAACCACTCTTCTCGGCAGCAGCACCAGGGTTGGGGTACGGGGAATGACCCAAAGGAGCGTGGCTCAGCAGCTGCAGGGTGGCCCCAGGGGCGCAGGAGCAGCCCCTGCCGGCGGGGTCTTCTCTGGACCCCACGTTCTCAGCACATCTTCAGGCACCATCACCCAGAACCCACCACCTGTACGTCCTGCACCCACCTCCCAGAAAGAAGAGGTACTCAGCACCAGCCCATAGCTGGCCTTCCTGGGTCACCTCTCAGCGGAAACAGAATCAAGTGTGCTTCCCCAGATGCAGTCCGAAGGAGCCAGATGCCGTGCTGTGGGGGGACTTGCACTGGGCCCTGCCCTTGACCCTTGAGGCCCCTGATGTGTCAGAGAGTGGGTGCACAGATGGTGACCCCACAGCTGGCCTAGAGCTGGTCACAAAGGTGTCACTATTCCCCTGCCGTCACGGAGGTCCAAGCCCTCCTTGCAACCACAGGAGGCTGCAGGCCACGCCCTCTCACTGTGCCCCAATTCCACTTCTTCCCAGCACAGACCATTAACAAAGGCTGTTCCTCATCCTCTTTACCAAGTCCCGGCCCAGAGGTCATGTGCCCAGCACAGCCCTCCGGCCACCCACCCTGTGGGAGGGTAGGCCTCCCTACACATCACGACTCCAGTGGACACGCACCTATGGCACGATGGTGATACCAGACACCAGGGTCTCTAAAGCCCCTTGCTGATGTACTCAGGGGTGATCGTGGGCAGGCTGGGATTCACTCTAAAATACTTCCACAAAGAAAAGGGGGAGAGGAGTTCCAAGAAGGAAACAGGACAAATGGCTGACCGCGCTCTAAGTAAAGGAACTTCCTTCTACCCCTGGTCCCCATGTGAGTATCTGTTCTGCGCCTCCCTCCCCACCAGCCTGGCCAAGAGCAGACTGAGTGAAAGGGCACAGGTTCCTGGGCCCCTCTATACCACCTGGCTATCCTGGAAGCCTGGAGCATGGGGCAGGAGGGGATTGAGAGCTTTGCTCCCAAGGGCCCGGGCAGACACACAGGGCAGGGCAGTGACAGGCATCGGGGCTCCCTCCTCTAACTGCTGGGAGCTTGGGATGCTTCCAGAATGCAGGCAGCCGAGGGCCAACGCAAGTAACACCACCCCCCACCCCCCACCCCCCCCCGCCGAAAGTCCTTTAGTGATACCTGGCCGGCCGGGAGGCTTTCAGACTTGCTCTTCCTTCCATGTGAGGCATGAGCACATCCCGGAGAGGGTTAAGGCCAGACCTGGCCAGGGGTGCCATACCTATGGGGGCTGGACTGGAGAAAATCGGATAAGAGGCATGGCCAATACCCCTTCCTGGTGGAAGGCGCTCGGAGGGCAAAAGCTAGGCATGGGCAGGGGGACTCTATCCTCTCTCTCTCCCACTTTCCTAGGTACCTAAATCTCCTCTAAAGCAAACTTTACTCAGGGGCACCTGGGTGCTCGGTTGAACTTCTGACTCTTGGTTTCAGCTCAGGTCATGATCTCAGGGTCCTGGGATCAAGCCCCACATCAGGCTCCACACTCAGTTCTCTCCCTCTGCCCTTCCCCTCAGATCACTCGTATGCGCACACTCCAAAATAAATCAATCTTTTAAAAAATTTAAAGGAAAAATAAAGCAAACTTCACTTAATAGAAAAAGCAGGGACAGGGATGGCAGAATCTGTGGGGAAGAACCTTCTGATTCAGGAAATCTTGGCATGTCCTCCACATCTAAGGAATGAGTGAGTTTCCAGGCTTGATCCCTTACCTTCAAACACCTGATGGTTGTTTCTGAGCAACGTCTGCAGGCCTCCACACTCCCGCTTCAACCTCTGCAGTGTCTCCCCAGCCAGCTCACGGGCCACTTCCGCCAAGGAGAGGCTTCCTGTGGAAACCGGGTTTCCCCAACAACATAAAGGTCAATAAGGCCTTAAACAGGCATGATGCCTATTGCTCGGAGACAGTGCCAGCTCCTTCTGTCCCGGCCCCTCACGCATGTCATCAAGAGGGGCCGTGAGATTGACTGTGGCTCTGAGGCCACGCTACATGGAGTAGGAAAAACACGGCTGAGCCACCACCCCCGGGGATGCCAGGGACGTCCCACCTGCCAGGCCCTGTACCTGGGCTCTCGCCTCTGCCCACCCGACGACTATGCAGGCCAACAAAGATAGCCCTTCCTTCCAGACATGGAAAATCAGTGCCGCCGTGTGGCCCGGCCCGACGCCCAGGGGAGCAGCCGTGTTGTGCCTGGGATTCCATCTACCAGAGCCAGCCCGCCTTCACGATGCACCTCTCAGCCACCTCAAACCAGTTCCGAGAGCAAGCGGGCCGTCTAAGGAGAAGGCTGAAACCCTTGCAGACGGCCTCCCCTGCCCCTCCTGGGTCCGGCCCCGCTCCAGCTACTGGCGATGGTGTTCACACACACAGCTGCACACGGCCTCCCCCTGGATGCTCATCCTTGGCCGTGTGTGTCCTGACCCAGCTGTGAGGGCACGGACCACCTCCTCCCACCCTGTGCCCCCTGCAGAGATCACTCAGGGCCTGGAGACAGAAGACAGACCTGTGCCTATGTCACACAGGGGCAGGCTGTGGAGGGGTCACTAAAGTCCAGCAGCCAGAAGGTGAGAAGACCACCCGAGGGCAGGAACCTACGGGCTAAGAGGCCAAGGGCACAGGTCCACCCCACTGGAGCACCTCAGGCCAGCCCCAGACACCGAGACCCATGTGGCACAATGGCCCCCTAGCTCTGCAGGGGTCTCCACCAGGCAGGCAGGCCTGAGACCTGAGACCTGACAATCAGAGCCACCCACTATCTATGTCAGACCCAAGAAAACCCAGGTGGTTACCACTGGGAAAGTGCCGTCCTAAGCACAGGCATGGATCTCCTGAACTCAATCACTCCTGGGTCTGAAGGTCGAACTCCCCATTTTCAGATGGGGAGTTCGAACTCCCCATTTTCAGATACACACAGATACACACACACGTCTCTGAGGCACCTGCCTGCCTACTTCAGGGACTCCTGGCCCCACTGGAAGCTTGCCTTCTTCCTCTTTACTCGGGCCCCACCTCAGTAGGGCACAGCAGGAAGTGGGGCACCAACCCACAGAACAGGCCATAGCACCTAGTTACATGGGTGGTCAGCCACCTGCAGCGAGGGCTCTGGCAGAGGCCGCCAGCACATCCCTAGAGAGGCCCTTTGGTCAGATGCCGCCAGAGTCAGTGATCCATAGGGAAGGGGAGCTGCTCCACAGCCCTGCCCCATGGCACGTACACCAGAGCCATGGAGGCTCTGGGCAGGACGACGTCACTGGTGGGGGAGAACAGGCTCGCCGCCTGCTCCTGGGCCTCCACTCACAGGCAGCCAGGCAGCAGCCCCAGACAGACTGAGGTAAGGCTCCCCCAGATCCTCCAATGACTCCCAAAACTCAGAGGCAGTCTCAGGCGCTGCCCAGCCCAGCCAGCTCCACAGCGCCCTCTGGTGCCGCCGCGCAGGAAAGAAACCAGCTTGGATGGGGCAGCAGCCTAGGACTGGAAACACTCACTTTACAAAAATAACAGAAGCCCACACTTGGTTCCCTATCTCTCCTGAACGCCACTGATTTCAGCACATTACTCATCCTATGAGGACAATCAGATATAACTGTCTCCCTTTCACCACGTCTGAGTTTTGCACTTGGGGGATTTCAAAGAGAACCAGGTTATCTGACTACATCTCCGAAGTGTTACCCTATTGTCAAGGTGACAGTGTGCTTTCCTGGCATTCAGGACTGTTTTCCATTTGGATGACCCCTATAAACTGAAAATAAAGAGCTCCACCCCCTGCAGTTTGGACAATTCTGTGAAGGTGAACTAAGAGTCTGAACACCATCCCTCTGCCCTCAGTGCCTTCCTCCGAAGGAATGGAGTCCTGCACATTAATGGGAACTGGAGGGAAACCGTTAAACAATCAGGGTGTCAGTGGCTCGTTCATCCTCGTTGTCTCTTTAAAATACAAGTAATTAAAAACAACCACACAGTTTCAAGTTGGTCCTAAAGGAGAGCTGAGCCACCACCTGAAAGCCAGCAGGCATGTGGCTGCTGGAGGCCTACCTCCTCGGTTCCAAGCCTTTGAGCTGCTGCTGGAAGCGCTTCCTGTGTTTAACTGCTCTCCTTCCAACAGCAAATGTGCCACTTGCAAAACCACTTGGTCAATAAAATCTCGAGGAAGGGTGGCACAGTTCCTCACGCGCTCAGCTTTCTCTCTAGGCTGAAATCCAGACAGCCAGAGTTGGTCGTTCTGGATCTCCGCCCTTCCTGTGGCAGCCCCGGTGTCCAAGGCCTGCTGCCCATCAGGGTGACCTGCGTGTCCCACTGTGGCCCGGGGTGGAGGAGGGAGAGACACCTCGCTGGGTGGGCTCACGGGGTGGCCCCGCCTGCTGTTAATGTACTGGGTTCTCTGCTCATCCATGGAAACTTCTCCAGCAGGTGGGTATGTTCTGGATTTCCCGATGAGACAAACCTGTGTGTGAAAAACAGCAGGGTATATCACCAGGCTCCTACAGCATGGCCTGGTTTCCACTTAACTCTCTTGTTCTGCAGCACAAATGAAAAGCTTTAGACATTTATCATGAAAGAAATGCTTACTTTAGGAACCAGTATCAATAAAAACGTCCACAATAATCCAAGAGCAAAAGCCCACGAAGAATCTCAAGGCTCAGACTTTGAGGGCCTTAACACACATATAACAACAGAGCCCCCCACTGACCTTACGGCCATGCCTGCTCTGAACACTTCACTTGTGGGAGCCTTCGTGTGACCCCAAGCATGGACGCTGCTGGGAAGCCAGACCTCTCCAACTAGGACATCTTTCTGGACACCTGGTCCGATGAGGGGGGCATGTGGCCCCTGAAGAGTACCTGGGGCAGCATGAATGCTCTCTTTGAGCTTTCTCCCCTATACAGCCCAGAGGAAGGCGGCCGCACAGGCGTCCCCGGGGCAAGTGAGGCCGGTCTGGCGCCGCCACCCTAGGTACAGCATCTCTCAACGTCCTCCCCGGGTGAGAGCTACAAAACCAGCTTACAGGCAATAAAAGCAAGCATCAGAGCCACCCCTCACTATACTCCAGCTCTGCCACCTGCTCCCTATGTGATCATGGGCAGGTGAAGTGACATTGCTGTGTGGGGACAAATGTGCCAGGTGCCCCCATTGAACAGTATGATGTGTGCACACTGGCTCTCGCATCTGCCCCCCAGTCCACCGGGTTACAAGCAAGCTGAGGCTCAGAGAGAAGCAGCGTACGTGCCCTCCAGCAAGAAAATGGAAAGACTAGTGCAAAAACCCAAACTGGGACCCTTGTAGGCATATGACCCAAATCTCAGCGGTTCCCGGTGGGACTTGCTGACATGAGGGTACTTATGAGAATGACACCGTGGCTCAAAAGCACAGTCCCAAAGGAAGCTTTCAGAATGATCTGAGTGGTAACTACACAGGCAGCAATGATGTACCCGAGGCCCCGGGGGACCCACTCACTGCCACCACTGGGTGCCCATGATGAAGGCGCCGTGTTATCGCCTCCCCTCCGGAAACACGGGGGACACAGGTATGGTTTGCGATGTGTGTGACAGTTCGCGGCGAGCAGGGGCAGAGCCAAGAGCTCCCCTCATATCTGTCTTGGGTCCTTCTCACCATATCAAGCAATTAAGCAATCAAGCTTCTAATTGGGATATGATGGGTTTTTGTGTTTTGCTGGTCAAAAAAGCACACTGACAGCCACAGAGTCTGATAAAAGGAAGCTACCAGAGATTATCACAAACCGGTGGCTCAGAGGGTGAGTGGGAAGGCTACCCAGTCCACTCTGACCCCCCCGGCGGGGAGGTCACACTAGCTGTTTTCACAGACTGGGCAAGGGCCAAAGTCTGTCTGGGCAAACTACCTTTCAGGCAAATCTGAATTAATGGAGCATGTAACGAGAAAATGGGACTCATTTGGAACTTCTGAACCAGACTTCAATTTGGGCCAATCACTAGGGAACCCGAGGAGTTGGAACTCAGAGCGGGCAGCCACAGACAATACTTGGGCCACCGCTATATAAGTCAGGCTGACGCCTTCTCTGGGCAGGTACCTGAGGGCCACGTGCAATTTCTGGTAAGGAAATGAAGACTTGGCGAGGGTCCTGCAAAGCCACGACGGGATGGGCCGTGGGTGCAGAATGAGCCCTCCGAAGGCCACCTGTGGCTGAGACACTGAGATCAGCACAGGCAGCTTCTGGAACACACCCAGTGTTGAACGCCAGCAGCCCTTTTGGTTCTGTGACGCGACCCTCAGCCTCCCATCCAGATGCCAGCACCCCACCGAAGACGGCGAGCCCATGCTGACCAGAACGCACCCTTTTGGTTGATGGGATGCGCAGGCAGTCCTCCTCGACGTGAAACCCGCAGGCCAGCCCCACTTCTGTGATGAAATCAAGGTACTCTCGGTACTGAGTCTTCCTGCTCTGCCTCCGGGAGTACTTCCCGGTGAAGTCAAAGAAGCAGCAGGGAAGGACAAAGAAACGGCAGCCATAGGAGGACCTTCAAAATCAATCCACCAAAACCGAAAGAAAATTCAGCAGGAGAGCCACGTGGCTATCATGCCTTGGAATAAGACATGTGTGCTGGCGGCTGCTCATGTTTTCTGATGAGAACATGAATAACAGCTCTCCCTAATTCAGTTTCTAGAAACAATGCAGCATGCCATACTTTCTTCATAAAACATGAATCTAATTACTTTCATAAAAACTTGCTCCCTCGCAGCTGTTCTCCTCAACTGCAACATAAGACTTCCAGAAGCACGTGAGGCTTCAGCCGGGAGGGCGGGAGCTCAGAGGCAGGCATGGCAAAGACTAAGATGTGCTCCTTGACCTACATTACCCTTGGAGAGCCAGGGCAGTTCCAAAGACCCTGGTTGGCAGACCATAGCCACAGAACATTCGAGGCAACATCTCCTCCTGAGCCAGAAGGGCTGCCGCCCCGCATGTAGTCCCTGCGCTGAGAGAGAAATACTGTTCCAAGGGTCACCTTGTCCACAGACTTTTCCTTTGAAGACCGGCCCTCACTGTCAGAAAACAACTTCCAAGAAAACACGACCTGTCTCCACACCAGCTAAAAACACCACCAAAGTCCTTAGTTTTCATCAGCACTGTTGAGCAGAATGCCGTGAACCGCATTTGGGAGCTGATCTTCTCTAGCCAGGCAGAATTCAGCCCGGGCCTGATACGCTCGACACATCATCCTTCTGACAATCTGACCAGGCTCCATTTCCGGTGTCCAACAGCCACTGGTGGCCAGATGCGGAAAGAGGGCACTCAAACCTCCCCTGCCATCCACCCTGCCACCCAGGCCACCTGCTCACCGGGCTGCAATGACGGGTACCCACGGCGTCAGTTCATCGGAATGGTTACCAATCAACCAATCGACGTCAGGGAAAAGGGTCTTATCACTTGGGGTGATTGCACCTTCCTGAGAAAAAAACACAAAACAAAACCGTGTGTTCAGTAAAGCAGCACAGAGCTCCCGAAGCAAGACCGGCTTGCTGGGCATGGTCTCAGCCCCACCCCGGGGCCTGGGGGACACCAGGCGGGCACCTGAACATAGGGCTGCATCTGCTCCAGAGGGCGTGAAACCCAGCGGCTTCCAGCATCATCGCTAGAGAAACCAACCATGCCCTCTGAGTGTTCATCTCTTTCTGATCCGTACAAATGCACTTCTGTATATCAACATACAAGGAGCTGCCAGAGATGGGACAAAGGAACCGTTTCCACACTCCAGAACATCGGAGCCACAGAGGGCTCCGATGTTCTGGAGTGTGGAAACGGTTCCTTTGTGAGCAGAACACAAGCAGGTCTGAAGTTGATCTAAGTGTGTAACGTAATGCATCACGCAACCTCACGCCTGCCGATCAACGTCACAAAGCACACCCACGGCAGCACAGGGAAAGGCAAGAGACCAGGGCAGCTCACACAGAGCAGAAACCTCTGCTATCATGTGATATTTTTTAAAAAATATTTTATTTATTTATTTGACAGAGAAAGACACAGCAAGAGAGGGAACACAAGCAAGGGGAGTGGGAGTGGAAGAAGCAAGCTTCCCGCGGAGCAGGGAGCCCGACGAGGGGCTCGATCCCAGGACTCTGGGATCATGACCTGAGCTGAAGGTAGAGGCTTTAACCCACTGAGCCACCCACGCACCCCCATGCGAGGTTTTGTAAACACTCAGACACCAAGTAAAAACCCACTCCACAGGCATGATAATTCCTATCATTAAGCTGAAAGCAGCTTGATTTTATGACTTAAGAACGGTCATTATGAATGACTGAAGTCAGATCCCAACAGTGGGTCTGCGGTAAAAACTGGAAAGATAGAGAGAAAGGACATTATGCAACCACTCATGAAGTGAGTGGTTCAACCCTACTCTTGAAGCCCCAAGGGAAGCAAGTGCAGCTGCCATTCCTTCATCAAAACAAACAGAGAAGACACTAGGACAACCCCACTTCCAAGGCCATTCCGTAGGACAACAAAAACCATGGGTCTTGGGCAGACGTGATGTAAATGAAAGTAGAATTTAAACTCCACAATCTTTCTGATTCTTATATAAGCATCTGGGCTTCTACTTACACACATACTAAAACACCGAAAACAGTACCAGTCAACAAGCATATGCGTAATTTAAAAGCAGGAAAAACAAACCTTTGATGTTATTCTCTATTCCCACCCCGTCTAGATTTAAAGTTGCTTATTTCCCTGTAAACGGCCTGCATGAATTAAAACACAATTTATAGCCGCTGTTATTTAAGACAGGTGGTTTTGCTTACAATCAAACGAGGATTTGGAAAGAAGCTGGAAACTCATGCTCAGCTTTTGACCATGCAGATAAAGACAACCAGCCACAGAAGCAGCCGTGAACTCCCTTCCACGAATCTTTTTTATTTTTTGCGATATTACTCTCAACTTTAGAAGAAAGTGAGGCAGAAGGTATAAAAAGAGTCTCAGAGTCTAACTACTTACAGATGAAGTGGCAGAGCTGAGATTTGTTTCCCAAGAGCAGCGGGCAGAGTGGGGGCTACAAGAGTGGCTGTGACGCCCGTAGGCTTCCGGGACAACCACGCGCCTTGTGACGTCCGTGTGCTCTTACATTGTCCACAGCAAAAAGTGAACACCAGACGTCCCGTCAGCACTCTGCCACCTGGGAGGACAATCTGCATCCTAGTCACACCCTGCGTATAACTCCAGGACCAAGGTCCTGAGGCCACCAGGGTGGCAGAGCCCCATTGGGTGGCGGGAGGAGCTGAGTGTGCAGACCCTTGCCACTGAGCCCTCCACTGGCCGACCTGGAGGCCTTGACTGGACCCCAACTCCATAAACACTGAACACCAGACCTGACATGGGACTGCTGCTCAGGGGGCCGGTCACTTCCTCCCCTGGGGAGACAATCCTCTCTGACTGGTATCAGGACAAGTGAGCTACTCCTGAGCAAGGTTGCGGGGACCTGGGTTTACTGTGGCCTGAGGGTCATGGGCTCTGGAAGTCAGACCACTAGATGGCCCATAGGAAATGTGCGTGGCCCAGCTCTGCAGCTCCATAGGGCGTCCGCACACCTGTGGCCCTGCCCCAGCCCAGCTGCATTTTACCTTCCTCTCCTGGCTCCTCGGCACCTGCCCTCTTGCTGGGAGGCCCTGCCAGCCACCTCCACACACAGCACAACCCAGACCCACGGCAGCCCCCTCACCCCCCTCAGCGTGTACCACACCTGCCACCCCGAACCCGCAATGTATACATGGGTGCTCCCCGCCCCTGAAAGGGGGCAGCAGCCTCCCATCACTGTCGAAATATCAGTACCTGAGAATGCCTGGCAGGTTGAGGGCACTCAAGTATTTGGTAAATATGCAAACCTCTACTTTTTCTCCTTTTATTTATTTATTTATTTTTGATGCATTTCTTATAGCGTTCCAAACTCTCCTTGAAAGTGTATTTGAGGAAAAACCTTTCTGAAAAGCATTATGACAATATCATCCAAAACGTCTCAAGTTTGGCCTATGACAGATGTTTTTTTTAAGTGGACTAAGACTGATGCACAAGGATTTACACAGTGTGACTTGTCATCTGAAGACACCACTGAGAACAGGAGGTGAGCAAAGAAGCAGGGTGCGTGTGCCATGGCCTCCAGGAACAGTGGGCATGATGGGGGACCAACAGCTGGCACTGCTCGAGGACTAGCTAACATGCACAAGGCAGCTGGAAAGGTCAGCGCCAGGCACGCTCGTGAAAACAATTGCCCCATGGGGCAAGCACACCAAGAGCAGACAAATGAACACGGTCGGTACCTCCAAGCAAGTCTGTGGTCCATACATGTCCCAGATTTTTCTTCTCCGGACATCGATCCCTCTGCCTGGGTGCTAGAAGAATTTCAGAATGCAAAGGTCAACGTCAGTACATCACAATAAATGAGCAAGAATGCATTAAACTCTGCAGGGTGAGTCGGCAGCGTGAAGTGCGGGACCCCTGATGGCACCCGCCGCTTCTCAGCGACTGAGGAAGGTCAGATCCCGAGGGCTGCTGAGGGTCACCAGGAGTCTTCACCAAGGGGAAAGAGAGTTGAGGCATGGGAACAGGTTCAAGGCCAATGGCCCAGAAGACACACCTGGACACAGAGCTCCCACTCATGGCCCAGAGTCAGGCCCAGACCCCAGTGTACCCACCCCTCCAGCTGGCCAGCCAATGAGGCATGTCCCCCTGCAGTGGCTTCGCCCCCAGGATGCATGCCCGTGCCCACGGGCTCCCACAGGGCAGCCATGCTCGTTTCCAAGTTGGGAGGAGAGAAGAGGTGCATAAGGTGCCCCGGCCTTACCTACCAGCCTGAAGGTCACCGCCTGATGTGCTGACATGCCCTACCCCAGACAACTTGTTTACAGCTGTCACTGTCACAAACCCATTTTTTAACAAAGCAAATAAGAAGTATTCCAACAACCCCACTTCAAGTCCTACAGCTGTGCACAGAGCGCCTTTCCCACAGGGCAGAATGCCACAGAAGTCAGCGGGGGTCACAGGGTGACAGTCACCTCCCACATGACTCCGAGGGAAGGCTGGACACCGGCTGGAAGCACAGGACTGGGAAGCTCATGGCTCACACTGAACCACTTGCTCTAAGTGACAGGGGCTATTCTATCGCATCCCACCTTTACCACATGGATCTGACACACCCCTGTCGCCGGTGCACACCACAGTGGGAGTGTAACGGCCTCTACATGGGGATTCCAGCTTCTGGAGGACAGAACCCACTGCCTCTCCTTCCCCTTCTAGTGCCCTGACATGTCTCGTTCCCCAAAGAGCACCCGACGGCCACAACAGCCTTGCTATGCGAAGTGGTCCCTAGGTACACCCACGTGAGCCCTGTTCCAACCAGCGGGATGGCCATCCTCTCCCCGAGCCACACAGGCCCCTGCTCTCCTCGGTCCCAGCCCAAGAGCTGGGCAGACTCTGGGTTCAGCTTGAACCAGCAGTGAAAAACATCAAGGATCCTTGTCCTGGTCTGGGAGACACTTGGAAAAGGCACTAGGTGGGCCATGGGAGCGCCCTTACCCCCTCGGTGCTGAGGATATGGACCAGGAGACCGTTCCCACATCCTAAGTCAATAAAGGACTGCTTGGCCGTCAAGTGCAGTTCAGCTCTTTCTTCTTCCCACAAAATCTAAATTAAAAAAAATAAATAAATAATAATCAGTACCTCATTCATTCCCTCTAAGAATAACTCAAGACACAAATTCTGCATGAGTTATAAATCGCGTTTCCAGGACAGGTGGCCAGCCCTTGTCTGCGGCCCTGGGTCTGTGTAGGTGACACACAGGTGAGCAGAGGGGCTGCTCTCGCCCGATGCCTCGGGGGTCTTGAGGCCACCTGTCCCAGCAAGAGTCCACATGAAAGTGGTCCTCTCCAGGCAAGAGCTTCACAGGCTACTGCTGGGTCCTCATGCCCTCTCTCTGTTCTTCTGGGCTGTACCTTCAGACGAAAGGGAATTAGAAATCATCTGGCCCAAACATGTGCTAGATAGGAGAGTCAAGACAATTCCGTCAAGGGCACACCCAAATTCTGGGGCTAGCAAGCTAGCCAAGGATGGACCCAGGAGCGGAGGGCAAGTGCATGTTACGGGGGGGCCTGTCAGCGGCTCGAGTGGCGCCATGGGCCCATGGGGAGGGGGCGTTGGAAATGCCCAGCTGAGCTAGAGCCCCTGCGGGTCGGCTTCACAGCTCAGGCGTGCTCCTCTCCCACAGTCAGACGAGAGTCCATGCCACCAAGCCAGCACGCAGGCTTACGGATTTAATGACTGTTGCTCCCCACCGGCGGCGGAGAGCACACCGCCCCCACCGCAGAGGGGCTTAGGCAACTGGATGCGCGCTTACCAGCAGGTATGCAGCAATAGCCACATCTTCATACACAAACTTCTCGGGATCGGTTACTTCAGGCCACACCTAAAACATTTTCCAGGGCATATGTAACTGTTCGCTCGTCACCCTGCCATTTCACGACACGTTAAGTAGCCGCATCAGCCTAAGTCAAATGAGACTAACCAGGCAGGAAAGTTGTAAAAAAAAAGTTCATTCGAAAGGCAGACACAGATAAAGCTCTCTTACAGTAAGAGCACAACATAAAGACACGCCAAATCTTTACTGCACGTGTGTCACAGGACACGGCAAGAGCACTGCAGTCTGTGGCAGGACTTTGCAACAGAAATGACGGATGAGGCTGTTTAGATGAGGCCACATCAAGGAGAATGCTCAGCTCTCCTTTTCCATCGTTCCTGTAGATGAGGAAGAGGAACAAGGAACCCCAGGAAAGCAAAGGGCTCAGGAAGCCGGGCCCAGCTGTCTGGTCTGTGGGCACCTGGCTGTCATTTGTCAGGTGTGGCCCTCAGCAGGGGGTCCCCATTTCCCTCTCCGGAAAGCTAAAGCCTCCGTGGCCACATGGGACAACAAGCAGGTGCTCCGAAAGCACCGGCCGCTCAGACATAATGCCTCACTGCCCACACAGGCCACATGCAGAACAGACAGCTGGCAAAAGAGGAAAAACCCAAGACAAGGCAACACGTTCTGATGTCCATGTCTAGTCATGGGGGATTAAACAGGTCGGGCTGTCTCACTAAGGACAATTTCAAAGGCTGGAATAATAGATGAAGTCCTTTCTGGAAGGAAATGAATAGTTAGGAAAATAATGAAGGCCTCTCAGGCCAGGATCTGAAAGCGAAGGGGCCACCAGCTTTGTCGGCCAGGCAAGGACCCACACACTACAGTAAGAATGAAAGGGCACAGTCTCTAGCCTGTGACCTTTGGAATGTTCTGTTATACGATAATAGGTAACTGAGAAAAAAAACCACACACACATCTGGGTGCCTGGTGGCTCAGTCGGTTAAGGATCTGACTCCTGATCTCGGCTCAGGTCTTATTCTCAGGTTCATCAGACTGCGCCCCACGTCAGGCTCTGTGCTGAGCATTCTCTCTCTCAAGATTCTCTCCCTCTACAACCCCCCTCAAAACAAAACAAAACAAAATGCAGAACACACACACACACATACACACAAATGAGAAATCATGGTTCCTTCCAGAAAGAGGGCCATACTTGGGCAACACTACAAAAGAAGTTCAGCTATGTTAGGGAAACTTTATTTCTTCCTCTGGATGTGAGCACAGAGGTTTGCTGTTACTTTCCCTTTACATCTTAAAAATAAAATTAAGGACATGTTCTGAAATTAACCTTCTTTCTGAAAGTATACGCTTTTTATACTTCAATTTTTCATATCTTTTCTTTAAACATGTTTAAGTTTACATAAGGAAATGTGGCAATTTCAGAATATCCAATTATTTTCAATTAAGTACTTTGCTTTTATTTGCTTGCGAAAAAATTAGCCATGTGCAAAAAAAAAAAAAAAAAGAAAGAAAGAAAGAAAAGATCCTTTTCCATGCGTCAATAGTTTCGCAGTTTGCATCCCTATTTATGTCAAAATACAGCCTACATGCAGGCCCTTAAGTGGCGTTGTTTTGACTTGAGATCTGTGTCTGCATACACCACAAAGTTTACCGGAAAATGGCTCTTCCTGGCATAATTTGGTCAATGTCCCCTCATCTAAAGGAGGGAATCACCAATGTTTCCCCAGTTACCTTGACCATGTCTTTATACTTCTCCTTAAGCATCTGGTAAGTTTTGCTGTACTTGATGATGGAAATGAGGGACAGGGTGCTTTTAAATCCGCTCTTCTTGCTCTCCACAGACCACCGGGCCAACCTGGCCAGCAGCTCTTCTCCCAGCCAGGCAGGCTGGGGATAAACGATGCCATCTGAATGCCATCTTTCTGGACAGAAAATTAAAATAGATATGAACCTTTAAAAATAAGAGAAATATGAATAAGCAGAGCTGGTTTCAATTCTTATTTTTAAATTAAATATTTACCAAAAGAGAGGACATGTTAAGACAGCTATAAGTATAAATTATTTGATCTGAAACCCAACAATTGGGAACTAATGGCAGAACTTTCAACAAATAGAGAAAAACACATTTTTTCTAAGAGCAGAAAAAATTCTTTTCTTACAAATGCTATTAAAAATGTATTTACCCATCCTATGAAGCCCGTCCGAAGGATGGACACGTAACAGAACTCCTCCTACTGTCTGCTTCATGCACTGATTAGCTGCCTCCCAGATGTCTCAGGATTCTCCTAACACTATGTTTTTATGTATTTTCACACATGCAACTCAAGTGTGAGTACAATGGCTCACCATACTTCCCGGCCAGAAAGCGGAGTGCTCAGCCCCACAGCTAAGGATGACCACAGTCCCCATGTAGCTCAGGGCTGCGTGCGCTGTGTGTCTCCATCCACTGCTACCTGCCCCATGCCAGGCACACAGCGGGGCCTCTCTGTCCGTGTGTTGAACATGCAAGTAAAAGCTCACCCCCATGGACTCAAATCACAGGACGCTGTCTGAGGACACGATTCAGGCAGACCAATAAGGGGAGAGTGTCTAGTCTGTCGGGTGTGGAAAGGCTATAAAAAGGTGGTGTTCCACAGCGGCCCTAAGACAAGAGGAGGCGTGGGGGACAAGGGTGCATAGGGGTCAAGGACAAGTGGGGGGTGAGGGTGAGAGGTCAGGTGCTCTGACTAGAACTAGGGCTGTCATGCTTTTAGCCACCGTGAGCCCTGGAGACACAACTCACCCCCTCTAAGTAACAGGCTCCGACTGTGCACTGAGAGGCACACCTTGGGGAGCTCACGCTGCAGGAAGAGCCTGGGAAGGACTCAGGATGCCCCCTTCTACCCGTCCCTTCACCCTTCACCTTGGAAGCTCCTTGCTGGGGTAGGCACACCCTGTCAGACCCCTCCCCTGCTCGTCCCTGGGCCTCGGGCTCTTCTCCCAGGTGTCTCCCAGAGTCCCCATGGCCTACTTGCCCACCCGCTCAGGCCTTACCTGGGATGCCCCCTCCTCACGGGCACTGCCCACCCAATCTGTGTGGACATGACATGACACCGCCTTTGTTACCGAGGGGCCATGGGGACACAGACATGGTTCCCCTGCTTTCCGGCCCTGCATGGTCCTCAGCACCAGGTGGTGGCAGAGCGAGTTTGTGTGTGTGGCGCCGCTCCCGGGCCCCTGTGGAGCACGAGGTGGGACAGGCACACACTGACACCACTGTGATGACAGAAGACCATGAGGAGCACAGTGCACTACTGATGCAACCCTGTCAAGTCCCATTTCGCTTGTGCTCAGCACCTGGCCCGAGTGCCCAAAGGGATGTAAGGAATAGCTGCCTAGGGGCTCGAAGACAGGATACGCCAACCCGGAATGATGGGAGCAGGCAGCCGAGTCCAAGCCCTGAGTCCGTGAGCAAAGAATGGAACTGCCATGCGTGGAACATACCATTGTGCTGCTACAACCGTGCCGGGCTGGGTGCCTGCACAGCAGCCCTGAGCGCAGGCCTTCAGGGGCTACCTGCCAGCTCTGCCATCAGCGCCCCCCACCCAGTGACCGCCACAGGAAACACGTTGTCCCCCAGGTGCCTGCTCCCAGTCCCCACTCTCCAACACAAGCACATGGAGGAAGGGCCCGGGGCCAGGTCCCTGGGGCGGGCAGTCTCTAGATAATTCTAAGAGTCTTCAGCCAGGCTCTAAGTCTTGCTATCAAGCTTCTGTGCCTGCAACAGGTCCCTTTGAAGCCTAGGCCCTCCTCAGAAGTTCAAGAATTATTAAACCCATCACACAGGTAAGGAGACTGAGGGCCAGAGGCCACGTACCCAGGGTCACACTGCTAGTGGGCAAACCCAGGTATATCTGCCTGCATAAGGAGGCTCTTCCCACAGTATTCCCCTGCTTTATACAAAGCCATATGCCAAGCCCAGTCTGATTCAAAAGCACAATCCCCAAGGTTATTCTGAAAGTACAGATCAGACATGGCTCTCAGGAAAACAGCAGCAGCAGAGTGATGAAGTGAATGTATCCTTCCTCTGACTTTTCCATTTTAAAAACATCAAAGGGAAGTAAACCAAGTTTCACACTTGCAGTACAGGCCCAAAGCCACATGGAACGAAGGGGGCTACTGAACTACCACTTTCGGGATAAGAACCACGGACTACCCAATACATACAAAACGTGAGCCTCAGCAGGAAATAAAAAAGGAAGCTATTCTCACTCCCCATTCCCAAGTTATAAGAAAGAAAATAATAAGGGGATTTGCGATTACTCAATTAGGCTAAACCTATGTGCTACTCAGCATCCTGGCTACGTGGACTGGGCAGAATACAGATTCAGGCCAGGTACCGAAAAGAACCAAGACACGCCATGGAAAGGGCACCTAGAAACAGGAAACACATTCCCACACCCCTTCACTGCCAAAGGGCACCTTCATCTATCTCTTCAATGACCCTGAGTCCTGCAGCTCCCCAGACAAGGGACAGAAACCACACAGCTCTGGAAGAGGACTCCATTCTGGAGCTCTTACCATTCTTCCTGGCTCTGACTGAGCCGGATTTGATACACGTTGCTCGTCTCAACCTTTACATTCCCACCATCATCTTCTTCCAAAGGTAAAAAAGTTACAGTTCCACTGAGGACATCTGGAGGAAAAAAAAGACAGGGATAATCCAGTAAAACTGCTCGGTTCAGCATTTTATAGAAGCAGTACTAAAAAGAGTCATGACTCAGGCCGACTTTGCTCTCCCAGGGCTTCCCTCCTCCCCACCCCACCCCACTCCCCCTTTATCACAGCATCCAGGAGAACAGACACGTTTGATGTCCTATTCACTGCTGCATCCCGAGCCTACAAGGGGCCAGGCCCACACAGCAGACATGCTCAGCAGCAGCTGAAGGGAGAAAGCCCCAGTTGAGGACCACTCCCTCTCCCTCACAGGGAAGCCAATCTGGGAGTGCAGACATCTACATCTGAAGCCCTCAGGGGCACTGACTCACCAACCTCTGTCTGGTAGAGGGGAAATGGAGATCAAACACAGGAGACAGAAACTGGAAGAGTTCCTAAATTTGTGTGGACATAACAGATGAAAAGAGAGCCTCCCAGCAGAGGGGACACATGGGAAGAGCCTTGCAGAGGCAGAGAGGCAGACAGCGCTGGGAAGTGGGAGTGGGAGGGAAGGCACCTACAGCAATTTGGTGTTGTTGAATGTGGTCCCACAGCCTCTCGAAGGCAACAGCACCCAAATGCCCCAGGCTGTGTCTTTGCCATGTGACAAGGCACAGAGGGTCTCTGCAGATGTGACGAGGCTACAAACCTCAGGAAAGGGAGTACTTGGATTAAACAGGTGGCTCATGTCAGTCACAGGGGCCCAGATAAGCTGAAAACTTTCTCCAGCTGGAGGCAGAAAAGGAGGATGCAAGCATGAGAAGGACTGGACACTACTGCGGGCTCTGAGAAAACCCGATGGAGGCCTCCAGCAGCTGCTCCAGGAGCAGGCCTTCCACTCATCTCTTCCCCTGCTAAACCTCCTATCCATCATTCAACACAGGGAACTCCTTCACCTTCTCCCTCAGGCATTCCAGACCCCTCCCAACAATGACCCCATTCTCTACACTAGAAATACATATTTCTATGCGTCCCTTCAAAAAACAGTAAAAAAAAAAAAAAATTTACAACCTTCCTAGGACACTGCAAAGGTACTGACATAGTAACCGTGTGTGCCTCTTCACTGATCTGAGGTTCAACAAATGCTTTTTCATTTAACTGCATCCTGTGCCCAAGATTCTCTCCCTGACCCAACTCCAGCCCGCCTCCTCTGCGCCCCGTCTCAACGAGGCTCCAACCTGGCCTAGAAGCTTCACTCAACCCTGACACGGCTCCTAATAGCTCAAGGCTGCAGCCCTAGAATGACCCAAGCCTCCCCCAAAGCTGCCAGGACCGTATCTGCCCTGACCTGAAGATGGGTCCCGCGCCCCGCCTCCCGGCGTCGGGGGGAGGAGCCTAGGTTCCAGGAGCCCGCTGAGAAATCCCGCTTCGGTGAATTTCCACCTCCCTCGTTCCGCCCGTCACCACGAGACAGTCTCCTACCTTGCACGACTAGTTCTCTCCTCGGGACAGCAAGCGGGCAGCGAGGGCCTGTTTTCGGGATGAGGGTTCTGAGAACCACGGAGAGCTCGCTCGGCGCCTCCGGCTGGGATCCCGCCGCGGGCCCGCTAAGGAAGGCCAGCAGCTCTGGATGGCCGCCGTCGAGGCTCTGAAAGAAAGCGTCCCAGAGAGAATCCAGATCCGAGGCAGGGGAATCGCTCTCCCCGACTCCAGCCTCGCCGGCCGGCCCGAAACCCCCTGCGAGCCGAGCCACGGCGGCCGCTTCCTTGCGGTTCTCCCTTTGCCCGTGCCGGGGCTGCGATTCCCCGGGCCCGCGAATTGCGGTGCCCCGCGCCGGGCCTGTAGTCTGCCCGGGACCCAGGCCCTCGCCGGGGGAGCGAGGACGGGGTCCCGCAGCGGCCCGGGGCAACGCCACACTCCGCCGGGCCTCCAGACGGACGCCACACAGCCGTTTGTTGGCCACCTGCGGCCTCTCCAGCCACACGGCCACCGCCGCCCAGAAGCCCCCCGGGAGTAGCGCACCCGGGTCGCGCACAGCAGCGCGGCCCACCTCCGCCATGGTTAGCCCGCGCCCAGCCCTGCGCGACTACGGCGTGCTGCGACGACGCACAGGCGGCGCAGCCTGCGACGTCACGGGGCGGGGCGGATCCCTCAGCCCCGAGGCGCCCACTGCCCGCGCGTTACGCAGTGTCGCCCACGCTGGCTTCTCCGGGGCTGCCCGCGCGGCGCGTGCTGCCTGCAGGGGCGCGTCCTCGCTGGGCTCTGACTACAGCCCTGGCGGCAGCGTGTGGACACTGCGTCGGGCTCGCCAGGGCCGGGGCGTCTGTGGCGGATGCAAAGAGTTGGCCGAGGTCCGGGCAGCGCGGGCCTGTGGTCCGCGTGCGTCGGGTGGCCTCTGTCGCCGGCGTGTCTCCTGGAGGCCCGGGACAGGTGGAAGGGCGGGCCCTGCCAGCCTGAGTCTGCAGGAACTGTGCCATGCCCCAAACTCCGGGAGCCTTTATTCTATTGGTACCCTGGCCCCACTGCTGGGGCTCCTCTCACCCCCTCCAACAGTCGCTGCGGAGCGCAGGAGAAGCGCGTGATCTCCGGGAGAGCAGAGCGTGCCCCGGGTCTGTGCAGTCAGAGCAGCCTGCACGAGTGCGGGAGCCCCAGACACACCTGTTGACGCCCTCGCTGGGTCTTGGACCGCGTGGCTCTTGTTTATGCTGTTTGTAGGTTCCGCCTTACAAAGGGAAGAGCCAGTTACTTTGCTTCCAAAACTAGTTTATTCAGGAATCGCAGAGAAATCGCGAGCTATGGTGAGCCATAGACAGGTCTGAAGAGACGGAGGAAAGGTCAGCTTCTCTTAGGTTTTAGGAGGAAACTGGGGATGGAGAAGACCGAGAGTTTTAGGTTGGGCAGTTTCTCCTTGGCGGCAAGCGTGCTTCATGCCCTGTTGCTGGGGTGGGGAGGGACCTTCCTTCTTTGTCTTAAAAGGAGATGGAATTCGTGTGAAAAATGTCCTCTCTTGTCCCAGATAATTCTTTCTGATGGTGATGCCAACTGTTGTGAGTGGTACTTATGTGAGCGCTCCCCCTTCAAGGATTCCCAACTCTTATTTATTTATTCATTAGAGAGAGAGAGAGAGGATGAGCAGGAGGGGCAGAGGGAAAGAATCTCAAGCAGACTCCAGGTGGAGTATGCAGCCCCATACAGGGCTCAGTCTCACACCCCTGACATCATGACCTGAGCTGAAATCAAAAATGGGATAAAACAGAGAGAACCCCTCAGGCACTCCCCCAACACACACTTTAAATGAGGCTGTTTCTCTTCCTCTTTCCTGAGGGCTGCTGTGAGGATTCACCACACAGTGAGGGGCTTGGAACAACAGAAATTCATTCTCTCATGGTTCTGGAGGCCCCGAGAAGGAACACTTCTTGCCTCTTTGGTTTCTTATGGTTGCCATTAATTGTTGGCATCACTGGACTGTAGCCACATAACTTGCCTCCATGGTCACACACTTTCTCCAAGTCTCTTCTACAAAGCCCCTATTTCCAAATAAGGCCACAGGTATAGTGGGTTGGGACTTGGACCTGCTTTTTTAAGGGGGGGACAGAATTCACCCCCCAACTCTGTCCAGAGGGGCCTGGTTAGAGCAGCCAAAAGACAAGTAACAACAAACTTGCCAGTTGCTAATATATATGTATGGGGGGGTACCTGAGCCAAGTGTGGAGAATGCAGAGCTGAATGCAGGCACCTGAGCAAACTTCAGGCCAATGGCAGAGGCAGACTTCTAAGACATGGTTTTAAAACATGAAAAGTGGGGCGCCTGGGTGGCTCAGTGGGTTAAAGCCTCTGCCTTTGGCTCAGGTCATGATCTCAGGGTCCCAGGATCAAGTCCCACATCTGGCTCTCTGCTCAGCAGGGAGCCTGCTTCCTCCTCTCTCTCTGCCTGCCTCTCTGCCTACTTGTGATCCCTCTCTGTCAAATAAGTAAATAAACAAAATCTTTTAAAAAAAAAACATGAAAAGTGCAACACTCAACACAGGGTTGTGGGTTCAGAGGCCTCGGGGTTCAGAGGTTACAGAAAGAGGGAAGTTCCTCAGGCTCAGTGTTCTATGTGTCCAGACCCTCTGGGGGTGTGGAGGCTTTAGCTTGTCCTGACATTAGCTGATGGGTCCCTGCTGCCCTGCTGTGTGTCACAGGAGCCCAGGAGAGAGGATGCAGCAGAAACCTGGAGGCCTAGGGCTCTGGGGTGAGAGGTCGTGAAGCCAGAAGACAATATCTAGAGGGGGGTGGAAAATTCCAGTTGGCAGTGGGCGGGAATCCTTGCGTAAGAGTTAGTCGGCTCCTTGCTGGAACAAGAACAGATTTCACCCACCTCTTGGCTCATACCTCCAAAGTCTGGATTACTCATCACCAAGGCCTAACCTTAGTTTTTGGCACAGAGGAGCTACCTAGTTAATTACTGAGTGGGCGTGGAAGCTAGCGAGGAGTGGGTGAGGAAGGAAGGATGGGGATAGAGAGAGACAAATGGCCAGAGCCAGGCAGGAAACTTGAGTAATAACAATGTTTCAAATCATTGCACTTACCAGTGACGGCCAATAGAGCAAAGGGCTAAAGATGAGCAAGGTCAAATGGGGTGGAGTGGAGAGATGTCAAAATGATCAAGAATGGGTGGATGGGGACTGCTGCAGAGGACTGCCAGTTCTTTGTCAGTGATGTCACCACAAGAGCTCTTGGTCTCCCCTGCTGTTTGTACCTGCTCCACTGCCTCTCCTGGAAGTCTTACCAGGAAGTAATCTCACAAAACCTGCACAAAACCAAGCTCCCCTTCTTTTCCCCCTAAATTGCTCCCCTCTCTGCCGGTCTCAGAGGCATCTCTATCCACCCAGATCCCAGCAGGACAACCCAAACTTGAGTATGACCACCCCTTCCTCTCTTCCTACCTCACCGCCATCCAAGAAGTTTCAGAGACCACCTAGTCCTACCCAGAGATGTCTAAAGCACACTCCTTGTCAGACTCGGGTCAAGCAGTGTCCTAAGGCCAGAGGGGAAACTGATTGTGGGGTGCTGGGGGGCTGGCAAGCAGAGACCAGAAGGTGGGTTGTAGGAAAGCTGGGGTCAGAGTTGGGAACAGTAGTCCTGAATCCAGTCATCTGTGCAGGGATCCAGTGGAGAGATGAAGCAATAAGACCGAAGCTGGCTATGAGCCAGCTCCGAGCAGCCTGAAGGGTTGCACTGACCTGTGAAGCAGAGGGCTGGGTGGAGAGAGAGAGCGGGGAGCCTCTGCTTCGTGTGTGCCCACCACCCCATGAGATACAGAACCAACAGCACAAAGTCATCCCCCACCCCTGCACCAGCTGCCTGCTACAGGCCTTCCCACCTCTCACCTGCACCAGTTTACCTGTTCCTCCATCTTTACTTCTAGCCTGCCCGCCAGTACCTGCTCCCCACCTCTGCACTGAACTGCAGTGATTTCCAAATGGAAAGATGTTTATCTGATATCAATAAAACATGTGAACCCAAATAATTTTCTAATAGTCATTATTTTGGAAGAAACTGATCTAAAGGTGTGAATTGTTACTCTAAAGTTCATTCATTTTATAAAAGATTCTCACATGTATATCCATTTGAAAAACAGTGGCGTGTACTTTTATTAGACCAGTAATTTTTATAAAGATTTATTTATTTGAGAGAGAGAGAGAGAGAGAGAGAGAGAGAGAATGAGCAAGAGGGGAGAGGGAGACAAAATCTCAAACAGATTCCACACTGAGCATGGAGCTAGACATGGGGCTCGATCTCATGACCCTGAAATCACAACCTGAGCCAAAACCAAGAGTCAGTTGCTCAACTGACTGTGCCACCCAGGCGCCCCTTATTAGACCATTATTTTCTATTTGATTTTCAGGGACCCCTTGTAATGATGCAGACCTGTGGCTGGAAACAGTGCCTGGTGGAGAATTAATTCTGTTGGCTTAGCATGGTAGATTCAGGGTCCCAGCCGGTCATCCAGACTTTCCCTTCTGCTTCTGCAACAGGAAGAACCCCCTGATACTGAGTCTGGGAACACAGGGGAAGGTCCTACAGGACCAGCCAAGAGGTCCTTTGGCTTCGCACAGGACAGAAATCAAAGGCAAGCCAGAGAAAGTGAAAACGGAGTTTACTGGAATAGCGTGAGTGACAGAGACGAGCGGATGAAGTGTCTGGGAGACTCAGAAAGGAAATGAGAATGAGCCTCTTTCTCACATCGGGTTAGGGGTTTATACTGGAAAAGGGCTCAGGGTACTGTTCCCCCAGGAATCCAGGGTAGCGTCAGTCAAAGGAGATTGTTGGGTGAATGACAAGTGTCATTCTGGGGGCGCCTGGGTGGCTCAGTGGGTTAAAGCCTTTGCCCTCAGCTCAGGTCATGATCCCTGGGTCCTGGGATCGAGCCCCGCATCAGACTCTCTGCTTGGCAGATAGCCTGCTTCCCCCTCTTTCTCGGCCGGCTTCTCTGCCTACTTGTGATCTCTCTCTGTCAAATGAATAAATAAAATCTTTTATAAAAATGTAATTCTGTACATAACCAAAGGCGGGAATACTGAAGCCAGCATCTGCGGAGGCTTGCTTGGAGATAATGTCCTGGAACAAGTTTGGGACCCAGCTCTTC